>NW_022280085.1:136224-192469 GCF_004355925.1 Anarrhichthys ocellatus | reverse complement strand
TGATCTGAGTTCTTTACAGCGGCCCGTACTTCGCCTCGTACCGGGACAGGATGTTCTTGCAGCGACCACAGTCCTTCCGCATCTCAGACACTTGCCGACGCAGTGCTGCGTTCTCCCGCTCCAGGAAGGAGGCGCGCACAGTGATCTGGTTCTCCTTCAGCCGCCGCGCGTCACGAGAACGCTTCGCTGCCACGTTGTTCTTCTTTCTCCGGGACCAGTATTTGTCATCCTGGGGTAACAAGAGTGGAAGTGGATGAAATAGACAGAACGGGAGAGCTACAGTTGAACATAACCAACGTTAGCAAAGGGATTTGAAACGAACGAACATCTGTGTTGTGAAAACATCCCCCCCCCCCCCCCAATCTTTGATCTCTAATCCACAAGCCACCACTGTGTTTGCAAATGCCTTAATCTTTACCAGGACACCCAGTCCAACTGCAATCACAGTGTGTCGTCGCTTTTAGTAGTCAAAAATAATGTCAACATGTTTTTTTTTACTTGTAAAAGTTCTCTAGATATGCTGTTTCGCATTTAAGCACCTTAAATATTGTCATTTATATGTCTTTATGACCACTATTTATCAGTTTTGAAACAAACATCTGTGTTTCTTTGGGGCCCAATAGACCCTCCACATAATGTTTGAAGTGGCCTACCTTCTGCTCATCAGGAACAAACACTTTCTTGGCTTTCTTGATCATAGGCTGCGGTTTCAGCTCCTCGTCAGAGAACTTGTGTTTGCGCGGGTTGAACAGCTCTCCCCCCGGCACACTGGACAGGACCAGGTCCGTGGGGTCCGGCTGGAAGTTAATGTCCACCTCGATGGCTTCTGGGTCGATGGGGGAGGGAGTGTTACGATCTGCAGGGTGTGGAGGGACAAGAGTGGGCCTTGGATACAAGAGAGGCCACTCCAACTGAACAAAACTCACTGCCCTCTGACAACACAATGAAATGTCTCTCCTCAGGATGTTACAAGGATGTAATTTAATCGACTCATGTTTGGGCTTCTGTGTGCCCTTTGTGTTCATATGCAAAAGGTCAGCGACTGCCAGAGTTGATCATCCCTCTCACATAAAGATTTCTATTGTTGTTGATGTTTTGGTCAACAGGCTTCATAAGGTAATGATTCTCAACAGAGCTGCATGTTTTTGGTGTTGTGCTGGCCGTCTGTGAAACATATTAAGGCTATAGCATGGAATCAAAGGTCAGGGTTTTGTCTGTGTCTACATGTGCAATAATAGTTACTAATATTATGTAATAATGATGTAATAATATGTTACCCCAGTGTCTACGTCTACTAGAGACACTAAGAGTACACACTACGGCTAGACCTATGCAACTTCAGACGGCTGAAACAAATGGCATACTTCAGTGTTCAGCTTCTAGATACAGAATTTAAGAAGTTGTTTTTCTATAATGATTCAGTCTAGCAACAGGAAAGAGTAATAAACAGTATGAGTTGTCTTAAATCCCATTAATAAGAACTGTCCAAAAAACACATCCAAAATACTATAATAAACCTATATTTCTCACCTGTTTTCTTCTCTTCCACTTCTGTTGTTGTCTCCCCAGACAAAGATTCCTCTTCTTCGTCTTCTTCTTCTTCTTCCTCCCCCTCCTCCTCCTCCTCCTCCTCTTCTTCCTCCTCCTCCTCTAGCTTCGCTGGTTGTAACGTAGTGACGGTCACCGCTTCCTCTGGCTCAGAGGTGACCGTAGAGGTGGAGGAGATAGACGGGGTTGGTGCTGAGGCGAGGTCAGGGGCGGCAGCAGCAGCAGCAGTAGTAGTAGTAGTAGTAGTAGCTGTAGGAGTAACCTTGGGGACAAATTTTCCTTTGAATCCCACTGAGGCCAGAGTCTTCTGTAGCTCCGCCTCCTCCAGGGTCACAGGGATCCCGTTCTCCAGGAGGAACTCGTCCAGGTCCATGTACTCCAAGTGGAAGGTCTCCCCGTCGTAGGGAATGGTCTTCTCCCAAATGGCCGGGGTTAAGGAGGCCGATACCCCCCCACCGCCTCCTCCTCCTCCTCTAGAACCTGCACCAGCACTGGCTGCTCCAGCCCCGCCTCCCTCCACATCCTCAGAGGAGCACAGCTTCTCCTTCTCTATTTCTGCAGACAAGACATAAAAGAAAGTGGTTAAATAAATAACTGCTTAATGTGAGAGACATGTTGTCCTCTGCACACATGACGACAGGGGTCCTTTCAGAGGGTCTCAGACAGGTGCACACACAGGAAAAGCTCATCAGCAGACAGATAGAGGCAGGGTGGTGAGGTGGGGGGTGTGGTAGTGGTAATGTGACATCTGACAAAAAGAAGAGGGCTTCAAACAAAAAGCCTGTCAATGACTTGGAAAGTGAGATCATAGAACAAAAGACAGAACGAGGAGTCTAGGAAACCAGAAAGTAGACAAGGAAAGGCACACAAAAAAATCGGGAAAGGGGCCTCGCTTAGTACACACGTGCACCCACCACCACACAAACTCGGTACCAACCAACACTAGACCAATGCATTATCTTCCCAGCCCGCGTGCGCGGCTTGAAGAGCAGCAGAGAGGAGCTGGAACTTTATGTTCTCTTCTCGTTTCCTCGCAGCCTCAGATGAGACTGGCTCCGTGCAACATATGGCGTGACCGTCACATCCTAGTTTGATGCACGGCCGTCATTTAATCCAAATACAATTAACGGCCCGAGGTGTTGATTTGAATTATTATGCGCATTTAACCGAATAACGTTTTCGCACATACTGTCGATAAACACGGCAGAAACAATCGGGGAAACTGAGCGCACCTTTTCGCATTTGTCTCTTACCGTCGTCTCCTTCCTCCAGGATGTTAGGAGGAGGGATGTCCATGATCTTCTTCAAAACAAAAGGAAAGGACTTCTGCGGAGCCGTGGTATCGACCTTATCGCTGGGCTGAAGCACCACTGTCACCTCGGCTTTGCCAGACATGGTTCCTGCTTAAGTCCGATCAGACCGGAGTGATGTCCTTAACGGTACCGAGGGGGGCTGCCTCCTTCACCGGTAAGAAACAGCAATAAACGGAACGCAGGGTGTCGCTTCTGTCAACACTAGTGCCGTTATCAACGCTTTTAGGAGGCAAAAACAACAATACACAAGCCCCTTGTTCTCTGTCCCCACCGAGAGCGCTTGTTGGATATTCATGAGCCAAGCGCCCCGCCCACTCGCAGAATAGTAGAAGCTGATTGGCTGTCAGTGCTGTCCATGTTAACGTATGACTGTGATTGCACAGCGTGTCTGTATTGTGGTCCATGGGCTTCTCATTGGCCGCAACTTGTCCACATGAAGATCAATTACATACGAAGACTGTACAGTCCCTTATTAGTCACAGTCTATGGCACAGTCCAGTGGGGAACGTGGGCCGCGATAACAACATACAGTCTCGTGCAGCAAGCCAGCATATATTTTAAGTGGAATGTGTACTCGCGCATACAACCTCCAGGGAAAGTAGCGGGCAGCATCCTTCTGAAGCGGATACATTACATAATGATACATTTGCACACTCTCATCATGACCACAGATTGAACTGCACGCCCCTCGATACACCCTAAAAAAAATACAACGCAGTGTGCTCGTGCAAAGACTTTTTGTCACTTCCACATCCCCTCCGCAAGGATACTCGTGGCAAAACACGTGCCCCCGCCCATATCGTACTCACGTGAAAGTACAATCTGTTGAGGGGCGTAGCTTCAGATCTTAAGCACGTGCGGGTTAAGGCGAGCCGGAGCGGGCACGCGCCCATCGTTCGAACAGCTGGCATGGGGACAAAGTTGACAGAGTACACGCTCGTCACCAACCAGCTCTAAACAATTCTACTCGCTTTATTTATAATAATTTACCACAATTCGTTTATTTATATATTTAGTTTTGTATATATTGTTTTTAAGTTCATGGTATGTTTATTTATTTTTTGTAAGCTGCAAGTTGTTTTATGGTATTATGCCATCCATCATTTCACACTACCGTTATTGTGGACGAAGTACATTGTTATGCTTTTTAAGTATTCCACAACACTAGAAGTGCCACAACAAAAGAGTAAATATCACGTTCCCGTGCTGCAATATTTAGCGCGCAAGCCTGTCGTTCTCTACAGTAGGATTGTTTGTTTCAGGAACATTGTGTTCAAACGGCACAAACACCCCACATTCACCCCTTATTTGTGTTTTTTTTTCACAAATTCACCACCGTAGCTACACGGTAAACAAAGTGCAACGTTTCTGCAAAATGCCATACCCACTTTACGTGAATCCTTTAATGCTGAAATACAGAATACCGAAAACCAGAGGTTGTCTTTTAAGTATTTATTCTCTGCGCAGAGAAGGTTCAATCATCACAACAGAATGCGTGCAGTCTCAGTGAGGAAGAAGAACCCCGTACCCCGTGTAATGTGAACGCGCTTTCTCAGAAGGAGCAAAGGTGGGGGCCAATGTTACAGACATTTTGGTCTCAGACTGATAGAAACAACAATGAACAACAAACGACCAGCAACCAAAACAAACGGCGGGACGGCCTTGGCGCTGGAACATTCTCATACAACAGAGTTACGGTTGCATCTTTGCACGCTGGCAAGGCTGAATTCTTCTTTTGCACAACAATAAGAAAGACACAGTGAAGTTCAACTGAGCTCAGAGCAAACTAAGTAGAAATATATACTATATGTTTACTATACTACATAGAAATATCTATACTAAGTAGAAATATATACTAAGTAAAATGTACCATTACTCTGTCTGTCTAAAATGTGGTTTGAATGTTGCTATCTAAAACCGGCAGGGTTGTTGATAATGACACTGACAAGGTGAAAACCTATCTTTGAGCTAGTCGACAGTAAGGTTGCTGGTATTTCATCCATAGTGCCGGTCAACGGTACTGAAGTACCCTTAAGCAAGGCAGCAAATTGCTTTGTGAATGCAGTACTGCAGGAAACCATGTCCTTTCATTTCTCTGACACATTTAGGACAATCTTATTTTACTCTAGAGTGGTTATAGTGCAATCCAGTTCACACATCATTTCGTTTGCAAATTGACTGTTTTCAGTTTACTGTTGTAGGAGAAACAATGTATGCGTGTGCAATTATATTCCTTGCTTAAGAGTTTAGTTCATGGGTTTGCTCATGTATCATTATAATATTGCAAACATATTCCGTGTTCATGTATCATTATAATCTTGCAAACATATTCCTTGGGGTTAGTGATAGTTCTTGTATCTAAAAAACAGTCGCACATTCATAAAGTTATGATGGGACATGTGCTTCATGTACTTTCATACAGTTCACTAGAGGCCTTCAGCAGCGGTGCCATCGCTGTGTCCCAAGGGAACAAGCTGTCCTTTGTGCATACACTGCTGGATGGAAGCTTAAGGTAAACTTAATAAAAAATACACCCATGCACAAAGAATTGATACGGTAAAGATGTAGGCGTTATGTCTACATGACAAGCGCACAAAGCATTGTTAATATAGAGATGTAGACAGTGATGTCTACTAAACGAGATTCTAAGAAATTGTTAATGTAAAGATGTAGACGTGATGTCTCCATAACGAAGCTTTTAGAGAAGGAGCGCAGAGGACGATAGGTCCAACGCCCGGGGCACATCCAAATAAGGCTTCATTAGCAGATAAATGATATATCTCATGTGACCAGAAGTCCCAAAAGCCCCCCGGGGCTGAAAGGGCATCGTTAATCCTAACTGTATGACACAATGAACAAGATGACGGTCTCGAGGAACATTGAAAGTGGAAGTGGAAGAGGGGGGCGATCATAAAAAGGAAACAAGGGTATAAAGTAAGGAACATTTCTTCGTTTTGTCAGTTGATTCCGGACTACTCGGTTTACTTGTACTCTGTGTGATGCAAATAAACCTGCGTGAACTGAAGAAACTTCAATCTCTCTTGTGTTCTGTGGGTGTTCGTTACTATCATGTGGTATCTCACCATAAGTCAGATGGCAAATAGTTATTAAGCCAGCCTTTAAGTATTAAGTTTAATATAAAGTTAAAGTCCAAGAAGTTGATCATAGAAAAAAACACACTTTGTTTTGTCAATGTTCAAGTACAAACACGATACAAACTCCAATCTTTCTTAGATTTACTATGTAGTATATAACTAGTACTGTGCATAGCTTGAGACTCCTCCTTTGTCAGGATGATGAATGTTAAAGTGGTCATGGGGCAGGAGTAACTGGGTCAGTGTGGCACAATAACCACAAACATTAATTCAATTATGTGTAGTACCTCACCTGTGCTTGTGCAAAAACTTAGTGTTCAGAGTATTTCAGTATGCTTAGTTCCCATTGTTGTTGAAGAAAAAAAAAAAAAAAAGCCTTAGGCCCAAGTCTGCTGAGTTTTTCATTGCAACACATGCAAACAGCTGTTGGCCTAGAATAACAATTCTTAGAATATACAGTCAGTGTCCATGAAGCAGTTCAGCTGGGTGGCCTCGTGGTTTCAAAGGACAAATGAGCACAATAACATTTAGTTTGAACTGTTCAATCTATCGCAGCACAACGATAGCTTGAGAGTATTATATCAGTGTCTTTTTCAAACACTACAGTATGAGCATGAAGCATGGCAAGAAAATGCAGTGTGCTCAACATTTAGTCTGTTGGTGCTGTTAACAGACCTATAATTGATTGATTGATATATATTGTGGTCTTAATATTAAAATAAATAATGATACACAGCAGAAAAGGGGGAATATTCCTTATTTCTTTTTGCATTGTAGCATCTGCACTAATAATGATGTTTAAAGACAAGAAATAGACAAGGAAAAGGTGAGAAAGAAATATCAGGGTGTCACAAAGGGAGCATGCAGTCATCATTGACCGCAGCTAAAGGGAAGGGCAGATATCAAGGTGTTATCTCATATGTTCACCTGGCACAACAAACAAAACAGTCAAACTGCAATGTTTTCATGTTTGAAACATGCAGGTAAATTTAACTGTTCTATATTACACTGTGTAGACTCTTAATTTGCATTCCAGGAGTTTATAGGCAAATTATGTCAGCGAATGCAACATACCTTTTTATTTTTGCGATAAAATATGTTGGCAGCATAGTAAAAGAGCATAACAGCAAAGTAAAGCTATTTTTCAGTGTGACAAAGGGTCAGTTTCACTTGTATTTGGAAGACTGATCATACACAGTGTTAAGGACAGTGGAGAGCCCAGAAGAGCTGCCCTAAGTAAAGGCATGAAGACTGGAATAAAATGATCAGGCCAAAGAACACAGAGCTTTCTTGATTAGACAAATGAGTGTAGTAATCTAAGAGTCAATTTATGGATTGTGAATTTACATGAAGTGATTTAATAACCAGAATGTGATTGTAATGATGATTCTGTGGATTAAAAGTATAAAAGGTTGGAAACTGTTGAATGTGTCCTTTGTGAAACAACCGGCTGTGTGGATCAGAGCAGAGTGAAGTAATTGTGTTACTATTGACCAAATAAGGAAGTGTATCCTGTCATATATCATGTGCAACTGGGTGAGAGGATGTTTGAAAAGGAGGATGGCTCAACTCGACAGAGCAACTCGAGGCTTCAAGTTGGTATTCGACATGGGACTTCGTCCAGTACTCAGCTAAGGACATAGGACATCGTTCAGGACAAGCATCGAAGGACTTTGTCTCTGCTCACAGCAAAGAGAACACAGATCGTGAGAAGGAAGTGGCTGACGGAGTTTCTCATTTCCCCCCCTGCATGTGCAGGAGAAGAAGGATACTGTTTTCTGTTACTTTCTACGAGCCCAAGAGGATCGCAGAAGAAACTTCTTTTCCTTGGAAGGAGGAGTTATTGAGAGTCATCTTCTCCTTCACCACAAAGGATTTACTCCACAAAAAAGGACTTTCACCCAGCCTCAGCTCAGTAAGAATTTCTGTTATGATCAGACCGTGATAAGTTGAAGTAAAGAAAGTATTTGAGCTGTTGCTTTGCCAAACTGATAATCCTGCAATAAATATCTTGCTAAATCTAAAATACATTTAGAGTACGTAATCTTGAGAATTTATTGAAAAGGGAGTGAAGATTAACCATGGTCATAAAAAGTTGACTATTAATGTATGCCTAACATCAAAAGAGTTCTGAATAGTTATTCTAGTTCTTAGTCCACTAAACAGACCCTTAGAGCTTATTTCTACCTATCAAAACCTATCTTACCTACCCCTTACCAAGAGCCTAGATTCATTAGAGGAAACGCAGTGGCGGGCCGTGCATTTTATACCTGGGCCTTCACTGCTGTCCTGCAGCTGAAACACAGCTACGGTTATTATTTGTTTCGTGTAAAAATGAAGCCAACACCTATCTGCAGAGAATACGCCGGAAGTGCGTTTCCTCTCTGCTCTGACTGCAGCTGGGACTGCTGCGCGAGTTACAACCTGTGAGCTTTGGGGCGGCGGAGGGGCAGCACCCGCTGCTCGTTCACGACAGTAACTGTAGAACGGTAGTCCTTTAACGTCACAAAAGTCTCCAATAACACCAGAACAAGTCGCTAGATTTGTCACTAGTAGCTTTTGACAAAAAAAGTTGCCGGTTTAGAAAGTCACCAGATTCCAATCCCTAGAGCAACACTGGACGTAACAATGGTTCCTATCACATATTAAACCAAACAAAAATCCAATCTTCATAAAAACAAGTTGTACAAATAATAATATATAAACAAGCATCTTAAAGCTACTGCAGAAACAAACACATTTAACTTACCAGAGCTGCTGTTCACTATTTAGCTGCTGTTCCTCCTTTCTTTGTTAATAAAGAGTTTAATCTCACGGATGTTCAGTACATCCGTGCGTTTTAGTTCCAGTAAGAAGTCCTTCTCGATTCATGGACGCCCAGTGAAAACAGTCGAGCCTCCCAACATGTCAAACTAAAGATCTGATTGGTTGAACACTATGACAATCAACAATATCGTCCCCATTCACTTAAACTGCACATGGATGCACTTGAGAGTCTGCAGGCCTTGGGCCTCTGTTCTTACCTAGAGACACAGAGGTGAAATCTGATTGGATGAAAGCTCTACTTAAAACAAGCTGCACTGCAGGCAGAGCAACTGAGGAAGACAGTAGCTGTGCAATGAGAAAATAAGATAATGGGAAAAATATTTTTATAAATTATAATACATGTAGTGTATTGAAGAAAAAATATTAAATTATAAAATAGCTCTAACTTTGTGATTCTGTTTAGGCCAGCAGAGAAGGCCTTGCAGGCCCTGACGGCCCACCACTGAGGAAACGACTGATAGATAGGGCCCTGAGGAGGAGCTCCCGATTGTGAGTCTAAGGCAGACTCCCTCACCCCAAAAGAAGACGACAAACTCTCCAGTGGCACCCGTCGACGACACTAAGAGGGGTGCTGTACGCGTGATGGAGGAGACCACGGTGGTCCCGGCACCCGAGGCCGGGTATGGAGACATGCACATGGGGCCTAGCAGAGGTGTTCAGAGAGCCCCGTACAGACAGGTAGCAGAATGGAGGAGAAAAATTCAGGATCCCAGCCCCAGCGGAGTCAGCGGGGTGAAGCCCAAGACTCCTGCAAGGTCACCTCGGGAGCCACCTCGGGAGCCACATCCAGAGCCACCTCCACCAGAACAGGAGGAGGACGGGGAATCGGATTATGGAGCTGAAAATGAGGACGCTGAGGGGACAGACGGAGAGCAAAGCCTGACATCAGTCGACTACAAGGAACCAGACAAGGTAAAATATCTGACAGTGGGGAGCCAGAAAGGGAATAAAAAACCTGTACCCCTTCACTCGGTGTGTTCAACTTCTCAGAAAATTGCTAGAGATGCCCGCTATGGTCCCATGGTCACTAACGACGGGAGAAAAGCCTATGCACCAGAAGTTGGCCAGACAGGCTATGATTTACCAGAAATCTGGTTGGACCGGATCGGGGAAATGCAAGGACTGAAGGTTAATGCCACATTGGGAGAGTGGGCTAATTTTTTGATGACACCAACCTACGCCTCACTCGCGGCCCACACAGAGCAGAATTTTAGAACAGCCTTTTTGGCTATTACACACGATGTCATGCTACGACGCCTGAAAAAAGCAGCCTATACGTTTGCCAAGGAAACTGAGGAGGCAGAACAAGAGGAGCCACCAGCAAAAGGGTGGTACAAGGCAGTGGACATTCCAGGAGTAACCAGGCAGAAAGTCCAGGAAAGCGACCTTTCTCCGGAGGGAAAAGAGGAGCTAAAAGACATCCTGTCCAAAGCCAGTGTGGCTAGGTTCAAGAATGACTGCGGGGATTTGGGTGTGAAGTATACCCACACAATACAAGGGGGTGTTCATCCACCAGTCCGCCAATATCCACTAAATCCTGGAGCAATTGAAGAAATGGGCCTGATAATCAAGGAGCTGAGCATCTTGGGAGTCATACGGGAGGAACCTAACCCCATCACCAATAGCCCGATACAGGCAGTGAAAGAGCCTGAATCGTCGGGGGGAGGATGGATGCCAGTTATCAACTTTAAAGCCCTCAACCGCAGGACATTGGCTAATCAAGCCAGTCTAATCAACCCCCAAAGAACGCTGAAAACTCTGAGACTGAAAAAATATAAGTCCTGCATTAACCTGGCAAACGCATTTTTCTCGCTGAGGCTAGCGAAGGCCTCGCAAGGCAAGACGGCATTCACTCACAAGGGCAAGGCCTACGTTTGGGAGAGACTCCCTATAGGATACAAGAACTCTCCAAAATGTTTCCAGTCTGCAGTAATGGACATCTTGGACGGCCTGGAGGCGACCATATACATCGCCAATGTATTCATTGCAGATGACATGGAGAAACAGCACCTGGAGAGACTGAAAAGAGTGATCGAGCGACTTACAGCGGCAGGATTGAAGTTGAACCTCATGAAGTGCCAGTTTGGACAACATCAGGTGAATTATCTGGGGTTCCAGGTCTCTACGGGCCTGGAATTGTCAGATGAGTACAGGGAAAAGGTGGAGCGGATCAAACCACCTGCCTCGCTATACGAACTTCAGAAAGTGCTGGGGCTCTGCAACTATGTTAGAGATCATGTTCCCAGCTACCAGAGGTATGCAAGGCCGCTATGTGCACGATTGAAGAAGAAAGAACCTGAAGAAGCTCGCCAATTGTGGGAATGGACAGCTACAGACCAAAGTAACCTGGAAACCCTAAAAACAGCCATCAAAGAAGCATTGAGGCTGGAACCAAGAAGCCTGACGGCGAAGCTGGTAGCAGAGGTCAGTTGCAACAAGGATGATGCAGTGGTCAGAGTCAGCAATGAAGATGGAGGAATAGTGACTCTATGGAGCTACACTCTGTCATCGGTGGAGAAGAAATACCCGGCCGAAGAAAAGGAGTTAGCGATACTGGCAAGGTACTGGAGTGCCTTGAAAAACCTGGCTCGGGGGCAGGGTATCAAAGTCCTCACCCAAAGCCAAGTTCATTGGTTCCTGAAGAAAGCCACTGTGAAAAGTTCAAAAGCAACGAAGGCAAGGTGGAGGCAATGGGAAGACATCCTACTGGACCCTGACATCAACATTGGCCCTGCACAGCCCGTCAGCAATAAGCTAACAATGGAGAAGTGGGACGAGACGCCTAAAGGAAGGATAGTCCCAGAAGAGAGCGTGATGGAAGTGGTGCAGGCCGTGCACGAAGCACTAGGCCATGCAGGCACCGGTCCTACGAGCAAGGAACTGCAAAAGCAGCGACTCTGGATTCCTGAACTAGAAATCCGTCGAATCCTCAAAGACTGTGAGTTGTGTGGTCAATACAACACAGGGCCGAGAGGGCAGCGGGTTGACGGACTTGCCATTAAAGGTACCGTACCCTGGCGGTCAGTGTGCATGGATGTCTCTGGACCAATGGGGGTGATTGGGGAGAAAGGTGAAAAGTATCTCTTGGTGCTTGTGGACTCTATGTCAGGATACGTAACCACAAGAGCAGTAAGAAAGGCTAATGGCAAAAGTGTCGTTAGCATGCTGGACCAAGTCTGTAGCAACCTAGGGGTGCCTAGGGAGCTCAGGACTAACAATAGTACACATTTCTGCAATGCCAAAGTGGACCAGTGGTGCCAGCAGTATGGGGTAATGAGGATTTACTCTCTCCCGTACACACCCCAGGCAAACGAGGTGGTGAAATGTACCATTGGCTTGGTGAACAATTGGATTGGAAAAAATGGCAACTCCAGAGAATGGAGTACAAAGACCCTAGACATCGGGGTTGCCTTGAATGACAGATGCAGGAGTGACAGACCCTCCCCCTCGGAGGAGCTGAATCATCGGCCATTTAAGTTACAGTAATTGGGGCGGGGTTCTGAGGATTAAAAAAAACGAAGCTCAGGTTACGGGTCCCACTTGATCAAGGCTGAAGAGATTTCAGCTGACTCTGCAGTCAAGGTCAAGTACGACAAATATGACATAGTTAAGAAGATTTTGGACAGCAACACAGTTCAACTCAAGAAAAGAGGAATCCAGGGAGTCAGGCAACTGAAACCGGTTCCTAGAAATTTAGCATAACCAAAGAGTTGATTCATGCATTTATGTATTGTGAATTGATATGAAGTGATTTAACAACTGTAATTTGATTGTAACAATGGGTCTGTTGACAGAAAGTACTAGAAAGTTTGGGGATCATACTGGTTGTATGTGTCTTCATGGGACCAGGACGGTTTTGACAGTTGAGTCAAATAGAGGAAGTGCTGCTGCATGTGTCAGGATGTGACAACGGGTCTCTCTGTCTTTCTTGATGAGACAGAGTGTGTGCAGCTACCATTGACCATATAAGGAAGTATATCCTGTTTGATCATAATGTGTGTGTAAAAATGAATACTATGAATAGTCATGTGCTACTGACCGAGAGCGTGTGGAAAAGGGGAATGGCTTGACCGAACAATAAATAAAGATCGAGTTGGGATCTGACGCTGGACAGCATCAAGTACTCGGCTGTATACCTCAAGAGAAGCATCGGAGGACTCCGTCTCTGTTCACCACAAGGAGAACGCCGTTTGTGAGCAAGAATTGTCAGATGGAGATTTCCCTCTCCCCCCCCTGCTTGAAACCGGACAATAAATATATCAGAATGGTCACTGTCAATGCGGTGGTTACCATAAGAAGAAGTATGAAGCGGACGTCCACCGAGAGTTTACAAAACTGAAATGTCTACGACACAATCTGAACGAATAAACTTCTTTCCGGAACTACTCTCTCAACCCAAAAGGTCACTTAGTGGTTGAACACTCAAGTACATGTGTCTGGACTGTCAAAAAAGAAGGTTGAGATCCCAGGAAAGCTGCCTTAAATGAAGGAATACAGTTCGATATGAAAGTAGGCTAAAGGGACACAAAGCACATAATTAGTAAAGGATGAAATCTAATAATCATTTTAAAGCAAGTGAGTGAAACGTAAGAATTATGAAGTGATTTAACAAATGTAAAACTGATCATAATAATGTATGTGTATCTGAGTAAAGTGAAGTCTGTGTGTGTGTGTGGAAAGAGCTGATATAAGCAGGGTGGGGGCCTTAAAGGCTGAGATCATAACAGATGTTGGGGTGTTGTCTGAACACATAGATGGGTGTAACCTGAAACACGCTCGAACATTGAGGAAGTGAGAACATCCACAGAGGGAAGTTAGGTGTGTCTAGCACACACACAGAAAGTTGGGTGTTGTTCGCAGCACACGCACATAATCAATGATGTCATGTAAATCACATGCCGAGTGAGGGAGTGTTGGGGAGGAGGGGGGAGAGAGAGCTCAAAGTGTTGTAAAAAGAGAGACTTGCAAAGAGTAAGACGGGATTCAACGCGGGAGCCACCCAAGTGCTCCACGAAGGAAACACTGGACCTCGACAGCCGCATCGGAGGACTTCGTCTCTGTTCACGGAAAGAAGACAGCCGTTCCTGGACAAAGATTGAAAGACGGAGATTTTCCTCTCCCCCCTGTTTGACTTTAACAACCGGACAACAGATGGAGGCAGCCACCCCAAAGACTTTGTACTGAGCCTGAGGGATCGCTGAAAGGACTTCGTTGGCCGCGCAGGAGGAGCCGAAGGTTCGGCCGGACCTTCGCTCCTAAAAACCCCAAAAGGACTTTTTACCACATCGAGAATCCAGCTCCACCAAGCCGCCTCGGCATCGAAAATTAATGAGTATAACCTAAGAAGAAATTGTAACCTGATCGAATCAAGTATAGTATTATTTTATGTGAGCTGTAGCTGTGCCCCTGCTAATATCCTGCAATAAATATCTAATCTGCATTTAAAGTAAATCTCTCAAGAGAATTCATTTGCTGAAGTAGTAAAAGTTCCTCGTGGCAGTAAAAGGTTAAATCTATTGTATGTTTAACAACAAGAGTTCTTAATGGTTATCCTAGTGACCGGTCCACTTAAAACAGTCCCTTACGGTTTTAGTTGTAATCCTAGCCGTTAAAACCTAACCTGACAATTTACCAAGAGCCCAGATCCAGAAGAGGAAATTTGCCATAACTGACGTGACTAGGTAGAAGCGCCCGGCCAGGGTGGCAGCTCGGCCGAGTGCACGTTACCAGTGGAAGCATGGTAGACGTCAGGAGTAACGGTAGTTAGTAGAAGCCAGGCGAGTTTCCTTGACAGAACACCAGCTCGCCAATCTTTTAATAGAGAGCTGAGTCAGTAGGTAGCCCCGTATCGGGCCAGTGAAAAAACCCCCGGATCTAACTCAGAGCAGAGAAGACTCTAGATAAGGACTTGGGGTCACGCTTGACACCGTTAAGGCTGAGTCGACCATATTTTATGACCTATCCTGGTGCTTTGTTTCAGCCTCATTCCACATCCAATTGTAATAAACAAACTTAAAGAATCCATTAGATGATATTCTAAGCCTAGTCGTAGTAAGTACCTGTATTTCATACAAGACTAACTTGTGCTGTAATGTTGAGATTAATGTTATCCATTCATTTTTTTATGCATATAGGTAAACATGTAAATCTACGGTGTGTCTATGTCATGATAACGATGACTATCTATGTTGTTTGATTTATTCAATCTTTAATTGATCAGATTTTATTCAGTGATTTATATCAACTGTTTGGTACCTTTTTGCAGCTGAGATAGCACCCATTTCAAAGATGGAAGTAATTAGTATTAATTTGGTAAAAGAGGTTAAAATAAATAATCAAAATAGTTGTTAAGATGGAGTGGTTTTGCTCTTCCAGCCATAAACTGAACCCTCTTTGTCAAGAAGATAAAGCAAGAATTTAAGTCTCATAATAAAATAATCTCAGATAGAAATATTTTAGGCTTAATGATCTAAATTACATTTAAATCAGAACTACTTTAAAAGGTGCTTCACAATCTTCCCTGGGGTTTTTCAAACTCTCAGCTGAACAGTAAATAAATGTTTGGAGACAAATTTAAGGTACAAACATCGAACGACGGATTGAATTGATAGACATCAATCAATGATATGAGTCACTGATTCTACCTGGTCACATGTAATCCTTTCATTTAGTTGTAGTTCATTGTATTCTTTATCCTATTCATTCCTTTCACGTTGTTTATTCATTTATTTTCTGTTTAGTAGTTTTGTATGTAGTTGGTCAAATAAATATTTCATTTATAAAGAACTTGATCATTCGATTTGTCTGTATATGAAATAATAGTTCCCACACACACACACACACTGGTGACACCTTACCATATAGGCCTGCACATGTAACAGTATTACATACAACATAGATGACTTTACAATAGTAATCAATATGACCACAAGTTGCTGATTGCAGCAGGAGTGAAGTATGTATGAGAGAGTTGGAAGAGTCAATATTTAATCCAATTGTAATAAGAGTTTGGAGATATATTACAGTTGCTCATATACCATTATTTAACTACTAGTTATAATACTGCATTGTAAATTAGACTTAAGTACTTTTAACAGCAAAACTACTTCAAGCATCAAAAGTAAAAGTTGTCATTAGGCAAGCAGAATGGCCACTGGCTGGCTAATTACATTTCAAGTCTGCTATCTGCTTGAACAATATTCTTACCGGTGTCATCAAAGGCAGGGAAGGAAAAGGGGTAGTCAGCCAAGGACCGGAGGAGATCAGGAACGTCGCTCCTGTCTCCAAAGATGATCTGGTTAGTTGACATGATGACCAACCTGCGAAAGTATCAACTGACGTCTGAAAGTCGAGTCCAACTGACTGAGAAACACTCAAACTTGTGAGTCGGCGGCTGACTTCTCTCACTTTTAACCAACTTTGCAGAAAGTCACATCACGGGGAAGCCGGCGCGTGTCCAAACAACTTGCATTGTGATTAACAAGGGGAGCCACACCCCCCGGCCCATGTTCATTCGTTCAAAGATCTGCACGCGCCTGTCAGTCACACCGCACAGCCTACAAGAAAGCAAGGGGCGGGGTCTAACGTGAGTACAATAACAAACCTGTTCAACCGAGCACATTTCTCGCCACGCACGGCCGCACGTGCAAGCCAAAAGAGGTTCGAGGTCTGATGAACGCGAGCGCCCCGCGCCATCTAGTGACCTGTTTGAGTAGTGCGCTAAAAAGGTGGTGGCTGGTTCACAGAGAACAGTTCTCATTTAGTTAAACTATGAGCAAAACTATTAAGTATCATGATAACAATCTGACCAATGTAGCAACACCAGTCTCTGATGATAACATTATGAACCACAATAATACACATATGCTCCACATAAAAATACACAGTCAAATCATAACACCAAAAACAAAGCTAAAGTACAAATCAGAAGTGAACTTGACAATTTTTATTAAGACTTTACATTAAGAAAAATAATTTGTGGAGAGTATTTTAATGGCCAGTGAAAGGCCTTGAACATCCTCTCTCTGAGTAAACTTTAGAATGAACACCATGTTAATAAAACTCCCTGTAAAAACAGAACACAAGCAGAAGGGAAAAGAACATTTAAACGGCTGCATGTGTGGTTAAATATGAACCTCTGATGAATATTCTGTGATGAGCAGTGTGTCTTTGTATCTGCTGTGTTTTTCACACCAACGTGTGTCTTACTTTCACAGCGAAGAGCACTGTTTTTTACTGATGTTTTAGCTGAACAAACAAGAGCAAAACGTGGCTCAGAAAATGTTCCATACAGTAAGATATAAAATATTTAGAGTAAGGAGTATATGGCATGTTTGAGAATGCAAATACATGTGCTTCATGAATTATGTCAAGTCATTTTTTGGCAGGCACATTGTATACACTGCTAGTTTGATCACATCACATTTCGATTTTGGTCATGAATTGAAAACACTTAATTAACTTAAATGCTAGTTTGGCAGTTATTGGCAGTAAAATAAAAGAAGAAAAAAAAAAATCTTCTCAGTCCTGAAGTAGAAAGTTGAATTTCCCAAAGTCAATCTCATCAGGCATGATGAGCATGTCTTCCCTGGCTTTGGCCAGCTTCTGCCTCAGGAAATCTCTTCTCTCCGTCCACTCCTGCAGCTCCTCTAAGCTGTGGGCGTAGTCGCAGCTCACACCGTCAGGACAGCCGTCATCAAACCTGTCAAACATTAACATCGTGTAACCAGCTGTTATCACAATGACATAACCTTCTAAAGTCGATATAGCGCTATCAAATCACGCTTATTTACACATCCAGCGCACACACAGAGCAAAATTTGTATTCATTTGGTAAGTTCAATATGTATTCTTCGTCTCTGTGGGTTTCAAAATACACATTTGTGCTGGCACTGTGATTCAAACTCTTGAAATCCTGATCCAGAACAAAAGGTCTTACTTGGGGCAGAGTTCAAAGCATGGACCAGGGAAACGGTAGCTCCACGTCAGAGCTTCGTCCTCTCCCTCACAGCTGAACACTCGGTCCTTGTGTCTCTCGGTGGAGATGTGCTGCTGCCACTGCCGCTCACTGTTACTGTGTCTACCACACAGATGACAGTGGAAGCCATTCTAAAATACACACACATAGAAAAAAAAAAAAAAGCATCTTTGTTATCCTCTTACAGATGCATAGTGTGTAATTTTCCCTGTGCTAGTACATTTCTACTGTGATTTAGTTTATGTGCCTTACTCACTAACAAAACTATATATGTGACATATGATTGTTACCTAGGAGATGTGGTAACAGGACCATATGGGGTATCTTGGGCTTTTGCTTTGATAAGAGGAAGTAACCAAATGGGGGTGGCAGTTTAACCAGAGAATGTTGAGGTGTGAAGATTCTCAGAGATAAGGGCAAGGGTAATAAAGACGCACGTCTTTGTGCGACAAGGCTCAGAAGATGAAGGCGATGACTGGAGGGGTCAATGGGGAGCTTGAAACAATTGTGATAATGTAAATACCTGATGTCCCGCCCCCCTGTGTGCTGAGATGCTTATAAGCAAGAGACACACTAGATTCTTGGCTCATCCTCTGCAGACTGAACTGCAGTCTGCATGACAGTGAAGCCTTCTCTGGCCAGAGAATAAATACTTTAAAGAAAAACTTCTTTCCTGAATGTCTCTTGTTTCAGTATTCAGTATTATACGACTCACTCAGAACTATTGAATAGTTTTTTTCCACCACAATAGTCAGTAATGTGTATGTTTTAGTTTGGTGAAGCTGTTTTTGGTCTTTGACTTTACTGAACTGAAAAACAAACTGTACCCACCATCAGTTCAGCATAGTCAGTTGGCATGACGATATATTTCTCTTCTGGGACCGGCTGGGTGAGCATGGCTCCGTCTGCTTGCCGGTTGTGGGCGGTTAATGACAACCACATGTCATATATCTGCTGCATTTCCCGCACTACAGGCACAAATAACAAATCCGTCATATAAAGTTAGAGATTTCCATCCCGATTTCTGGCCATTTTAGCAACATTTCAACGATGTATCAAAGCAGCTCGAGCTTGCAATTAACCGCTACTAGCACAACACATCTCTGACTGAGCTCTCAATGATTGAGTTGCATTGTGGGTAATGTAGGTCCCATGTTTGGACAAGAAAGAGGAACACGTATAATATAAAAAAAAGACAATATCTTTGGTTCAGCATCAATTTTGATTTCTTTTACTGTGAATCCGACAAAGCTAAATCAGTGACACTATTCTAATAACTCACAGTCGTTATTCTTCATATACATCCACATCTCCTTCTCCTCTTGGCTGTGAGCGAAGGTGCAGTTCCCTGAGTAGTTACATTTCCTTTTCTTCAACATCTGGGTGCATATCTGTCAGGAGAAAACCTAACGCTGTTAAACACAGATAACAAAGTGCAATACAAACTTTCAACCGACACCACAACAACAGGCAAACTTACACATTTCAGTTTTGAAAGCACCAGCTATACAAAATACAGTAAACATTAAAGACAAGAAATGCAAGAAAACGATTGGGGAAGAGCTCATCAGTGTAGGAATGTCTTTGATGGATCAAAGACCTTGGTTGAAATATGCTTGTTGTGTTAAAGTGCATAAGCGCAGAGGCGGCACACCTACATCATACTGCACAGGGAAGTTCTTGGCATGTGGCAGCGGTCGGATCTGAACCCATTTACTTCTCTCCAAGGACTTGACCAGCAGGACCCATCGCTCTTTAGTCCACCTGAAGGTGACGGCACGAGATAACACAGATATGGAGCTGATGGATCATCTGTGATCATCTGTGATTTACCAGTTTTACATCTAACCGTTCACCGTTATTATCAAGCAGGCTTGAAAATCTCTGGCTGATATGTAATAGGATCTCTGATAATATGACGAGGATGTATTTATACAGTAGAAAAATAATTCCAAACTTGTGCTCATTATCTTTACTCACGTGTGCCTGGCCTTGGCAGTGCAGTACTTCAGGGCTTTGTCTGGTTCACTGATCCGGCCGTCCCGCAAGCACAGAGCACAGGCAAACTTCATCCTCATGTTCAGACTCTTCCCAGCTCCTCCTCCTCCTCTTGCTTTGCTCCCATCACCTCCAGAAGACAGCTGCTTGAAATGATAAATATCAGAATATTATTATACATCATAATAAAGATAAGAGTGATAACATTTCCTCTTCATCTTTCACTTTTCATCTGCCAAAATTAACTATAAAATGAATCTCTAAGATACTTTTTTTTTTTCTTTGAAGCATTTATATAAGCCAATAATTACACAAAATTTATATAAATTAATATAATAAGTTTGACAGTTATGACATCAAAAGCTCTGTAAATTACAAAAGGTGATTCATTCAGCCAGAAGACCAGCAGTGAGGCGGTGTCACTGCTTCAACATGTGGGTTCATCCCATTTACAAAAACAAGAAGAAACAGAGAGGATGCCGGACAAGTTGACCAATAACGAACTGTGACAACTGAGAAAATGAACTATAGAAAAAATAATCAAAATGGTTTCTTACTCCATTTCCTTTATGTTTGCTTGAGTTTTGCTCCTTCTTGTCGTTATATTTTGTCGATACTTTCACAATCTCATCAGGGCTGATACCTGAAAATAACACAAGCACATGCTCATTTTAGGACAAACAGCACAGTCTGTTAATACCCTTCATCAGTGTCTGAATAGTTTTATTCAAGAGTACAAATAAAATTCAAACGCTCTTGATTCTATTATTGTTACGTATAGATATATTTTTATGTGTCTGGTAGACTGCACCCGTGTCGCGCTGCACCCTCCAGGTTCTGAGCTCTATCACGGAGTGGGCATAATAGCAGCTGTCCTCTCTCTGGCAGCCGTACCGGATGGCTTGGCGGCACAAATCCAAGTGGCACAGGACACCCAGCGGTCGGACCTTTTTGTAGTTCACGCTGTGGGTCCGCACCACAAACGCCAAGCACCTGACGAGCAAAGACGGAGAAATCAGAATGTGTTTACGGTGGAGAGAAAGGCGCAAGAGGTAAAGAGTTGGCGTATGAGTGAAATGAGCGAGGATGAGGACTCTCAGCGGCACATGTGTTGTAAACACGCTCACTTATTGGCATCGAAGGTGTGGCGAGCATCCAGGTTAGAGCAGCTGGTGTGATCGTCTCTACAGCGCTTACTGATGATTCTAGGTTTACTGTCATAGCATTCCTACAGACAACAAATACACGACAGGAAGGAACAAACAAAGACAGTACGTTCAGATATTAAGAGATGACCGTCTTTAACGCAATATTAATGAATATATCTATTATGATACAACAAAAAGCTGTGTGAATGTTCAAGACACAGGCATATGAAGATTAATAACATAGAAACAGCAGTGTGTGGTGTAGCATGCATGCTTCATGGACAGAACAAACGCTGGCAACTGGTACTTCTACGTTCAATCAATCGGTATGTATAATATTAAAGCAAACATGACATTTGTTTGTATAACAATGATTAATATTATTCTAAAGCTGTATGAGAGCACCAACCTGACAGAGGAACATGAACATGCCCTTGTCTTCCTGCAGAAGGCGGATGATGCTGTTCACAGGGTCCAGTTTTAAACCTGAAGTGTCAAACAGCAGGTTTCGGTCCAGTGTCCCCCTCCGCTCCTCTGTCCAAACGTCAATCTCCAGCTGGTTGTAGGCAAACGTGCAATTCTCTCCGTACTTGCACAGGCCCAAATCCCCGGAATTCAGCAGCTCTGACGTGAAAGAAAACACAAGAGCTCATTCTGACACAGTCAGGTTCATCACTCATATTTATAACAAGTATCCTCTTTAACCGTTTCCCTGAATTCATACCTCACCAACAGTTCCTTCACATTCAAATGTTTCTGACCAATCAAGGGTGGAGAGGAAATTTGCCTTGTTCACATGAGGAAAATGTAAACGAGGGGTACCATCCTATAAATCCAAACTGCCTTCCCTGACACAACCACAAAGTATGATGAAACTCAAAGAGACGTCACCTTTCACATCGTGATCAGAACTCTGATATCAGAGTCGGTAAAAAGTCCTGCTAAGACTAAAAGCGTGAGCTAATGGTAAAGGGAGTGACAAATGTTCAATTTACGACAGGATGGGCCTCGTCGAACTGACCTGCTACTACCCCCAACATGTGAGCTCGCACACACACACACACACACACACACACACACACACACACACACACACAATGACTAAAATCTTTTGTACTAGTCAATTAAGGTATCAACAAAAGTATTCTTTTTGGCATCAGTACTGAATTTCAGATATTTTGTTAATGCTACTATACTGACACCCAGCCCTATGTGCGGAGCCCAAAGAGCTATTGGGAAGTTCACCCTTTTGCACCCTGTGAACAAATGATTAACTATGATTTCCCTCTGGAGATGAGAACCAGCAGTCTAAGCGGGCCATAAAACACAACGGGATGTGTGACCTCAACCTCTAGTCTGACATCCTGACATCCACTGATCTCTCTCTCTCCTCTTTGCATTCCAACGGTCTGCAAAAGGAATTCACTCATCAAACGCAATAAAACATCCAAAGACATTTTCAGGGTTCACACCGCTACAAAAGTGAAACATTTCATGTCATGTTCCATTTTACCTTCACAATAATGCAGCATTGCATTTGATGAGAGAATACTAGGTGAGTGAAAAAGTACCGTTAGCCAGTATTTAGCTGGTGTTTTGGGCTGTTTTGACCCTGGCTTCACATTCATTATTTTCAAACTCTCTCAACAATAATTGTTTCAAGGCAAAACTAATTTCTTCTGGTAATTTCTCGCATTTTTATGCGTTTTCAAGGACGAGTGGGAACCCAGAAAGGAACTGTGTAGCTACATTTGAACATAAGTCAATTTAGACAAAAAGACTTACGTTTATTAAAATTCCACACCCGATTATGGTGTTTTATGCAAACATACTGTAACTTGCTTATTTTCGACCGCACAGAGAAACACACACAAAACAAAAAACACACAACGTGCATTACGCAAATACGTTTTAGCTAAATTAACAAGCAATGAACAATGAATGCCGACAGACAATTCACCGGAAGACATCCGCATTCATTTGATATTGAGTTACTTACCTCTGCAAAGTACAAACGGGGCAGTGAAGGAACTCCAGTTAGGAATCTGTCGTACTCTGGTCCACTCCGAAGGATAACCTGCCTTCAGTCTACATAACAGAATGTCTCGCTTACAGCTGTGGACCAGGTCCGGCTTGTGAACAAATGTATATATGCCGTGACCTGAAAACCAAACAGGGGAGGGTTAAAACTTTAGGATTTTCAATAGAACAGGAAAAAGTAGGAGTAGGAGGCACCAGGCATTTTGGTATCTCCACTTTATAACAAAATTCTTTTTGCATTTAGGTCAAGGCTTAGCATTTTGCCCTTTCTACAACGTTAAAGAAAAGTGCTTCAGGATGCAGATCAACCCACCTTTAAAGATGCTCAAAACAGGGAATATTAAAGGACATAAACCTGTCTGGATGTTAAAATCAGCAGCAGCATTGGGATCATTGTGGCTTCTTGCTACACTACAGTTCGTTTGAGACGCACCTCTCCGAGGGAAACAGGCCGAGCAGGCCTGCAGGAACTCATGAGTGGAGGACAGCGGGTTAGAGAGCGCAGCCAGCGCTGGGTTCTTCTTCTCCTTTGTTGCCAAGGTGAGAATAAAGATTTCAGTTAATGCCAACAATACAGACAGACAACCACAGAGCTGCTAACTCAAGCCAGATAATCAAGTCTTACTTTGGAGTTATTCTTTGGAGATCGCATTACTGGAGCTGCAGCAGTTTGAGAGCCTGCGATACCCGATGAGCAAAAACAGAAAATAAAGGAATAATTATGTGTTCACACTTTGTAGTAAATGGGCTACAACATGTCCACACACAAGTGTGGTCTTTTTTAAAAGGTGGGAGCACTTATTTAAGGTACAGTAAAATACACTTAATATTTTGTTTATTCTCATTTCCCACTGTACCTGTATCATACATTTCTAGTGTAACTGATCATAAATAATTAAGTTTATTCTGATTTTTGTGTGTGTAAATAATCCTTTCTCTTTGAAAGTCCTTCAAATGAAACAATGCGAGAGCAAAAAAACATCACACTTAAATTGATCTGCTACTTGCTGTCATGACCCCTAAAAGAACAGGCGTCCTGCTTTGCCAATAATATAATAAGTCACCAAGAAATCATAATCACCAGTTGAGCTGAAACCGGAGAGCGTGTCCAGGCCCGTTCTTCCCATGGAGATCGCTGGCAAAGCTGCCACAACACCTTCCGCTGAGGGAAACGAGTCCAGGGCATCGAGGGAGTCGAGCGCGTCCACAGCTTTCACACCAATTTTCAGGACACCACTCTGACCGCCTGGATCAGAGACGGTCTCCAGAGGATCCAGTTCATCCAGCAAATCATCAAGGGACTTTTCACCGGCGTCAAGCTCGGTTTGGGATTTACTTCCAGCAGCACTTGGAGTCGTATCCAAGAAGTCATCCAGGCAATCGAGGCCATCCAGAACGTCCAGCGCCTCGAAGGCGAGTGCTAAGTTTGTAGCACCAGCGCCACCTCCAAGGCCAGAGGTCAAGAGGTCGTCGAGGGCATCCAGTGTTCCAGCTGTGGTGCAGCAACCGACACCTGAAAAGAAGTCCAGGGAGTTGAGTTGGCTGACGGCCGAGCTGAAGAAGGCCGGGGGTAGCTGGGGTGTTGGCGCGGGCAGGACAGACGGGACCGTGCGATCGCGGGTCGAACTCCTGAGTGCTGCCTGGGGGGGGGTCTGGAAAACATGGAGCGAGAAACTGGAGTGAAGATGGATGAAAAAAAAAAAAAAAGTGAAATGAGACAGAATGTAAAAATGTGATGCTCAATTAAAGGGTTACATTTGAAGGTTTTGATGGAAGTTGGCTGACAACTGCTGGGCTATATCAACACTATTCTGTTACATTTATGACAATATTATTACATAAACAATGGATCAAAGGGAGACACTCATAGTGATGACCTCATAGAGGATCATCACCCAACTCAGCAGTTTCCCTCAGCTCTGCAGACCTTGTTTTTCAGCTTATTGCTTTGGTTTTTACCTGATAAACCTGCAGTAAAATACCTGACCAGCACCAAAATGGCAGACAGACAATGTTGGCAACTAGCTGGGGAAGAAAGTGCAACATCTAGCTGCTAAATAGCCAGATATTTCCCTCAGGAGTTGGTGGAGATCAATACAGAGCTAATCCAATATTAGTGAATATTGCACTAATATTGGATTAATGTCACCCCTACAACAATTTGCTAACATACACATCGACTTTACTCGTGAGAATATATGTTTTATGTGATGGATTAGGTATCCAAAGCAAGATTCAACTGAAGTTGAATTTACTGCACTGGAATGAAAGAAAAAGTATGCAAGGTTACTTTTTAACAAAACAGTTACTTTGAAAAGAGGAGGGATGTTTTACAAGATGTGTAATCCCCAAACCTTTAAAGACTTACACAATAGTAATGTATAATTACATGCTCTTCCATTTTAGTAATCCTTACAACCGAGTACACCTTCATTCCCCCATCAGTGACAAAAGTTATTTACTGGTCACTGCAGGACAAACGCAGCACAAACGCAGATTTTACCTCAGTTGGCTCCGTCTCATTAGGGAAGCAGTCGAGCAGGCTGTCCAAATCGTCTCCCATCACCTCGGAGTCCTCCAGAGTGTCCACCTTGTCAGGTACTGAAGAGACGGCAGGTTGGCGGCAGGGAGCTGAGGAGGGAATGAAGGACTGAGGCATGCTGGGAAAACTGACTGAGGAGAAGCAGTACGGGATTTCTTTCAGATTTTACTTGTAAATTTCCTATAAATATTTGAAGAACTTTATCAAGCAAACAAAACACATGTGGAGACATACATGTTGCCTGTATTGTAACGGTAACACAATTCTGAACAAGTCAAAGTGAAGAATTCACACCTGGTGCGAGGCCACTGAGAGGATTCACACCATTTCCTACATGAGCACCAGACTCCTGGAAGTGAGAAGGATTTAAAAAAGCATTTGTAGTAAAATCAGATCAACAATCTGCAAAACATGCATCACACAGATGTTATCATTTAAGAAACCAAAATGTTTGTGTTAGAAAATATTGGAATATTTTTTTAATTTGAATGTTTGGTGGTGAAAGCTATAGAAAACATTGAACTTGCCTTGATGGCTTCAGCTTTCATGTTTCCATTAGCAACATGTCTCGTGATAAGTCCTCCTTCCTGGGAGAGAAACCATAACAGACTGAATATCTGCACCATGTCTTCATTGGAGTTAGGCAATACGAGGAAATATGCAGGGAGACAATCAACAATCAGAGAATTTCCTTTACTATATATATATAAAATAACCTGGGTAACCATTTCTTTAATACGGCATCAATGTGATTTTAAGGTATTCAATTCAGTGGATAATACAAAATTGGTTGTTGGTTTTCAAACAATGTTCAAGTCATGATGTATACATTGATATCACAGTATGAAATGACTTACCGCGATACAAGATGCCCACCC
Source organism: Anarrhichthys ocellatus (assembly GCF_004355925.1). Taxonomy (NCBI): domain Eukaryota; kingdom Metazoa; phylum Chordata; class Actinopteri; order Perciformes; family Anarhichadidae; genus Anarrhichthys; species Anarrhichthys ocellatus. Next base: position 166,104 of record NW_022280085.1, on the reverse strand, counting down.
CTAGACTGCATCCCATCTCACCATGACAGAGCTGAATTATTTTACTAACCTTTATGCCGACGTATGGTTTCCGAGTTTTCAGTCCCAGATGGATGGCCAGCTCCTGTGCGAGCTCATTCACCCGTTGGTCCTGTTAAGAGTTAAACAGACAAAGAACAAATGAACACATTGCACAAGCTACAGTACATGTCTGTGACTTGTAACCCATCTAGTACCATCTAGGAAACGTCCCACAGAAGCAGTTTCTCATCTTGTGTCAACTGTTCATGTAACCAATGCTACACTTTTACACATTTTAGTATTTATCCAACCCACAAGATAAGAGATAATTATCCCTTTGGTTTTGAAAGGGGAAACATTTTGTTTTTAAAACTTGAAGGTAATGTCATGGAGATGAGGGTCTTTACAACTACCAAGCAAACTCCATCCGCAATGAATGCCGTGAGCTGTGGCTAAAAGTTTAGCAAACAAGGCTTAGGGTCTACAGCTATGCTAACCCTCTGTGAGGCTGAACTTGAGCTAAAGGCTAACGTCAACATGCTAACACTATCACAATGACAACGCTAACAGGCGGATGTTTCCATGGTGAGACAATATTCACCATCTTAGTTTAGCATGTTACCATTGTAACATTTGCTGACTAGCACAAAAGACAAAACAATGAGTACAGCTGAGGTTGATGGGAATGTCATTAGTTTTAGACATACACCAAAGTATTGGACATACTAATTGTTGACCTGCTGGAGAGCCGAGAAAAAGTCAGGGATCACCAAATCCACTAGGACTCATGCTGAAAGCAACATGAATGTCTGTACAAAATTGTTGTTGATTTATTTTAAATCAATGTCTTTGACCTATTAGCATCAACTCTCCCAATTGTCTCTTTCCTTTACCATTCGAGTAAGGAGCAGACAGTCGGTGGTGCAGTTGTAGGCCTCCTTGTACTTCCTGAGCTCCTTCAAACAAAGTGCCTTCCTGTACAGCGCCCTGCGGCTTTCCTTACACACTTTCAGAGCTATGTCGCAGTCCTTCACGCCGCACTCATATTCCCCCTGTGGGAGACAGGAGAGATGATAATAAAAAGAGCCTCTGTAAGACTGGTATTGTTTTCTAGAAGAAGCCTCATAATTCAGGTGAGACGGATGGTGAGGAAAGAAAAGCCTCCTTTGTAAAAAAAAAAATCGGAGTTAATCGTCCATTTATTATTTAGTCCAAATTCTGTCTATCTGTAGGAATGTGTGTGGAGACAGTTTATCTTAAAACCTTTTCTTCCCATCGACTTTATTAACATTATATATGATAAAATAATTCATATTATCTGATTTACAGATAACTCAGCATTGTGTTTTGCCTGAATGGATGTAAAGGGTATTTTTTTCCCCTCTTTTTTTACAACATTACCTTACCTTTGACCTGCTGCTGACTACTGCAGGTCAAAGATTTTGGTTTTCCTAATTCCAGCGTTGAACTGAATATAGATATTGATATCAGGACTCTCAGCTAAATATACTATGGATAAAACCAGACATCTGATTTTCACCAAAATATTGGACAAACTGAAATGTTGACCTGATTATTAGTTATTACAATTATCCCTGAGGGGGACATGCATATCTGAATCAAATTTCAAGGCAATGCATCCAAAAGCTGACATGAATCCGACTATGAATCACAAATGTCAACGTCATGCTGATGCTGGAGCAAAAGTCAGGGGATCATCAAAGTCATTGAGACTCATCCTCTGGGGACCATGAAAGTCTGCACAAACTTTAAAGGCAATCTATACAATAGTTGTTGTGACATTTCAGTCCGGTCCTGGGGAGAAAAAAATGCAATTCAACCGTGAAAGGAATATGTAATTGTCATGCTATCCTGCTATGAATTATGCCTCTGTGCTCACTGCTTTGTACTATAATATGCTACTTTAAGATTTACATCCATGTCCCCCCAGATATGCCTCGACCTTCCCTTGAACCCATGCCAACAACATCCCTTTGACTCCTGACTGATGAATAGTCTCCCCCGCTCTACACAGCATTCATCTACTGCCTTGGGGTTGGTGGTGCAATCCCCGGTATTGTATTATGTGTTGGCTTTCCTCTGCTGCATTATAATAATTTATAGTGAAAAATATTTGATTGGGTCTTTGAAATGTAGCACAAACTATAGTGGACTAACCACTGGTATGTTAAGATTAACAGATGATCCACTGTTAACTGGCTCTACAACTGACAGATCAGGTTTGGGTGTGGAGAAGCCTTTGTATTGCTCATCACAGCTGCATGTATTTTGACAGTGTCTGTCTGAACTGCACTCACTGAAACAATCGGTTTGCAAAACGCATACGGCGTGTCAGGAACCTACAGTAGCAGCCGTATCTTACCATGCTGTGGTAGGCAGCTGCACGGTTGACATACAAGCTCTCCAGCAACGCATCTGGGATCTGGATCTCCTCTGCTGCAGCGTAGTGCGAGACATTCAAGCCTTCACTGAACTCTCTCACCGCCTGCTCCCAGTCACTGTCTCTGAACGAGGCGTTGCCCTCATCGAGCAGGTTGCACACTAACTGGGTAAGGAAGTCCTGGGAGGGGAGGAAAAAAGAAAAAAAAATAGGTGTGGTGTGTCCCAAAAACTTTGGGCCCAGTCATGAATAAAGTATATTCAAAAATACCACGACGCCCACAATATTGGTTGTTGTAAACATTTGTCCCATTCATACTGGCCATGAAGTGATTCCTGATGGGAATGTCATTGGTTTAGCGAGTGTTTAGTCATTACCACAGTCGTTAAGATACATCGTCTGGAAACCATGAATGTCTGTACAAAATTTAGCGCCAATCCATCAAACAATTTTAAAAGACATGTCACTTAAAAATGTAATTATCAACTTTATGGTGGCTCAAGAGGAAATATCAGTAAGATTCATCCTCTGGGGACAATAAATGTCGCCGCAAAACTTCATGGCAATCAATAAAATATTTGTGGACAAGAAGAATGATTACAGCAACCAGTATATCTTTCCGAGTTAGTATTAAGAGTATTAAGTATTAATTGCCCAGTCTTTGATTGTACATGCAGCCAGGAATGAACTAAGAGATGTTAGGAGAGAAAAGACAAAGGAATTTCAGTGAGAAACAAAACAGAGAGCACAGTGAAGGGTCTGGGATTTCAGCAACAACTAATGAACAGCCGATTGTAGATCATAATGTGCATAAAACCCAAAGCTTAAGAGTGACGAGACAGTGGAGACAGACATAACACAGTATTTGTAATAACAGGTGGTACCTGGTAGCCCTCGGGCTCTGGATAAGACAGGGAAGACCTAGAACACAAGATGTAAACTTGCTTAGGAAAGTACTGAGACAGCTGGTTATCCAGGATATGAGTCATTCGTGGCCATGGTAGGTTTCACTTTCAGTAAGGGTGAAATCTAACAAACAAAAATGCATCTCACTGTATAAATTTCAGAGAGGTCCTTATCTCTTCTTTGCGTTTCTGTCTGGCAGGGTCCATGCTTGTTATCTGGGGAGAAGACAAACAGACCACAAGTGAATTTAATAACTAAGACTGCCCGATGTTGTGTTGATAGTGCCTGTGAGCTGGTGTACACCCACTTCCTTCAGGAGCAGAAAGCAAGAAACGACCAGCTTTGTCATCTCGTGCAAAGACACACTTACCGAGGCCGGGCTTCGTGTTCATTCCGTATTTAATAACTGTATAAACATCCAACATGCAAGCCCCTGACCCCCGCATGTTTCCCTCGCTATCATAGCGCGAGTGTGGCCCAACTTCAGACACACCTACCTAAAGAAGTAAGGAAGTTCATTGAACCAAATAGAAGTTGGAAGTCATTTAGTGTCCAATGGCGGAAAGACGGAGAAACTGTCTCCCGCCGAGAGCTCGAGCAGACGCTGGTAAACAGCGAGCTGAGGAAGAAGAGACCCGTCGAGGCTCCGTGTTTGACTTCAGCCCCCAGTTAAGTTTCGATTCCTACCAGGCCTAGTCCATCCACGAGCCAGCTGCAAACCTCCACACTGGCCCTTTAACAAACTCAGGGTTTACAGGCCCTGAGTGAGGTCTGTCAGGCACCTCTTCCTGTGTACACAATATATTCCACCTACTCACACTCTTCTTCTGCCATCCCTACACAACTTGTTTTCATTCTTTATATCACTCCTCCTTTATTTGACACTATGATATACATGATTGTGGGAACAATAACCGTGCCATCTTTAGTAGCGGTACAAAGAACCAAGTGGTGCCTGGCAGATTGTACTCCGTTATTGGCCTCATTCAGCTTCATTAAAGAATAAAAACGCAACAGCTATAACCATGTAGCTACACAATCAAATAGATAAATAAATACATACATATATCTGTAAATGGATCAATTCAATTCAACAAATTATTTTTTACATTAAATGGGTCAGTAAACCAAGTTTCCATATACAACTACATTAATAACTATAATTAACTATTGGCAATTCATTTATGTTTTCTTTTGATTGAATGTGATCTTTTTACATCAGTTTTTGTGAGGACATGTGTGTGCCGACTAAAGCCTTCTGCATATACAACAACAATAAACCCTGGTTTACTGCAAGACTCAGGCAGCTTCGTCGGGCTAAGGAGGAGGCCTACAGAAGTGGGGACAGGATTCTGTACAACCAGGCCAGGAACACACTGACAAGGGAGATCAGGGTAGCAAAGAGGAGCTACACTGAAAACCTGGAAAAAAAGTTTTCAGTCAACGACCCCTGTCAGTGTGGAGAGGCCTGCAAGTACTCACTAACTACAGGAGACCTCCCCCCCCCCCCCCCCAATGAGGACATTCGGGTCGTCAGCCAACCAACTGGCTGACGACCTGAATGTCTTCTACTGCAGGTTTGATAAGCCTACTCTCACACCCCCCAACTGTCCCATCATCAAACAACCACCTACATCCCCTGCCTCCTCCTCACCTCTCCCAAACGACCCCCCAGCAGCACTGAGGATCTGTGAAGAGGATGTGGGTCAGGAAGGCTCTGGGCCCAGACGGTGTGTCCCCCTCGGTCCTGAAAGTCTGAGCTGACCAGCTGGCCCCCATCTTCACACAGATCTTCAACCAATCACTGGAGCTGTGTGAAGTCCCCTCATGCTTCAAATGCTCCACGATCATCCCGGTCCCCAAGAAATCCTCCATCACAGGATTAAATGACTACAGGCACGTCGCCCTGACGTCTGTGGTCATGAAATCCTTTGAGAAACTGGTGTTGACCCATCTGAAGAACATCACAGGGCCCCTGCTAGACCCCCTGCAGTTTGCCTACCGTGCAAACAGGTCGGTGGATGATGCAGTCAGTATGGGACTGCACCACATGCTGCAACACCTTGACTCCCAGGGACATATGCAAGGGTTCTGTTTGTGGACTTCAACTCAGCATTCAACAGCATCATCCCAGCAATACTCCAACCCAAGCTCTCCCAGCTCACTGTGCCAGCCTCCACCTGTCAGTGGATCACAAACTCCCTGACAAACAGGACGCAGCAGGTGAGGCTGGGAAAAATCACATCCAGTACCTGGACTATCAGCACTGGCGCCCCCCAGGGGTGTGTGCTCTCCCCACTGCTCTTCTCCCTCTACACCAACGACTGCACCTCAGAGGACCCATCTGTTAAACTCCTGAAGTTCGCAGACGACACAACGGTCATCGGTCTCATCAGGGACGGTGATGAGTCTGCGTACAGGCGGGAGGTTGAACAGCTGGTCCTCTGGTGTGGTCAAAACAACCTGGAGCTGAACAAGCTCAAAACTGTGGAGATGACAGTGGACTTCAGGAGGAGCCCCCCAACACTGCCAACTCTCAACGCTGTGGAGACCTTCAAGTTTCTGGCTTGCTATAACCAGAGATCCTTGAATCTCACAACACCGCCTTTCTTCTGACATCTCACATGACGATGTATTTTCAACCGTGTTCGGGGTAATATTTCTGATGTTATTGAAATGTCCTTGTAACATATTTTGCAATATAGCGTGGTTAATGTATAAGAGTGGAATGTAATGATAAAAAAAAAATTAATAACGACTATGTGAACCCAAAACTTGTGGTTGAAACTGCAGTAATGAGGAACTTGTGGTTGAAATGTCTCATCTTACCTTGAATGTATCGAAATGTGGAAGGTCAGCTACATACAACAGATAAGCCATCGTGTGTGCGACTCCCTTGAGAGATAACCTGTTGCTGTATATCTAAAGGAGCTTGTGTGATACATACTTTGAAGCTTTGCTACAGTCTACTGAATACGTAGCTGTGGTATTCTCTTCCCTCTTGCAAGCGAATAAACAGACAAAGACAACTTTGAATCTTCTGAAGACTTTATTATTGATTTGTGAACAAAACTCTCTTCTCCCGATTAACATAGAAATCTTCCATCACAGATCCACAATCTCCCAGGACCTGAAGTGGGGCCCCAACATCGACAACATCAGAAAAAAGGCCCAGCAGAGGTTGTACTTCCTGCGCCAGCTCAGGAAGTACAACCTGCCTCAGGAGCTGCTGATTATTTTCTACTCCACCATCATCCAGTCTGTTCTCTGTTCCTCTATCACTGTGTGGTCCAGCGTTGTAGTCCGATAGAACTACAAGTCCCTTGTCTCCCAGCGCAGTGGTCGTCAGGTTGGGGAACGTGCTGGGTTCGGTTTTAAACGCAAAGAGCGAGCGGGAGTGTGTGACAGGACTGGATTCAATCAGTACAGCTGTGTTGCGGTAATGGGGACATCACTTTCTATTAGAACTATGGGTTAAAGTCTCTGTAATAACTAACGGTGACCGGAGGAGCCTCACTAATAGTAACTTTAACGTTAGTCAGCGGTTTTCAGATGGCCGACTGGACAGGCCGAGTAAGAGCCACGCTCTGTCCCACGTAACGTGCGAGCTAGCTGACAAGAACAAATCCGTTTTATAATCCTGCAACCGCCGGACTAAGTGTGTTAATTATCAAGCAAGCACGTGATATCTTATTAAACCGACGGTTGTCAACATACCAGCTCCACTGGCATCACACCGTTATGGTGTGTTAGCATACCGTTAGCTGCACTGGGCTAAAGCTAGCTGCCAACTGTGTACAGGGGGAAATCCACCCCAAAACAACATTCAACTCTTATGAATGTAGCTCGTGTCTGCGTGTATAAAACCCTGCGGCTGCATTCACGTGTTGAAGGAACATTACAACTTAAACTCGTGTTTTGAGTTTATTTGGACAGGGAATTAGGGTTAGTGGCTGACTTCAACAAGATATCTCCTTTCAATGTTACCAGAAAACACTGACAGTTAAATTGTACACGAGGAGCTCCAGGATTTGTCCCCTACCTTATTGTCTGTCTATTATTCAACGCACGAGATATGTTCCAATCTATAAATTAAATTTGACCTGCAGTGTATTTACTGCAAATGTAAATACTATTTTAGGGTGGATTGTCCCACAGCGAAAACAACGCTTTCAGTAGATGTTTAGTAGAAAGGTGGATTTAGCTTTCCAGAATAATCGAAGCAGTTAAAGCCAAAATGTCCATACATTCCTATCTAATAGTCCTGTATGTTTGGATTTTGATTGACTTGCTATATGTGGTCTGTGTTTTGATTCCTAGTTGGTAATGAGTGCAGAGGAAGCCAACTGTGTCACTGGACACCAGGGTTATCATGAAGCAGAATAAAGAATAAATAATGTTTGTTCCCCAGGTGTCCCGATGGCTACAGATATTGTTGAGCAGTTGACCAACTCTCTGGCTAAGACTGGAGTAGTGGAAGTAGAGCTGAGCTACAAAGGCCAGGGAAGAAAGCTCGATGATGCCCAATCAGGTGAGTGTCCCACATCACTGTGCCAGAAGCTCTGCCTATGATTGCTTTGCCGCTCTAAAGTCTTTGTTTTCATGATTTTTTTACACCACAACATCTTACCTCCTCTGTCCCTCACTCTGATCCCGTTCTCCAGTGGAGGAGATGGTTAAGGAGATCCAGGACTTTGATGATTTGCAGGCTCTGAGGTTGGAGGGAAACACTATAGGGGTGGAGGCAGCAAAGGCCATCGCCAAGGCCCTAGAAACAAAGAGCAAGTTCAAGGTTTGGAGTGTTTCTTCTTGACCTTTCTGATCATTCTCAGTTTGAATCATCACCGTCACCAGGACATGTTTGGTATTTGTACTTGATAAACATAAACTGGTCTTGAAAAAATGACTTAAATCATTAATGAATCATTAACATATTGACAGATTATTTTTCTCTTCAACTAATTGTTATTTTTGTCTTAGCTCTAATAATGAAAATGATATTGTACGACATGTTGAACTTTTGTTTTCTATATAATGTGAGTATATTCAAGTTGATCTCTCAGCTGACACTGTTTCTTCTTTCTCCCTTTTTCAGCGCTGTTATTGGAGTGACATGTTCACCGGGCGCCTGCGCTCTGAGATCCCACCTGCCTTGGTAATGCACTTCTTCCTTAACATCATCGACCTCGTTCAAGTTTAGACTTCCAGTCAGAACGTGTTGAAATACTGCATACTCACCCTGCCATTTCATCTCGTCTCTTTCTCCCCTTGTGTTGCAGAATGCACTGGGTGACGCTCTGATGCTGGCCGGTGCCAGGCTCACTGTTTTAGACCTCAGTGACAATGCCTTTGGACCGGATGGAGTGAAGGGCATCGAGAGGTTGCTCAAGAGCACGGCCTGCTACACGCTGCAGGAGTTACGGCTCAACAACTGTGGCATGGGCATCGGAGGGGGGAAGGTAAGTCATGAGGACGTCTTTTTAAAATGAGGCATGTGTCCATCTACTTTGTTAGGTACCGTTAATACGCACTCAGTCGTCACGTTGTTAGGTACACTTGTACAATCCACTGCGATCCAAAGTCTATTTTTATGATGCATGAAATGATCTTTGACTGATGAAAGGAGTTGAAGATTAAGTCAAAAGCTGAGGAAGTGTTTTGTTGAGAGAGAGATGTCTGTCAAAGTTTTTGATTTATTGATAGTAGCTGGAATGAAAAGAGAATTTTGGCTGTGGATATGTCTGTAACAATTCACATCTGTGTCAATGGACTCCTCAGATCTTGGCCGCTTCTTTGATCCAGTGCCATAAAAAATCCAGTGCAGAGGGCGCCCCCCTCGGCCTGAAGGTGTTTGTTGCCGGGAGGAACCGCTTGGAGAACGATGGAGCCACCGCCCTCGCTCAAGCCTTCCAGGTACAGGACTAACAACCCCCGCTTTGCACGATTGAATACAAATAAAGTGCAGGTCATGTTGTTATTCAAACACTTGACCACACTCATTCTAAGCTGGGAGAGTCGGTTATTGTAGACAAACTGCTGTAGTTTACTGTGGCTGTGTTTTTGTGTTCTCAGTTGATGGGCAGCCTGGAGGAGGTCAACATGCCTCAGAATGGCATCAATCACCCTGGTGTGACGGCTCTGGCCAAAGCCATGCAGCACAACGGCGGTCTCCGCATCCTCAACCTCAACGACAACACCTTCACTGAGAAGGGGGCTATCGCCATGGCTCAGGTACAAAGACATCGGTATCGGGACTGTTGGCAATTGAGTGGACAGTTGCTCTGAGTGAAATGCACCTTGGGAAAATGATTAACCGTTTGCTGTCAGCCCGCTTTATTCATTCTAAAGTCAGTGTTCACTCAGGATAGCTATGTTTAACAGGTTTTTCAAGAGATTCTGTATACAAGAGGTAGTACCAGGCCTCAAGTTTAAAATATACTGTCGATTCCGACGTACAGTTGGTAATTATCTGTAATAATTCTTGCAAATGTGATCGCCTGTAGTTTGAAGCTTTCCTAGGTCAGTACAGTATTTACCATATTCAGTTATAATTTGTACCTTTTACCAAGGAATTCACAATGTAGCTTTCTTTTAAAAAAATCATCCACCAATTTGTCCGTCACCATCAGTTTGACTACAGTTCTACTGATAACTCTCTTTCCAGACTTCGAGGCTTTATCAAATAATATCTGCCTTCTTCACAGGCGCTCAAACACCTACGCAGCATCCAGGTGATAAACTTTGGAGACTGTCTGGTGCGGCCAGCGGGAGCCATAGCTATCGCAGAAACAGTATCAGAGGGACTACCAATCCTCAAGGTGAGTGAGTAGAACACTGCTGAGCTGAGCTGTCAGTCACTACTTCATGTCTATCCTCATTCTTTTCTTTATTTCTTAGCTTTGGTTTGACACTTTTCTTCCCGACTGAGTAAATATTCTGTTTACAGGAACTCAATCTGTCATTTGGCGAGATCACAGAGGAGGCCGCTCTGGCTGTGGCACAAGCAGTGAAGAACAGAGACCAGCTGGAGAAACTGGATCTAAATGGTAAAAACATGCAAAGAGAAAACTCTGCTCTTCACACATCTACATTTGAAGTTTTTTTCTGTTGTATTTTTAACTTTACAAAAATCTGCTTAAAAGTTTTTCAATTAATTGTTTTGGAAGAGTAGGTGACTTTCATTTGTAGAGATGATATTTTTCTTTTTGTTTAATTTATCTTCCCTGACTAAGTTGTTTATATTGATTTGATTTCCAGGTAACAGTCTAGGAGAGGATGGCTGCAAAGCTCTGAAAGACACCATGGAAGCCATGAACATTGGCGATCTTCTAGGATCGCTCAGGTAATCACGTCGTACATCAGCTCCTGTGGTCTATTTATAGAAATCCATAAATCCTTTCTCTGTACCTGTCTATCTTGTTGTGGGTCATGAGGGCCAATAGGTCATGTCTGAGTTTTTATTCCCACTCTACCGTCACATCAGCGCCTGACAAACTGATGCAAACTGCCCCACAGGGACTTTGCACATGATTTAGTTGAAAACCACGATCATTCAAAAAAGATGCTTCTCATCCCAAAATCCTCACTAACGTGCTTTTTAATTTGCCTCAGTGACGATGAGGGCGAGCCAGAAGATGATGACGACGAGGACGACGATGAGGAAGAAGACGAAGACGACGAGGATGTGGATGAGGAGGAAATAGAGGAGGAAGAGGAAGAAGAGGAGGAAGAGGAAAGCAATGACAACAAGGTCAGATAAAAGTGTGGTGATGATGTGTGGCATCAAAGCAAAAGTTAGCCCCAAAAAACATGAAATCAATCACAAATCCAAGTGTAAACTCTTCACACCATTATTTAATCCGCGTCTGTCTGCATTGAATAGTTGACATGAAGTCTAAAGGCCTCACTAGCTGCTGTTGTGTGGACGTGTTTGTTTGTTCGGTGTTGTGGTTGAGTTGACTTTCTTCTCCCCCCCCACAGATGTCCACCCCTGCATCAGCATCCCGGCCGCCAGACGTCTCCTCCTTCCTCAGCTTTCCGTCTCCAGACAAACTGCTCAAGCTGGGGGCCAAGAGAGCGATGCTGATCGAGCAGCAGGTAAACACACGAGTACTTGCACACATGCACTCCAGCTTGAGTTTTTTTATCTGTTAATGAGAGGTACTAAAGGCTAAAAGAAATGTCTTTGAGGTAAATGTTTCTGCCTTTCTCCGTGTCTAGGTGGATGTGTCAGATGCTACAAAAACAGCTGAAGCCTTCCTCAAGATTGCATCTGTGTACAAGGAGGACAATAATGATGTTAAGAACGCCGTGTTGGACAGCATAGGTGAGACACTTGGTCTGCATCAGTTGATCTCACCGTTGGTGTACATGCTCTTGCTGAGAGAAGTGCTGAACTGATGAGGAACCTCGTAGCATTACAAATTAATTTCTGCCTTTCAGTGTCTCGCAGTTATTTTGTGTTTTTTATATATTTATTTATTTTGATGTACTACCAAGTACCAACCTGTTTCATCTAATGAGCTCAGAATTCCTTTCACTCATGAAAACATTTCTAATTGCAGAATTGCATTGTGGTCTGTTAAAGCATCTTCTTTTTTAACTACTTTTCATCTCGACCTCAAAGTGCTGAGAGATGCTAGTTAGGTTGTTTTGCACAGTTTAATTAAAACAGTTTTTAATGCTTCACTTGATCCATTAAGAGTCTGTGCTAACAAGTCGCACGTTTTCTGTTGTGTTTTTTGTTGACGGTGTTAGAATATATGTTTGTAATAAACAGTAATACATTTTTCCTTACAGATGCCCTTCTGAAGAAAGCTTTTGCCACTCCGTCTTTCCAAGGCTACAACTTTGTGTCATCTTTGTTGGTGCTGCTTGGACTTCTCAAGGTGTGTTTAATCTGTTTGCCAAGGCACAGACTTGTATATCTCTTTAGAAGCCTTTTGTTTCCTCTACATGTCTCTTCTCTGCTTATCTCACTTTTGTTTTCTCACTCCTCTCTCCATTGTTCTGTCCTCTCGTCCTCGCCCTCCATCCCTCCGTCCCGTCCTCTTGGCCGCCCAGAGTGAGGACAAGGTGAAGCCTGTGCTCGTGGTCCCCGGCCACCTCCACGCCTTGGAGCACGTCGTTAGACAGGACTACTTCCCCAAAGACAACGTGGCCGTGCTGCAGGCCTTCCTGTCCCGGTAAGGGCGTGACAGAATGAGCCAATCAGCAGGCAGCTTCCAGGTACAAAATACCACTATTACCATCCTCTGTCTTCAGGAGTGAAGCACATGATGTATATTTTTACACTTTGGTGCGCGTAGCGACGGTGGTGGACACTCTCTGGTGATTGCTCATTGATGTGTTGGAATGGGTTTGTTATTTTTGTTTTACTAACTCTTCACTTTCATTGGGCTAACATTCACCTTTCTGCCTCTATGACATACATGAAGGATTCATGGGGATTTAGCCTTAAAGTTATAATCCTTAAGATTTAAACCCTAGCTTTCCCCACAACTAAAAACTGAACATTTTATGAAAATTATAAAGATTCAAATTTGGATGATAATGCTGGTATTTTATTATTTTTCTCATTGTCAATCCCATGAAAAGACTTGCGTTAGTCCGTTTGTTAATACTTTCTGACTTCACTAGCCTCTCGGTGCCAGACCAGTTTCTTTAAAAACACATCACAAATATATAGTTTCCTTTTTGTTTTATAAGAAAGTTTCCTTTGAAAGCTGGACTTGTGTTTTTAGCTGTAGATTAATATACATTTAGAGCTCTAGTGCGTGTTCACAGCAACAGAACAGTATATGTGGCATTGACTCAAACTACAGGGCCTGTGGTCGTTGTAACAAAGGAACATGTGCAGCAGTGTGGCTCACTGGTGTGTTTCTGGACAACAATAGCTTCAGCTACACAGACATACTAGTTAGTATATGAGAGGATCAACTCTTTGCTGGTTTTGGTGTGTCATGGGATTTGTTGACAGTCTGAGAAATACCAGAAAGATATTAAGTTAATGGATAAATTAAACAATTTATTTTAATTATGTGTGTATACACTTCATCCTCTAACTGTCTGTTATCCTTCACAGAAACAACAAGGCTCTGGAGTCATGTGGCAATGCCAGAAACAGCCTCCAGTCAACACTGCAGAGGGTCAGATCTGAGGGCTGAGGACTGTGGATACACACACACACACACTGACTGAACTTTGACTGATCACTGATGGACCTTTGGAAACCAGCACACATGAGCTCAAAAAATAAGCTAATATAGCTGAGCAGCACTGGAGAAGAACAGACTCGCCACTCTCCTTCACAGGTTCAGCAACAACCCTCTTACTGGACTCGGCTTTGTGTTTTGAAGTAGACGATGCTCTTATGGTGTGGAGTAACTGAAGTGCTTTGTGTACACTCGTATAACCACAGAACAGCACTGACAACTTCTTCGTATTCTTGATCTCTGTATTCTGGTGAATCAGACCTTATTCCCCTCATGAATTAAGATGTGTGTGTCCTGGTTAGACACCTGACTGACCGACGCACAGATTACACTTTGGTGCAAACTAGAACAGCTCTGACCAGAAACAATCTGGGCTCAACGTTTCAGCTTTTGCACATTTTATTTAATATTTCATATATGCCTTTTACTATTCTGTTTTTATATTCAATGTTTATTGAATTTCATAATATGGTCAAACATTGCCGTTATTAAAATATCTATTGATGATAAATATGATGAAATTAAGACTGTAAAGTACAATAGAACAATCAATAGGGATGAAATATGTTTAAATGTATTTCCTGCCTTTAAATGGGGCACAAGGTGCAACGTTTGGGGATTTGTGTTGCAAAATAAAGCTGGTTTGAGTGTTTGATGTCTTTCACCGTCTTTGAAATCTTAACTGCATAGAAGTTTTATTAAAGAAATAAATTTAAGCGTTGAAGTTAATATAAGAACATACAAGTCCATGAAAACTGAGCAACACAACGGCTTTGAGCTTTTATTACAACTGTAGAAATAGATCTATTGTATCGCTCATTTTCTGGAAGAAACAGATTTTCTGTTTTTCTACATATTTTGTTTCCTCTTGAGATTTGTTTTGTGTCACTGGGGGGGAGATCCTGATGTTACAAACCAAGAATAGTCGGTTTATCTCTCACATATATCAACGCGTGCTCAATCCGACCAACAAATACAGTTGCTCCCTGTGTTTCAAACAGAAATTGTAAAGCCGAGGTGTTAATTTGCTTTGAGGGGGCTCAGGGGTCAGGGGTCATCGTGAAGGAATTTATCAGGGCCTTCTTTGTTGGCCTGCTGGACCGCTGACAGTACGGACACACTCGGAGTAGAATAAGAAAGTCAGCGGCAGCTTACCGAAGCCTTCAGTTCATGTTACCAAGCGGGCAGTGAGGACGTTCTGCTTGAAGGTAAGACAGGTTTATTTCTTCAGAGTTTGTTTAGGTCAGATTTTGGATTTTCTTGAAACATTTTTTCAACTGATGAGCTGACTTTTGTGATGGTTCTCGTGCAGACAACCAACAATAATTTGTTTTTATATGTATTTATTTAATATTTTAGAAATAGGAAAACAGCACATAAGCAATGTTAAAATGTAATCAATGTGTTCCAATGGAAAAAGCCAAATAAGTAGTGGACTGAATACATTAGCATCCATTAAAAGTCTCTTTGGTTCTCTAAGCACTCGACACTGAATGGAGTTTTGACGACAGCTTTTAAATACATTTCTTTTGTCATGTTTTACCGCCACAGATGCGTTTCTTCTCGGCTGCGGCCTTCTTGCTGGTTTTAGCGCTGAGTTCACCAGCTGAAGCAGGCAAATGTCCCAGAGTGTGCAGCTGTGACGGCTCCAAACTCACGGTCACCTGCGTTGGCAAGAACTTAACAGAGATTCCCCCGACACTAGATGAGGTGAGGAATTCAAAAGTGAATGTTTCTTCCTCACTTTCACTTCACAAAAGTGTTTGAGGAAGAAACACTGAATGGCAACTGTGCTTTGGTGCATTTTAGATGTTTCTTAAATGTGAATCTATATTTATCTAAAAGGAATCAGTCAAATGCACTATGTACAGCGACAGCAGCAAGAAGGAGATAAGTGTCTTGCTCAAGGGCTCAATAGTGCTGTTCTTATCCGGCATACCTCTATCAGCCCTGTCCTTTAATTGTGCATCCCCTCT
Source organism: Anarrhichthys ocellatus (assembly GCF_004355925.1). NCBI lineage: Eukaryota > Metazoa > Chordata > Actinopteri > Perciformes > Anarhichadidae > Anarrhichthys > Anarrhichthys ocellatus. Next base: position 150,607 of record NW_022280085.1, on the reverse strand, counting down.
GCCTCGGATACATCCTCTGTTCTGTTCGATCCTCCTCACAGATTACACTGAAGCTCGATCTGAGGAACAATAACCTGCAGGTGCTGTCCAGGGGGGCGTTCATCCTCACGCCCTACCTCACCCACCTCAACCTGCAGCGCTGCAGCATCAACAAGGTGAAAGAGGGCGCTTTCCGGACTCTGGGCCGCCTGGTTTCCCTGAACCTGGCCTACAACAAAATTGACATCCTTTATCAGGTAAGAGGTGAGTGCATGCCGGTGACACTGAAGGGTCTGAGTTGTTATTTTTCACATTTGGTTTTAAACTTTCAACATACTTATGTGAGGTTGTCTCATTTTCCTTCCCCTCCCTCCACCCTCTTACCTCTGACCCGACCGTTGCAGGAGTCCTTTGACGGCCTCTCGTCCCTGAAGGAGCTGCACCTGGACCATAACCGCGTGGAGGAGATCCAGCCTGGAGCCTTCACACAGCTCGGCTTCCTCAACATGTTGGCCCTCACCCACAACCAGCTGGTTTACATCCCCAACATGGCCTTCCAGGTACTCAGACTTATGGGATTATAGACTTTTTTGACACAATGAATGGTTATTTTTGGCTACATGATCACACAGCAGTCTGACTCCTCCTCCAGGGCCTGCACAACATCAAATGGCTTCGTCTCAGCCATAACTCCCTGAACAACTTGGCCCCTGAGGCCTTCGCCGGGCTGTTCACCCTCAGCCGCCTCAGCCTGGACCACAACGAGCTGCAGTTCTTCCCCACCCAGACCATGACCAGGTGGGACCTTCTGAAGGATTATTATGGACAGTGTTTATGACTTCTGAGCAGACTATAAGGAACAAATGACGCAGCTTTTTGCTCTGGGTCAAAAATGCGGCATAACTAAGGTCAAAGGGTTATTGGTTCTTTGACTTTTTTCCCTTTGTAGAAATTTTAGAAATAGTACATAATGAACCATCAAAGGGCAGTAAATTCGACCAAAGCCTTATGTGTCACTTCACTTTTTACTTTACTCTTCCTCTCCTTGTGAAGACTTCCTGAGGTCACGCGCCTGGACATGAGCCACAACCCCATGACCTACCTCGGGGAAGAATCCGTGTCCGTGGCCAAGCTCACACACCTCTACCTCGACCACATGTCCCTTCAGGACCTGTCGGATCAGGCTCTGTCCCGCGCCCCCCTCCTCTCCCACTTGGACCTCAGCCACAATCAGCTTCGCTACCTGGAGCCCCTCTCCGGCCCCAAGGAGCTGGCCAGCCTCAACCTGACAGGTACAACTGACATTTGTGCATGGACATGGAGGATTAGAGCATGCCATATTTCATCTTCAATACATCCCGATCATCTCTCATTTTTCTTAAAGGCAACCCAGTGTACTGTAACTGCTTCATGCGGCCCCTGAGGGTGTGGGCGGGTGTCCGTGGCGTGAAGCTGCTGGGAGCCTGCGCCGGACCACCTCACCTCTCAGATGAGCCGCTGCAGGCCGTGGCTCCTCTGGATCTGCGCTGCCGCAGTAGAGGGGAGACGCTGAAGGACGAGTTTGAGAAGGACGATGAGAGCACGGGAAGCCTCCCGCCCACAGACAAGCCCAAGCAGAAAGTCAAGTGTCCAGTTAACTGTGACTGTGATGTGAGTGTTTGACAGTGCGCCTCCAACAATGGCTGCTTTGCTTTGCTCTGTACGTGCAGTGTGTGCTAGAATTAAGATATTTAGATTTAAATTGAGTTACTAGAAACTCACTGTACTCTACCCGCCCAGCACCAAACTGCAGACAGACTAATTTAGCAACTTGGTGCTGAAAATAGAGCCATTTAGCAACCAAGTAAACATCTGAATACTTTGTCCTCTGCTGTTTATGAGCTGTATTGTTGTTAATATTCCATTCTGAATTTAAACCCTCCCCAGATTGAATCCCAGCACGCCACATGTGAGGGTCGGGGTCACACCAAAATCCCACGAGGCTTCTCCACCAAGACGCAGCTGCTTGACCTCCGCAGCAACCACTTCCACGACCTTCCTGCCAACAGCTTCCCAGGCACCGGCCAAGTTGTCTCTCTCCACCTGGAGTTCTGCAAGATCCACGGAATCGAAGGCGGAGCCTTTCGGGGAATGAAAAAGCTGTTTTATTTGTATCTCTCTGACAACGACCTCACATCCTTGGACCCCGGAACCTTTGCTGGAGCCCCCGAGCTCACGTACCTTCACCTGGAAGGGAACCGACTTGTACAGTTCCCCGGATCAGGTGAGTGGTTGGTCAAGTCAAGTGTGGCTGGATGTAAATAACAACAGGGTACATATGTGTGTAAAAACACAGAGGAAACAAAAAACAATGCTATTTTCTTTCTCTTTGTGTCTCTCCTGTAGCCCTGGTGCTCTTACCAAGTCTGTTTGTGTTACACCTGGAGCGAAATGCCATCTCCAAACTAGAGCCCGCTGGTTTGCTGTCCTCAGTAACCCCCAACCTCCGGGAACTTTACCTGACCAACAACACCATAACTGCTATTGCCAAGGGGGCTCTGGACTCGGCTTTCCTAGGTACACTTCACCTGGATTCAAATCAGCTGACCGAGGTGCCCACCCGCACTCTGTCCGAGGCCACTAACCTGGAGGAGATCAACCTGTCTCACAATTCAATTCGCTGGGTGGGACCAAACGCATTCAAGCCCATATCCCAAAGCCTGAAGAGGCTTTACATGGATCAGATGGGCATGGAGAAGGTGCGAGAGACCTTTTTTAAAACAAAATGACGGCATTTCATTTAATCTTTAGTGCCCTTTGCATCATAAACTTTCTCTCACTTCAAATTTCTGTCATGTTATTATGAATTGTAGAAATAGTATGTGCAGGTTGTGACTGCGATTTCACCAACAAGTTGCTGAAAGGACTTTTTGAGGCATGGATTTTGAGTGAATGCTTATGGCTTTTTTTGCAAATCAGGGCTTAATGGTGATCAGTTTTTTTAATTGTACCCCCATCCAGATGTCCAGGGACGCTCTGGCAGGGCTGGGCCCAGGGCTGAGGGCTCTGACTGTGAGAGGGAACCAGCTGGAGGAGCTTCCTGACCTGAGCCCACTCACCGGCCTTGAGGTGGTCGACCTGCAGGACAACCCCCTGATGTGTGACTGTCCTCTGCTGCCGCTACGCAGGTCAGTGCAGAGTTTCCCTGGAAGAAGGGTTTTTGCTTTTTATTATACAGCAGTGTGGCACAGTTGGTAGTGAGATTGTGAACTTGCACCACTGCTGCTGAAGTGTTCTTGAGCAAAACATTAATTCCCAATAAACTGCAGAAGAGCTACTGCTTAGCTTAGCCAGAGGAAAGAGAAAATCAAGCGAGAGCTAGGGATCAAGGAAGCATAATCTATTTGCCTCAATTGTTATTAAAAGCTAAATTATTGACAATAATGATGTCACTGTCTGTGTCTCCCTCCGTCTCTGTCTCTCAGGTGGATGGAGAATGTAAGTTTGGAGGTGATCGCCACCTGCGGTCACCCTCCCGAGATCAGAGGTCAGAAGGTCAGGGATGTCAATGTGTTCACATCCTGTCCAGAAAGCCGCTCTCCTCCAGATGAGAAGGTTGTTACGGCCTCCAGACCTCCAAAAGTGAAGAAACCCAAAACCAGCCTCTTGAAGACCCCTCGGGTCAAAGCTAGGCCAGCAAAGCCTAAAGCTAAACTCCTCAAACCAACCAAGAATAAGCCTCAGAGGAAACCTGGGGCACCAAAAGTGACCAAGAACAAGAAACTGTAATAAATAATACAAGAAATTTAAAGTGTTGAGATGTTTTTTTTAAATTAAAGTGTTTAGGATTACAGCTCTGTGGGAAGTTTACATGCACTATTTACTATCCGAGCATAATCAACACAGTAAAGCAAAAAGCAAACAAAATAAAATAAAAGACAGAAGGACCCAGTCTATTGCCTTCCCATAACAGACAAATAAAAAACATAACCACAACTTCAACACACTCAACATTGTCCTATTTAGCTCAGACTGCCATCTAAAAAACCACTAAAATTAATGAATGATGGATAATAAATCAAGTAATATGAGCCAGTGAAGGTGATAACTGGCAATGTTTGTGTTTTTTGTCAAACTGAGCGCAACAGTTAAATAGGACCTTCATACACTACCAGCCACAATCATTCCTTCTGTATTGACATGAAACCTGCATTATATGTGTGTGGGCATTGGGTTCTGCCTGTACTACCCTTCAGATTAAAATGTAACTGGTTTACCTATATATATATATATATATATATATGTTATTATACCTGTATTTATTCAGGTCGACAGACAGGGTTCTATGGTGTAATGGTTAGCACTCTGGACTCTGAATCCAGCGATCCGAGTTCAAATCTCGGTAGAACCTGAGTTCGGTTTTTTTTTTTATATGCACTGTTTAATTCATAATGAGGTAATGACAAAGCATTCATTAGTTTTAAACAACACACCAAGAGCAGCGCCACTCCAAAACTGCCACATCGTGAAACAAAATAAAATATAATCCCAGTTTAACACGCTAATACGCCAACGGAAATTGAAGTTTGTCTTCCGGTTTATTTGCTCATCACGCCGAATTTATCTTTTCAAAATGGCTGCAGCTATGGATGTTGATACGCCAAGCGGCACAAATAGCGGAGCTAGCAAGAAGCGATTTGAAGTTAAGAAGGTATGATTGAATGAAGTAACTCGGAGTCGTTGTTTAAAGAAATTGTAAACGTTAGTCTGCCAGTCGCTACAAATGACCGTTTACTCAGCTCACTGATACTGTGAGCTTTGTAGCGCTAAATCACTCTGCCGTTAGGGCAGGAGCTAGCTGTTAGCCTGCCTCAAACAGCATGAATTTGCACTTCCTTTTGGAAGAATAGCAAAACATGTATTTAAACTGTCAACCAACTGTCGACTAGTCTTAATCATGTCGTGACCACAAAAACAGAAAAACCGTCCCAATGTTAACGTTAAATCTTAGGTAAGGTTAAAACATTAAGCTCTTAATTCTGCAAGCTAATTTATCGTAACGTTAGCTAATCTGCATTTCCGGTAGACCGGTAACACTCACAAAGAGTAAAAACCTGCAGTTATAAGACGTTCATGATACACTTCAGAAGTAATATCGGACTAGATGGCCAACCTAAAAAAAGTTGTAGTTGAAATGTGTGCGTAACGCGACATTCTAATGAGCTGGCGTTAGCAGCTAACGGTACCATGAGTAGCATTAACGTTTGAAGAACATTTTGTCAACCCCGCTTTAAGCATACGTTCATCAACAAGCTAGCTAAAATGGTCGCTGTTATTTAGTTAACGTAAACTATATCAGTATTATGACTGTGTCGCAGATGCGATGTTGCAACTCATATTTGAGTCAAATTCTTAAGTTTATTTTTGGTGGTGAGAATGAAGCAGAGTGTTGATGCTATGTTTTCATTAAACTACATCTGGCTGAACATTTTTAACACAAACAGAAATAAGCCAATAGGAAGCTATATTCTGTACTTAGAAGCTGTCATCACATCTCTACATCAGTGTCAACAAGACAACCTGCAGTGACCGTCTGATAACGTTTGTTTGTGATTTCCCACCAGTGGAATGCTGTGGCGCTGTGGGCCTGGGACATTGTGGTGGATAACTGTGCTATCTGTCGGAACCACATCATGGATCTCTGTGAGTTCACTTTCACACACTTTTGGACTCGTTCCCTTGATACATATTTAAATATTAAAAGACTCGGTCAGGAGCCGTGAAGAGTGCACATCAACAACAAGTTCTTCAGCTCTAATTGCCATTCATCATCAGAGGTGTCCGGCCTGATTTGTGAAATTGCATTGTTGACACGTTTCTCCCTCCCTCATCAGGTATAGAGTGCCAGGCCAACCAAGCTTCTGCAACCTCTGAGGAGTGCACTGTAGCCTGGGGTGTCTGCAATGTGAGTACCCTCCTCCGACATGAGTCACTGGTCAGTGCTAAATGGTTCCCTAAGACTGCATTTCACAAGGTCTCGGGGGTATCCCACACTTTCATTACAATCGTGTATTACAGTAAAAGTAAACTCATTTAGACCATAAGTTATGTTTATGAGGTCCAGTTGTGAATCTGACTTTAATAACTTACCTGTACTTCATAAACCTAAACAAATTTAAATGGTCTCCAAGTATTTGCAGTCTGTATTAACGATGAAAGTACATTTTACTGTTCAAGTGACAGCATCCCAAATACAGGCCGGTGTCTCACCTGTATTTACTAACATTACTGATGTAAACAAAGAGGAGAATTGCCAACAAATAATTCAAAGTTACCAGTATTATTTATTTGGGAAATTGGATGTTAACGGTTACATTGAACTGCTGCCCTGACCTGTCTGTGCCCATCAGTACAGTACATATATATATTAATGTGTATTTCTACCCTGTTTGGTTTTCTCTTACCCAGCATGCCTTCCACTTCCACTGTATTTCCCGCTGGCTGAAAACCAGACAGGTGTGCCCTCTGGACAACAGGGAGTGGGAGTTTCAGAAGTGAGTATTACTACTTTTTTTTTTTTTTTACTCATTCATAGATTTTGACAATGTAAAGTTATGAATATTTCTGAAAGTGAACATCTGTATTGACGGTGTGTCCTTTTTTTTTTTTTTTTTTTTTTTTTTTTTTACAGATACGGACACTAGTTGTATTATTGCTGACCTTTTCCTGCGCTCCGACAAGCATCACCTGTACTACTTTTCTGTTCCCTCCTGCTTGTAAGCAGTTATTTTACGCCCACGTTTTTGTTTTGGTATGTTGTAAGTACAAAAATAAACATGAATGTTGTCACAAAACAGGTCTTGTATTACTTAGTAGGGGTTTCTGACGATTCAGTGTGTGGGTTTGTGAAGCAAAAACATGGTTCAACATTTGCTTCGGTTGTGCGCAAAGACTCATTTGGGACTCGTGTAATATTTAAACTATTTGTGGACAAAAAGCTGCACACAGGGGGAAGTTTGCTCAGTCGGATCAGCTTTGACGCAGTGATTCAGGGCTTCATGAGAGCCGGGACCCATCATGTTTATAGAGCAGTAATCCTCCGGCTGAAAGACAGATGACCTGTGCGGATTAGTGGCTGAGTGCCCATCATTTCCAAAGGTAGCATCTTTATATTGCGTCAAGTTACGTAAGAAAATTCACACTTGGGTGTTTGGCAGTCTTGCATGATAAATGAAGAGTAATCAATTATCCAAACTAATTGTTTCAGCTTTAAAACCGTAAGACTTACAGTGGCAATATTTTCAATTCTTCCACTTTGCTTAGTCCATCTTTGACTGTCAAATTGCAACCATTTGGTTTAGTTCCACCTTTATCAGTACAATAAGTAGTTTCACCAAGTGAGGATATGAGAGAAGTTGAAAGTCAGTGAAACAATACATTTATGCTTAATATCAAAACAATGGATTGAAGTGTAAATCCACATACAAGGTGCTGCCTGTTAAAATCTGACAGTAAAAACATGTCAAACATCAGTGAGGGTCCTCCTGGATGTTATTTTGCCAAGAAATTATCTCTGGATCATTCTCAGTTTAACAGATGAGAAACAGCAGTGGTGTGTGTTGATTGTGCATGTTGGTGTAAAAATCACTTATGTCTGATTGTACAAGATGTAAAAGAGTCAAACTTGTTTTGCAGCAACAGAGGTTTTATTATTGGGAGACATCAGTGACACTTTTTTTGCATTTTATAATAGATCTGATAACAAAAACACCCGACGGTTATTTGAGAGAGTTCGGCTCTGTTCGGAGAAAAGGAAAGACCGGTAGCTAAACCGTTACCGCGCAATAAAGGGCTGTAAAAATATTTGAGTGAGCATCTCAATGCAGGAGCTCCCAGTTTAGCTTTTTTCCCCCCAGATACACGTTAGGAAACGTCAGCCTGTGTTTAAGTAAAGTCCCAGCTGAGACGAGTCGAGAGAAGTTGTCAGACACCCGACTCCTAACCTCGTTGGGACGTTGCTAAGAACCAACAGGCTGATTTAAGAACAATTAAAAAGTAGCCTTCGCTTCCTCTACCTGACACTAAGTCACACACTCCCCCGTTTGATCTGCACACAGTGGATTAATAGTTGTTGGCTCTCCGGATTGATTCGCCATCCATCCACCCTCTAAGGCTGTGGTGGCGCTCCAAATTTGGAACTCAGCTTGGTGACTAGTGCCATGATTTTGGGGTTGTTCTGGTACTTGGAGATGTTGGCTGGGTTCTGTGCCACATCCTGGAAGGCTGTCATCACCTCGGGGTCCTGTAGGACAATAGGGAGTGCAAACAGGGTCACCTCTTTACATGTAGTGCTTCTCAAAATCAGTTTTAAAGACATTCTCATCGTGGGTCAGAAAGGGCTGTGAAAATATTCTTAATATAGCATACATTTAAACCGATAGATTGTTGAGGGCTAAAATAAGTTTATCATTCATAAAATAAACAGTAAAACCAGAAATGTTCACATTTAAGAACTTTGTGAAAGAGCAAAGTCAACATCTGATAAAACTACACCAACAATGTGCTGATGAAGCAGATTAGCTGAGCTTTTAACTCTTAATAAATAAAACAGATTTATCCATTTAGCGCTGCACTCCTCAAACAGTCAAAAATCACGCTGGACATTCTTCCTCCATGTTAAAACTTGGTGCTTGCATTACCCACAATGCAAGTCGAACACTGACAGTTAGAGAGTTGTGTGTTATGCTGGTAATGGCTAATCACACAACTCCCTCTGCAGCCATAAAGGGCTTCATACTATTTGTTTTAACACATGCAGTACTACTCTCAAAAAACAGACTGATGTATACAAAGAAGTTGAGCTCCCCTTTAACTTGTAATATGATATAATACTTTCAGATTTAATGCTATAGAGAAATGCAGTATTTTGTGAATGCAAATTTATGATAAAATGTGATCACAGATTGTATAGCAGTCCATCAATCCCTCCTCCTTTATATAAAACATACAGGTCTACACTTTTCTTTAAGCTAGTCAGAACTAGAAGCAATAACACCGATGAGAAGTGTGATTGTTTCCCCCAAGTCCACACTCCAGGTGTTTTGGGAGTTTAATGACATGAACGGGTGAATGTTCGGTGTAGACAGGATCTCCCCCTGTAGCCTTTTAATCTCCAAGTAATCTACAGGATAATGCATCCATGTCTGTCTGTCTGTCTGTGGGGCACTGCCAAAAGGCTCAAGTACACATGTCCCTCCCCTCAACATCCTCCCCCCCTTCTGTAAGTGGGGATGACGATCACCGCAAAGACCCGTTTCATGTGAAAATGGCGGCATGTCTAAATGAGTTCAGCTTTCACAGCGCCTGTATTTGACTTCTGTATTTAGTGAGCTTTAGTGGGACTAGTAGGTGGATTTTGTTACATTTGAACAGAGCCAAGCTAGCAGCATCCCCTTGTTCACAATCTTTATGCTAAGCTAACAGGCTTCATTATTATTCATTTAAACTTGAGTAATTATCAATCTAATCATCTAACTTTCCGCAAGAAAGCGAGTAATGTCGACCTATTCCTTTAAGACCTGCACAACCCAAGTCATGTGGACGTGGAGGACTAATGCCGTCACCTTCATGGCGTTGAGCAGCTCAGGATCCTTCAGGAGTTCACCGAGACCAGGCATGCCGGCGGGGGCTCCTTCAGGGAATCCAGCAGGACCTGCAGAAAGTCATTCATTACTTCACTTGAAGGGGCATCACATCCGTCTGATAAACCAACGGTGAATCCAAACAGCACAGAGAAACACTTTGGAATTTGGCCGGAGAGAGATGTAAATACGGTACTCGGGAGAAACTAAGGAAGGCTACAAACAAATTACTTAAAACAAATACCGATCAATGGATCAATAAAATAATCAAAATATGTAGAAAGAGTGAATTATTTTCCACAGGGTATAATCTTTATATTTGCGTCTTCTAATATGACATTTGTAGTTTTCATCTCGACCCATGAAGCAATAGACTGGCTGGTTTTCCTTTCTCCTACCTGGGAAGAATCCTCCTCCTCCACCTCCACCACTTCCTCCTCCTCCTCCTCCACCTCCGGACTGCCGTGCTTCCTCCTCCTGTTGAAACACAAAACAATGGGAGGAGTTACTAAGTGTCCGAAGGGTCAGGAGAGGTTTCCTCTGTTCGTTCTATCGAAAACTCTTATTATGAAAATGTCAATGGCGTTCTCTTTGAGTTCAAAGTGACGAATACGAGAATGTAGATGCTGCAGTTTCTCATGAAGACAAAGCCTTGAGCTGCATTTGTTTGTAGTGTGCCGTCACAGCTGACCGTGTAGGAAGAACAGTTCAACTAATGGGACATTCATTAGATCTTTGTTAGTGCAAGTCTGAAACAGGAAAACTCACCCTCTGAGCCCGTGCATGCTCCTCTCTCGCTTTCTTTACCCGCTCTTGTTTCTCCTTGACCTCCTTCTCATCTCTCTTACGCTGGTATTTGCGTCTGTGCTCAATGATTTTGGTGGCCTGAAAAACAAAAAGAGGGAAACAGGACAAGAATGAGGAACCACAAACTCACAGCTGGCATCAGAATCACGTGAACACATCACAAATAGGGATCAACTCCTCCCTTCTGAGCTTGCACACATTACAATAGCATATCTGCATTAATGTTATGACAAACTCATTTAAAAGAGGCCGTTTTTCCCTGGCCTTATACCTTCGGCTGGACCTCCTTCAGCATCGCACTGGTGTCCTCGTCATAGTCCAGTTTACAGGCCATGGCCAGGTCCTTGGCTGCCTCCTCCCAGTGGCCCAGCAGCCTGCATTTGGAATTGACGATCAATGAAAACCTTCACAACTGTCAACTTTTCATCTGGGAAAACTCTAAGTAGCAGCGATAACTGACGTTATCCCTCCGTTAGAGATACAACACGTTTTCTATCAGATTGCAAAACCTATTTATATCTTGGTACTTCAAAAAAGATCTGGTTGATACGGAGATATACATTAGCTGTTGTGTGTGGCATAAAGATGATTACATAACTGCACTAACAATGATAGCACACTATATGATTAAACTAAATGTTACTCGTGAGAGCAACCCTGATGTGGGTTTATTCTACATCACTGGTCCTGTTGTAACTCAGTTCGCTCAGCTGAGGAAATATTAAATGCCAAACAAGATGAGGCGTGTCATACTTTTGGGTGTTTACACTGAGGGTTTGGTTATGCAACGTGTCTGTAGAGGTGTCAAATACAAATGTACCTGTGAGCTTTTCCCCTCCACTTGTAAGGCTGTGCAGAGTCTGGGTTGATGCTCATGGCTCTGTCACAGTCTCTGATGGCCGCGTTGGGTTTCTGCATCTGGATAAAGACGCTAAACAGAAAAGAGGACAACTGGTTACACTCGGTCCTTCATGACAGACACTTAACAGGAGCAGTCATGAAGCTTAAAGTCACAATTAAAAGCTGAATGATACTTGAATGCTCTCCCGTAGCATGAAAAAGGCCCCGAGGACTCTCACCTTGCCCTCTTGGCGTACATGATGGCGACGCAGGGGTTCAGCTTGATGGCTTCAGTAAAAAGATCCAGAGCTTTCTGCAGATCACCTATAAAAGAAAAAACAGACACAGGTATTAAAAGATCATAAATCAAAGTCTTTTTATGTACCTCATCAATACAGAAACTGTGCCTGCGTGCGGTCCTCCTACCTTCTCCCAGAGCATCAATGGCCGCCATCTTCTTCTCACTGGCCTCGTCCATCATCTCTTCTGTGACCTGAGGAAATGTATGGACACAGATGTTCACACTACTGCGCTTTCAAGTGGTCAAGGCTTAGTTATTTTTTTTTTTTTCCAGGCCTGGAATAAAATACCAAGTATACTTAAGTAGCTGCATGCATGATTAATAGACAATATAGAAAACATTTGACCTCGATGCTGTCAAACTCTCCCATCTCCTGCGGCTCATCGGTGTCTGGTTCGATCACTCCCTCGTTGTCCATTTCTGAAACGGATCCAACGTTTACAAAGAGCTCTTGTTGGTACACACAAACAACACCCACTACTCTGAGAACATGGCGTAGTCTTCACAGTAAGAATACACATGCTTAGCAACATTTTGCTAAGATCAGGTGTAATTTATCACATAAAACAATTACTTTGAGAAAAGAAATTTGGAGTCTGACTGTCCCAACTCTTACCCACCCAGTTACAATAAATAAATTAACTAAAGCAATGTCTATTTAAAAAAAAAAAAAAAAAAAAAGTACATATTTGCAAGTTGTGCAGACGCACATATTTAGTGAATAAATAATACACTTGACTGTTTGGCTTTTTTAAATATCTGAACAGACCAAAGTTCATGTGCAGAGCCTTCCTTTATCGAGGGTTGCACCATCTCCGAAAAGACAGCCTTAAGCTGGAGTCCTGCACCTATTATTATACCTTAGACATTATGCTTTGGGAAATATGCTTATTTGCAGAGTTGGTTGAGAAGATTGATAGGACTCTCATGCCTGTACGGTAAATATGAACAGAACTTGGCATGAGATTGAACCAGCTAGCTAAGCTCTGTCTAAAGAAAGACAAAAACCCCAAATGTAAACAGGACGGGTTCATTGTTTGGCCAGGGTTTACATGCCGCACCTATATACTCTTGTCCCTTGAGGCCAGAGCTACGATTTAAGAAACTGTGTACCTATATCACTCTCATCATTCTCAGACTGGACAGGAGGCGCTGGCTCAAAAGGTGGGGCTGATGTAGGGGGAGGACCACAAGGACAGCCACCCTAAAAGTCAGAGAGCAGTGTGTTACAACAAGGGGTCAATAAAACTAAAATATCAAAAGTATCTTAGAAAAGACATAATAGTAATATTGCCGTGTCACCTGGCATGGCTTCTCCGTCTTGGGTTGGGGAGGGATTGTTGCACCCATGCTGGAATATAAAATGGAGGACAATTCAGAGAGCAATACAAGGGCCATTACATTCTATTTAATAGATATACCAAAACAGATGTGCTTATTTTACATATGGACATTTTCTCAGTAAAGTTCCGCTGAAAATGTACTTTATATCACTAAAATATACGCATGTAATGGCAATATAAACATATGTATACTCGACAGGTTATGAGTCATTGCGAATATCAAACATATAGGGGAAAACAACGTTACATGTCATCAAATATAAATAAACGTTTCTTTGTTGAATGAGGGGCTTTGAATGTTCTTGATTTAAGTTGCATGTGATCATGTTTTTGCGACAAACGCGCGCGCAGACCCAGCATGCGGTCCATGGTGGTTTTACTGGAAGGTGGGCGGGACTGGGCACGTGATAAGCTCGCAGTCGGTTCGGGGTTTTCTTTAGATAGCCTACTTTAGTGACATAATGACAGAATGCATCCCTTATGAATCTTTCCCATAACAACCAGAGTCCCCGCATGGTGGCTTTACAGGCTGGTATACTGACCCCAGCAACCAGGTCCGGAAGAAGCTCATCTCTGGAAGGTGCAGGATATCGGCACTGGCCTCGCACATCTGTACGAAGCCCTTTAACTCTGTCACTTTTCGCGGGTCCATGCTGCTCAGTCACGTCCAGCAGACAGCGCGCTGCGTGTGGGGGAGGAAACCAGAAAGACAGACAATGAAGCTAACAACTTAGCCAAGTCAGACTGTGTTTACGGTTTCAGCCGCTAAAACCAGCGTCGTTAAGCTAAGTGTGCTAACAAGGGAGCGCTTTCAGCCTCACTTTGTTCACTGCCCACTTCACATAAACCCAACAACACGTGCAATTAAGGGGATACAAATAAAGCAACCGTGCACAACTAGCATTAACGGCTATTTCAAGGGTCGCAAGACAGAAGTTTCTAGAAATGTGAATCCGTGAGTGACGCGGTAGCCCTTTGACGCATGATAACGTTAGCTAGCTGCAACACGGGCCGTGCGTAATGAAGAACACTCGGTATCTGCGGACATGAATGTCTGTAATCGAAGGGAAACGCACCTGTGAGAAATATACACCGTTCACACTCGATAGGTGAACCCGCAGAGGAAGCTTACTGGTGATTTTTATTGCCACAACTCTTCTTCACTGGTAGTGACAGAGGCGTTGCTGCTGTGTTTTCATTCAGGCGAGTTGTCGGACGAAAGGACGGAGGACCTGGGATTTTGTTGCCCTGAGTTTGGGCTTTCGGGCAGCTCATACAAATCCGTAACAGCTGCTGGAGTTTATATTATTACTGGTCTTGATTCCAAACGATTCCAAATCAGCCCTTGTTTAGCAGGATGAAGAATTCAGGTCATTTACTTAAAAGTAGCAATTATGCAATATGAAAATTCTCCATTGCAAGAAAAAAGTCCACTGTAACTATTATACATTGTATGATTGGATTAATATATATATAAATATATATAAATATAT
>NW_022280085.1:104811-135824 GCF_004355925.1 Anarrhichthys ocellatus | reverse complement strand
TATATATATACAGTATATATGAATGTTTCTATATATACACACATACACTGTAATTTAATCCATGTACAACAGTGCATCATATGCTATAAACTCATAATATATACATAGCATGAAAATATAGTACTGAAGTAAAGTACAACTATCTCACATTTGTAATAATGTACAATAATTGAGTATGTACTTAGTTACATTCCACCCCTTGTGGTCTGTGATGAAGTGGATTTTCATGTAGGCTAGTATAGAATAAAAAAGGGTGCACGACAATAAGAAATATTTGTTGAGCGGGTAGTAAAGTCACCATTAATAGGCTAAAATAATACAAACACTGATATGGTCCTCTAAAATGTGAAACAGCATCAGTCTGTACACATTACAGACTGATTCAACAAGGTATAATGCTTCTGTACATGTGGGCAGAAAAGTCTGAAGGGAAATGAGGAATGAGGGACATGAATGAGCTGAACCAGTTAGCAAAACGAGCTTTAGAGAGAGATCTTATAGATCTACAAATCCCATTAAGCAAGTCTGGGTCAAGGGAATAGCTTGGAGTACAGCAGCAGGCTAACTGAAATAAGAGGGAGGTTTATGTACAATTTAAATGATAAAGTCAATGCAACATTTAGAATCATAGAGAGCTCATCGAACAGACTAAGACTAGGTCCTTCCTATTTAAATAGCAGTAGGAAGACATCCAACGGGTTCAATGTTAGGTTGGGGAGTATGTTATCATGGATTGCAATAAGGCGGGAAAAAAAAGAAAGGCAACCTGTGCAAGAAGATTCTATATTTTTTATTAAACAAACGGGTACGACGTAATCGCTGGTCCACGATCCGAAGCAGAGGGTGGAGGTAATGCATCTAATACGCTGGTTGCCAACCGTCTTTAAAAAGAAGAAGAAGAAGCTTTGACTCCGCCAATCGTAGCAAAGGAGGCGGGATTAAGCGCCTCTGCCTGGGAAGCGAAACTCAGGGCTTAATTTGTCCATATCCACGACATTAGCAAACATGGGGGCATCAAGCTAACGAGGCTAACTGTCAACCAGAGAGCGACACATTCGTTGTATGTGAAGGTTTTAACGTTGGTAAGTCGCAACAACACACCGCTGTTTGTCCCCGTAAATATCCAGCGTTAGTTGTCTGTACTTCACTGACTGTTGCCTCGTGTCTACAGCGGGGGGACATGTTGTGACTGAAAGTTGTCCTCCAGTTGCAGCAGCAATGTTGCCCTCAACCAGCACTTTGGTCAAGTCTGCTATCAAGCTGCTGCCACCGCGACACTGGGGTCCAGGTGAGCCCAGTCTGGTGTTGTTACGTGTTGGCTGTACTTAAATACAACTTTAAGATACTTGTTCTTTACTCGAGTATTACTATTTTAAGCTACATTATGCTGCTACTCCACTAACTGCAAAATTATTGTCACATATCAGCCGACATATATGTTACATCTGTGCTAAAGTCGTCCAGTTGTGAAGTTCTACTCTGTGAACATCCGTTGACTGCAGATGAAACATAATAAATGGTTGAAGTAACTGCATGCAGCATTGTAAAGGTGCCCAGTTGAAGAGTATTTGCTCTCTGTGTCGTGTTGCTGTCTGCAGGATGTGTCCGGTGCTCGTACAGAAACATATCTGTGAAACTAGGAGGCTTGAAACCAAAGACAGTTCCACCTCGGTACCTGGGCCAGCCCAGCCCGTTCACTCATCCACACCTCATCAAACATGGTAAATATTGTCAATAATGCTGGACCAGTACATTTACACTTTTAAGGGGAATCTTGGACCAGGCTCAATACTTAATTATTCATATATTTGTTTAGGATTCATGCTCTCTAGTGGCAGTTGGAGCTATTGTTGATCACTGACAACTACTGCGGTTTACACATTTCAGTTCATCCATTACTCTACTGCATGTGACATAAAGATACAATAGGAATACATCAAGTAAACAAATAGTAGTGTCCAGTGGAAGTTTGTTGTTGAAGCACCACATGTGTGATCTCTGCTCCTCAGGTGAGGTGTCCCCCGGCTTGAGCCGGACAGAATACGAGCTCCGCAGACACAGGCTGGCCTCGCTTATGGAGGCCCAGTCGGACAAGCTGGGACCCTCTGCCTCCTCCAGCACCCATGTGGCCATTGTGTTGTCCCATCCGACCCGCTACATGACCAATGACATCCCTTATCCCTTCCACCAGAACCAGGTGCATGTTCTGTTTTATTTTTGACCTTATTTTATATTTTATGAAGACATGAACTTTAGGTATAAAGGAGAGTTAATAGGAATACTGTTCGCAATTTTAGCAAGGCTTTTGTCAATTAACCTGGAGCTGAATGTTCTCCAGGATTTCCTCTACCTCAGCGGCATCCTCGAGCCTGACAGCGCCCTGGTTCTTTATGGGAAAGGACGACCAGACCAGGCCATCTTGTTCGTCCCCCGCAGAGACCCGGGGAGAGAGCTGTGGGACGGGCCCCGGTCAGGGAAGGATGGGGCGGCTGCTTTGACCGGCATAGAGAGAGTTCATAGCACAGAGGAACTGGGTGTTGTGCTCAAGAGCCTAAAAGGTGGGTGGACGGGAGTGTTCGTTAAGTCCCTCCCTGACTTTTTATTGTTTCAGAATCAGAAAAGGTTCATTGTGAAGTACGTTTGCACATACAAGAAATTTGGCTTGTTGATTGGTGCATAACAATAACACATAAGACATCATTTAAAAATAAAAATATGAAAATTCACAAAAGAATAAACAAACAAACAGTTTGTAAGGGTCTTAAGTATGTACATTGTGGCTACATAGTCATACAATATATAGCTAATGCTAAAAGATCGAGACTAAAGCTACGTCCCAGGAGAAGACTCGGCATCCTCACGGGGCAGTATTGTTTGTGTGTTGCAGTGTAGAATTGGTTTGGCCAGTATGTTTTTTTTTTTTTTTACTCTGACACAACCCTTGGAAGGTTGCGAGTCTTAACAGAAATAACATATTTGTGCGAATTTGGCATTATTTTACGCAATTTTGTCTTGAGTTGCTGGAACGTTAACTCTCCTAAACCAAATAAAGAACAGGACAGAATAGTAACCACAGACTAAACTGATGTACTATCATCTTGCTCAGACGGTGGATTTTCCAGTTTGTTTCTAATGTAACCTGTAAACCCAGATATGTAATGCTGTTAGCTAGTAACTTGTCCCTTGACATAACATGAAGTTACTACTGTAGACAGTAAGCTCGTTACCCGGGCATGCAGACGTTAGAGCAGACAGACGCACTGTTTAATCCGTTCCTCGCTCTTTTGCCCTTTACACTCCAATGTCTAATGCATTGTGTGTTAAACAGCAAATGCTTTTTTCATTTAGAGGTTGAACTGTATACTTTTAAAATAAAAACAGGAGCTGACATTTGACTGCTAACTACAATAATTGAGACCTTAACTTCACTGTTGCCATTTTCCGTCTACTCCGATCCTCCTCCAGGCACTGTGCTGTGGTACGACGGCTCTCAGCCCGCCCACCCTCGGCTCCACCAGACTCACGTGGGTCCCGTGTTAGAGGCGGGGCCGATGCCGCACACTCTCAGGCCCCTCATACACTCTCTAAGGGCCCTCAAGAGCTCAGCAGAGGTGGCGCTCATGCAGGAAGCCGGACACATCACAGCACAGGTTGGTGTTTAAATTACTGAAGCGTCAACTTCATAATGGTTTATAGTTTGTGGAAGGAAATGATCACAATCAATGCAAAATGTAGATATATTTCAACCATAGAATTACTTTCATTACTGATGTGAAACGATGTTTCTGGTCTGCACTCTGAATCAACACCCTTGGTATTTTCAGATTTGTATTAGATTTGTCTGCAAATCCAGAATAAAACATTTAGTAGAAATAGTTTTGTTTTGCTGTGTCTGTGTTCGGTTCCTACAAATCTATTTATTAATATTTCAAGACTGAACAGAAAGAAGAAAACGACAAATGACCAATAAGTGTCACAAACGGAGCCACATTTCCTTGTATTGTTGTGTAACAGTGTCTCTTTACACTTGTTAAGATGGATTACAGTGCAGTCACTCTAACTCAAGTCCTGTTCTTTCAGGCTTTTAGGAGGACGATGGCTCTGTCTCAGGGAGACGTGGATGAGGCTGTGCTCTTTGCTAAGGTAACAAAGAATATAATAATATCATTTAGCTGGGGTATTTTTTCTTCCTCATGATGACATTTACAACAGCTACTGCCTCCTTAATGCATGTGGAATATCTTAACTGTATTACCAAGATGTCAGTTTATCAAAATGATATATTTATCTAGATAATACGAAAGGCAAATCAATAATTTAGCTGCGTTGTCTTATCTCTCTATTTGGCTGTTTCTCCACCGCAGATATTCCAGTAAGTGTGAGATCAGCTTCTAGAGCTCAGGGATTATAAAGAGTGCACTTCCTGTGCTTTGGTTTTCATAACTCCAGTTAAAGGTTACTGCGAATTCAAAAAGCTGTTTCGACAGTAAACATGACGCTCGCAAGGTTTTTTAAAATCAATAAAATGTTAATCTTCCAGTTTGATTTTGAGAATCGTATCCATGGCGCCAACTTCCTGGCCTATCCCCCCGTTGTTGCCGGAGGGAATCGAGCCAATACTCTGCACTACATAAACAACAACCAGATTATCAAGGTAACGGACGGTGTTGAATGAGCTTATGCATCCGCTCTATCCAATACGGTGCAATGAACATCCACAGTGAGCATTCTGAGAAGTGGTTATGCATGTAAAGTAATGACTCATTGTACCCCCTCTCTCCTCCATCAGGACGGTGAAATGGTTCTGCTTGACGGTGGTTGTGAATACTTTGGTTACGTCAGTGATGTCACTCGAACATGGCCAGTGAATGGAAAGTAAGTTTGACAGAATAATCTTAAGCAGTAAATTGTGCAACAAAAGTTATAGAATCTGTGCATTTGAATGTAGAAACATCTTTTGCTCATTAAATGTAGATATTTTCAGGAAGTATAATGTCTTATTAGCTTTATACATGATTTTTTTTGTTTAATCTCCAATGTCTCTAGATTTTAGGGCCTTTTTTAAGTAGGTGTTTTTGATGATTATTGAAAATGGCAGACAATAACTCGTATCTCATACCAGATTCAGCCCGGCCCAGGCGGAGCTGTACGAGGCCGTGCTGGAGGTCCAGCGCTCCTGCTTGTCTCTGTGCTCCCCGGGCGTCAGTCTGGATCACATCTACAGCACCATGCTGGCTCTGTTGGGACGACAGCTCCTCCGGCTAGGCATCGTCCACGCCAGCACCAGTGATGCGGATGTACTAAAGGTAATAATGAGAGAAGTAGAAGTAGAATGGGCTCCAGCTGGTAGACGTTCCCCAGCTTTGGCCCGCATGAGGAGCAATTCCATGAAAACAAATAAGCAGCTCTTGGCTTTTTGGGAAAAACAAAGTTGCTGCCAGTAACAACATTTCTCAAGATGAGCTGCAAATTATTTACTGTACAAGAAAGTTACGTTTCCCAGATCCAAATATTCAGCTGCTCCTTAAGTTAAAAGGAACAAAGAGTCTTTGATAAATAATGAAGCCCGAGATCATATTCCACTCTATTAACTTGTGTTTTTGCTTACAGGCACAGGCTCTTACAGTGTTTTATATTTCTATATTGCTAATGTCAATTATAATCGTGCCCTGCTGCTGGATATCAATCTTCTCCACCAGAGGTTGGTCATGGCACCATCAGATTATCACCTCAGGGCATTGAATTCAAACATGTTTGGTTTATTTAGGTCCTCACTAGTGGTTTGTGGTCAGGAAATAGCAATAAGCTCCTTTTGGCCAATGTAAATGATGAAATGACCTCATTACAGCCTCCATGAAACACAGTACGCTCTGTAAACTTTGTACAACAGAGGAATCTATTATTATTACTTTCCTGCAGTGGCTCTTTGCTGGGAAATAAAACAAGCGAGCCAAACCAAAATTGAATGTAGATTTACTCAAGTGGTTTCCCTTTCAAAAAAATAAAAACCCTTGTTGGCTTCTGCATTGGCTGACTGATTGATGATGATGTTCCCAGTGAGAGACCTTCATACAAGCCGGGCTCATAGTTATCGGCCATCTCGCGTAAATATTCTTTTGGCCACGCTAGCTCTAGTTGGTCAGTTGGTCTACCACTTTGGTCAAATATTGGATGTGTTGGGCATATTGCCATGATTGTACAGATACTGATGGTCCCCAGAGGATGAATCCTTCTGATCCTCTGCTGCCACGAACAGGTCTACAGTTTCACTCACCCTGAGAAGTATCTTAACATCTACAAGATGGATTGGCACTAACGTTTGAACAGATATTCATGATTGTCTGATACATGTCCCCATCAGGATGAATTATAATAACTTTGATGATCTCTTAACTTTTCATATAGTGTCCTTCCATTCCGTTCATGCTAAAACAATTCAATTCCCATCAGCCTCCCTCAACTGTACTTTGTATTTAGTGCTAATTAGCGCATGCTAACACTGTAAACTAAGATGGTGAACATGGAAATCTTTATATCTGTAAACATCAGCATGTTTAGCATTGCTGTAGACTCTTGACCATGTAGACCTACGTTCAGTACGTGATACACTTGACCTCATCGCTCATAACAGATGCTAATGGAGAGGTTGATGTCATTAAATCAAGTCAAATGAAGACATATGAAGCTAGTAGTTATCTAGCATCGAACATCTGTTTGAACATCTGTTTGATTTTACACCCATGAGGCATTCAAATGTTTTGAGCATAGTGGTCAACAGCCTGGGAAGCAGTGCTTCTTAATAAGGCTTACGGAATAAACGGCAAATCCTACTTTCTGCATTTTTGCCAAAAAAGAGCAGTGAGCTGTGGTTTCAACATTAGGGCCTACATTTGGAATTAAAAAATGTTTTATTTCAAATGCTAAAATGCTTTTTTGATAACATCACATTTATGTGTGCACTGATTTCCCATTTGAAGGATTTTGTCAGAATTGCATGTTGGGATTTGTGTTCACCTTTAATTTAGTTGTTTAGATGCCCCTGGATACAGTTGAGTAGGTAGAAAGTGATCAGATGAGGCTCATTCACCACAGTAAGCCGCAGTCAGTGGCACCTAAATTCCATGTCGATAATGTTTGGCTGCTCTGGGACAACTGCAAACTTCTATACAACTGCTTAAAGCTTTAATTCTGCTTATTCCAGGTTGCACGACGGTACTGCCCCCACCACGTTGGGCATTACCTGGGCATGGATGTCCACGACACTCCTGAGCTGTCCCGCTCGCAACCTCTACAGCCAGGAATGGCGATCACTATAGAACCAGGTATTTTGAATACCCGTTACTCTTTTGTTTTTCCCCTCATGATGTGCAGCTGTGGCTAATCATGAGTCTGGGTGAGATCAGGGTTTTAAAAATCCGAACTGCATCCGTCTCAGTTACTGTGGTGGACATGTAACAGCCACTCATTACACATGATCTGTTCTGCATTCTCTTTCATGTTTCACATTGTTCCTGCTTTCATCAGTTTTCCACTTTTCCTCCTGTTGTCGCAGGGTTGTACATCGGCGAGGACAATGACCAGGTGCCACAGCGTTTCCGCGGCATGGGCGTCAGGATTGAGGACGATGTGGTGATTCGAGACAAGGGAAGCCCTCTGATTCTGTCCCGTGACGCACCAAAGACCATCGCTGACGTAGAGAAGGCCTGCGCCCAGAGATAGGGCAGGGAGAGACGGACAAGTGAGCCACGACATCGATGGCAGGCTGAGTGCTGTGCTTTTCCAACCCACATCATCAGGCTCGGGGGCCCAGGTGCGTGAAAGGTGGGAGCACACTGCAAGACTCTGGTATATAGTCTCAGTAAGGCCTCAAAAATGAAATGTGGAGAGATCTTAGTTTGTTGTCGAACGAAATGTTCAAAGAAACCAGGTTCATGTTTTGTAGTTTCCAACAGTGAATGACGGTGAAGAGCTCAACAGTAAAAGGTGGGTTTAGCTGTTTAAGGGGTTCCGGTGTAGCTTTGGAGCTAACGCACGTATACTACTTTGGAGCCGACGTATTCCTCCACAACAATGTTTGCTACCGCACATTCACACGGAGACTAATCTTCATCATGTATATTACACACTTCTAGTGTTGTGATGGTGCGGTTGAAATTATGTATTTTAAGCAGAGAAAATGTGATCTTTTTTTGTTTTGTTTGTGTATTAAAAAGATCTCTTTCTCTCCTTTTCATTGCTAATGCATGCCTTTTTTCTTTTTGCTGACACAAAGAAACAAGTTAAAGAATGTAGGCTAGTAGCTGGAGTGTGTTCTAATACCACAGCCCCTCAAAATGCTCCTTTCTGATTGGCTGGCATGTGTCCATAAAAATTATTTAGCAGGACTTCTCAAGCATTCTTCCGTACAACATTTTAACCACCCTTGTAAAACAGTGCACAGACTGCAGGCATCCAAAGCAACAGGGCTTATTTCACACTACATTTCCAGTTAAACTTGTGCTAAGCTATACCTTTTTAAATATTAGCATTGAATAAAATGACTCTAGTGGGAGTTCTAGAGGCTTGGGGCAATTTCCTGCTCTGGCTTGTTGATAATCCAGCTGTGGCTCTCACCAACCCCCCCCAAATACAACCGTGTGCAACCATTTCCAGCAGACAAATTGACTGTACTGCTACCTGCTCAGCACGAAATGACTGACGGGCTAAAAGTAAACAAGTTAAGCATCTAGCATTAACGACTGATTTTAGAATGAATTATGGTCCCAGTCTATTTAGTGTGTTCGTCATTCCAGTGATCCGGCACAACACCAGGACCCTGGCCCGCCTAAATGCAACAGGGCCATAATTAATGTTATTAATTACACCTGTGTGCTGCTCTGAAAGTCACATAATTAGTTAAATGGAGATCACCTGTGTGTAGTCAAGTGGATCATAGTATTAATACACCCGGGTCTTTTAACGAGTCAGTATCGTGACAAAACATTCACCTCCAAGCAACGCAACAAAAAGTTGATTAAAAAGCACAAGTTGGGATAGATACAAGAACTTTTCTAAGTCCCTGAATATCTATAAATAAGCAGTATTTGCTGCCAAATATCTATTAAATACTGACTTGGAGGCAGTAAAAACATATGCAAACAAGTGTGTGAATACTTTTTAAAAAGCTACTGTATGTGTGAACTAAGTGTAAAAGGGGCTCTGAAGTCAAAGTGACAAAGACGGGTTATTTTCGTATGTGACTTGATTTGCCCTATTAGGTGTCATGTCATACCTGCACTGTGTTATCAGACAACTGATTTATTCTCAGTTGCTTTGGCACAACACTCGAATGAAAATTACTTTTATAAATGTTTGAAATTATCAAATCCAAAGTTAATTTTGTCATAACAGTGTGCATTTCTTGCTTTCACATAGAATGCAAATGTTAAGTAATCTTCAACTGACGCGGTGATGCATTGAGTTAGTCTTACACTGATGTTGTAATGGTTTGCACTTTTTTCAAGAGGTGGACTCACCTGGTTTACAGGGTGCAGAGTTTTGACACCAGAAAGCTGTTTTCACATTGATCTACTGAAGATGGGAAGTTTCTCTGTGCTCACCACTAACACCAGCTGAAGACGTGAACATGACTGATATCACAGCCAGTCTGGACGTCAATCGTTGGGTTGAAGCTGCACAACTGTGAAGTGGAAACTTGAAGCTACATCACATACTGTGAAATTGACTTTTCAGTAGGACACATCATCATCTTTTTAGCAGTTAAACTTGTGAAATGAACAAAAATATTTTCTAGCTCATTTTGGTGTCAGGGATGTTAAGTCAATTTTATATTTAGAGCCCAATATCACAAATTTGCCTCAGGGGGCTTTAAAATATGTATAGCACACAAAACCCTCTGTCCTTGGACCCTCGCAGCGGATAAGGAAAAACTTAACGGGGACAAAATAAATGGATAGATGCGGTTGACTCGTTTATTCACTCTTGACACACTAAGTGCATTAGCAACACTCACGGAGGCCATTCCTCTTACTTGATTATTTTTACTTTTGATACTTAAAGTACATTTTGCACTTCAGCTGATAATACTTGCATATTGTATCATGAGTAACATTTAATGCAGTCGTCAGTAATGTTCTTTTTTACTCGGTGGTCAAGGATCTGAATAACATCACCGGTGATGATTGCGTGTCATATTTTGAGAATTGTAACAGTTTTAAAAAATGTGCTAGGAAAAATGGTACTGATAATCGCTACCAGTGGTGGAAGAAGTATGCAGGCCCGTTACTTGATTAAAATAGCATTACCAAAAATATTCCATCACAAGTAAAAGTCCAGCATTCCAAATTGAACTTGAGCAAAATGTACTTCAAGTATTGAAAGTAAAAGTGAAAGTTCATGTAGAAGTGCTCCTTTTAAAGTGTTGCTTTATTGAAGTATTTATATCGATGCATTGACATGTAAACACTGTGTAAATGTCTTGTACTTTTTAATTGCTGAATTGTTTAAATTATAACAGTATATCACACTGCAATAGTGGATCAGATGTTTAAATGAAAAATGATAATCTGCACAGCAACTAGTTTAGCTTGAAGATAAATGTAGTGGAGAAAAAAGCATAACATGTCCTACTAAAATGTGGAGTAAAAATATCAAGTAGCAAACAATGTATACATTCAAGTACAACTACCTCAAAGTTGTACCTTCGTATAGTACTTGAGTAAATGTAGTGGGTTACTTTCCACCACTGTATTAGAGAGGAGAACATGGAGCGCCACTGTCCCCTACAGACTGAAATCGGCTGCTGCCGACAGAGCACGGAACCGGTTTCCGGACAATCCCGAACACCTACGAAGACAAACCTCCCCTCTCCTTCACTCCCTCCTCCCCTTCACGCCTAATGTTGCTGTACCTCCAACCCTCCCCCCGTATCAGAGGAGTAGAAACAACAAGCCGCCATTTTGTTTGTGCGGACAGACCGTCAGAAACAGGAGGAGATAACCGAGAGAAGGAGCGACTCCGGCAACCACTCCGTGAACCACCGGAGAAAGAACGAGTGGCGGAATCCTGTCCGTGTTACCGAGAGAGAGAAAGCATCGCCTACGAGATAAGACGGCAGTGGAGGGAAAACCGAGTCGGTGATAAATAAATATATATATAAATATATATATACACACATATATATATATATATATTTATATATGAATGCATGAGAAGGAAATACTCCGAAAAATCCAAGGAAGGGGGTGTTTTTGCGGAGCGGAGACGGAGGAGAGGCGGAAGAGGGCTCTGTGTGCTCGTAACGACGAGAAACCTGCGAAAAAGGGGGAAAACATCAACATGAAAAATCACTATGTGTCCGTCGCGGAGGAAGGAAAGAATCCGCATAGACAATTATATAAATAAATTGCTGCCGGGCAGAAGGGAGAGGTGGAAAGAAAGACGGGTTTAAAGAGAAGAAGGGGGAAATTGCCAGGATCAACACGAAGGGGGGCATTCTCCATCACAAAGAGTCAATGAGAGGATTTTGTCAGCCCAAATTATTTTAAAAGGGGGGGGGGGGGGGGGTCAATATTAGTGTGCCGATCAGAAGCTTTCCGCTTCCGAAATAGCCATCATTTCTCAGCGACCCACCGTCATATTTTTTTTTTTTTTAAATCGCATTTTCTTCTGTCGCCCTGTGGCTGTGCTCCGGTTTTTGCTTAACGTCTCTTTTTTTCGTCTTCCCCGGCATGGCCAAGACATCACATAAGCAGTGAGTAACGAGTCTTTTTTTATTTTTTTAATATGCATCATTCTTTTCATCATCTGAGATTTCAAGAAACCCGTGGGAGGACCCTCTCGTGGAGCAGAACATAAGTAACCCCACAGATCGTCCTCTGCAAAATAAAACTAATTGCATCAATCTTGACTGCCCCGCTGATTGGCAATTAGCGCTGTTATTGCCCTCAAGAAGTATACCGTCAGATAAAGCCTGCATCCGAATCGATTGCACAAGAGCAGCGATTTTTGACGAGACTTTTTTTTTTTTTCTTCTTCTATTTTCAACCTTTTCCGATCCTGCCGACCGCGAGAGGCGTGCTCGCGCGAAAAGGGGGCTGCAACAACCAAATGTGCAAAAATACGAGTCTGTTCTTTCTGACCCAGTGCCTTGCATGGTCACACACTAAGTGCAAATTATAGTCAGCATGCAAAGAAAAGTCATGCATGGATCCACACATCCGCAATATATGTTCATTGTATCTGAGTAACTGCAAAGTGTGGGACTCGATCCGGTGTTTTCATCTTTCTGCAGAGATGTTAAACTATTTATCCACTGACTGTTAAGCCAATGCAAGTTGTTTTTTCCCCCCTCTATGTATTGCACTCGAGAGTACCACTCACGCTTTAATTGTACCGAGGACTCCTGCTGGTGGTCTCCACTCACCGGGTGACCGCCTCCTCGGTCTGGATAACGTGAAGGAGTCGTTGACATCAGTGAGATGTCTGGTCAGGTGAGAGGAACGAATCTCTCGTAACTGTTGCATGAGAGAAGTGAACACGGGGACACTCCTGGTTTGTGTTTCTGGACCAGATTTATCATTTTCCCCGTTGATCCCTGACCGAGAGACTCTCCGCTGGAATCGGTTCAGACGTGAAATACGGGGATTTTCTCCGCCGACTATGGCGGACAGGTCCGAGTGCAGCACGGAGGACGGATCTCGGGACAGTTTTTGTGTCGCAGAAGAAGAGGCTGCATGAGGTTGTCAAGAGGGCCGCACGCTTTGCCCTTTTCGCCGACTCCACCTTCCCACCTCCTCCTGTTCAAATCTGTGAAGAAACTAAGTCTCCGACAGGGGAGGGGGTCTGATATCTAGAGACTAACCCGAGAGAGACTCTGAGGGACAGAGCTCTACATCTCTTCTCCCCTACCGTCCCCCGAGCGGTGGGGGAACGACCACGAGCGTGTCTTAAAGGGAGAAGGAGACGATAAAGGAAATACGTTTTCCCTCCGTGGAATCTACATCAATTTTTTTTTTTTTAATTCGTCAAAAATATGGCCGATAATGTCCTGGACTCCGGCCCGCCTTCAGCCAAGAGGCCCAAGCTGTCCTCTCCGGCTCTCTCGGTGTCTGCCAGTGATGGAAACGGTAAATATATTGCATGCTTTACTTAAGATGGAGATAAAATACCAAGTTGCTTCGACTGTTGGTGCGTTAACTACTGGTCTGGCTTTGAAGTCCCTGTGGAGTTGCACAGCAACTTAGTTGCTCTGAGACAGCTACACCTCAACTAAATCAATGCTTGTGAACTTAACTGTGAACATATATTTGTCGCTTTATTTTAAAGTAGTCTGATGCTTTGTGTTGCTGGAGAGAGAACGCGATGTGTTGCTGCTGGCAGGAGCAACTTTCCTGGAGGGATGTTTTGATGCGTTAGCCTCAACAGGCTAACTAGCTTCTAACTATGAGATCCACCTCCAAACAATGGAAGAGTCGAGTCACCCCAGTTTGCTTTAAGTTGTCTCGCTACTACCAAAGTTAACTAAATGAAAGCACGAGAGCGCGTACACATTAAACAACGAGCGTCGTGAATACTCCGTGAACGTGGAGACAAAGCACCGTTTACAGAGTAGCTTTAGGAGAAAGTAACGGTAACCGAGCGAGCTAGCTAACTAGCTAGGACGATAACCGGCTCAGCTGAGCTCGATAGCTGGCTAGCAAATCAATTAAGTGATTGTTAACCAGCTCCACCTCATCGTGCACGAAAGTAACATTTTTTTCGTGGGTACGAACTCATTCTGCAGTTGCAATAAAACCCTTTGAGGTTTTTAATTCCGTGTGCTTCACGTGTTGTTAGCCGACTCTGTGTTTCAGTGGTCTATTGTAACGGCTAGCTATTGTTCGACACTTCATTAAAGTTGCGAAACGCGTTGTTGCCCGGCTGAAGACGTTGCCGTGCGTCAATTTCGACTGGGTTGTAACGTTGACATGAAAGAACAAAATCGGCCGACGTCTCCGAAACGTCTTCTTTAAATTCTTTTTTGTTCAGAGACTTTTAGTTTCTCGGTGGTACTACATTGATGAAATTCTTGTGAAGCCACCATTGATGGACTGCACGGTGACACCGCGCCGCACTTTTTGCAGTTTGCTTTTCAAAATGGCTCAACGCTTCACGTTACCCTATGCACGTCCCTTCATTGTGAATTAACCTTTTATTGCAGACGAATTCTTTTACACGTATTGAGCAACAAACTCTAGACTCTTGGCATCACCTCCTCTTGTATCGAGACACATAGAGAACCATGAGGATTTAGATATTTAGTTGAAGCTGTTTCAATTAATACCCATGAATCAATATGTGTAGCATAATAAGTATTTCTTATAATACAAAAAAATGTAATAGTATTTATGTCAACTGTGCAAAGATTGGTGGCCATACCACCGGCTCTCCAACCGTGTCAGAAGATAAGTGAATTTCAAGCTTGATGCATATTTAATTTCTAAAGTATCTGAACTCGTAATGCATGATGTGAAAATCACTGGCACAACATATCAACACTAGCATTGATTATTCAGTGAGATGTTGACCCGTTAGAGGCCACCATAAATAACATCAAACATAACATTCAGGCGAACTGAAGGGACAACTACGAGCACTGCCTATTTTTTATATTGATTTACATATATTTCAGTATGCTCTCAGACAACTTTCCCTTTAACGTGCCTCCCATTGCAGTGGATAAGACTTGTGATACCTCTTCTGTTTCATGTTCTTACGCCACATGACGGTAGATAGATCCAATGCACACACCTACCTAGGTACTGTAGTGTTTACTCCTGCGGCTTCTCGCCCTGACCCTACTGCGTTCACTCTCCATGTTTGGCACCCCATCAAACCACAAACTGATGCCCAGGAGAGAAATCCCGGCGGTGAGAGGAAGCTCCTGCTGCACCGGCTGTCCAGCTTTGGGCTCCAGATTAATGGCAGATAGATTTCAAACTAATGTCAGCGTTGTAACACTCTTAAATTTGTCTTGAACAATTGTGGCTGTGTGTAGTGTGAGCTGTGAATCGTATCTACATTTTTCTAGTTGATACATGTTTTTGGGGTCTTTTCTTTCCTGCTTAGATTTTGGTTCGCTCTTTGACCTGGAGCATGACCTCCCAGATGAGCTCATCAGTTCCTCGGACCTGGGTCTGACCAACGGAGGGGATGTCAGCCAACTCCACACCAGTCTGGGTGGACTCGGGGGAGGGCTTGGTTTGGGAGGCCAGGATGCAGCCACGAAACACAAACAGCTGTCTGAGCTCTTGCGCACAGGAGCTCCAGCACAGCAGGGTGGCCCCACTTCCAATAGCGCAGTGCCCGGGGCTTCCATGGGGATGATGGGGGGTGTCGGCGTCTCCCCTGGTGGACCTCAAGGCATGCCCCCCCAAGGCCAGCAGCAGCAGCAACCTGGATTAATGCAGCAGGTTGGGATGGTTGGAGGGGTGGCAGCACTCAATCGGGCAGCTGCCATGATGGGTGCCCAGAAGGGCAACACTGGACAGCAACAGCAGGGCCTGATGGGGGGCCAGGTGATGAATGGCTCGCCGAGAATGGGTTACCCTGGCAGTGCGGGCATGGGTAACAGCAGCAATCTGTTGGCGGAAACCCTGCAGCAGGGCAGTCAGCAAATGGGACACGGGGGTCAGGCAGGGATGAGACCACAACAACCCGGAGCACTGAACAAGGTAAGCAATCTCAACCCAGGATACGGTCAGTAGCAACTATGTTATAGCAAATTATCAAATGTGGTATATCAAAGATTTAAACTGAGAATAAGATGTTCTAAACAAAGTGTGTTTTTGGTTCCCTAATGAATCCCACACCTGCACGTAGTTCTCTTCAAATATAAAACGACTTTCTTTTACATCAAATAATGTTGTGGTGAATTCAAAGGTATTATGTTAATATTTACACAAAAATGGGGTTTTAATATACGGTCAGTATGTCATAGCTCTACCATGGCCGCCAGAGTAGTGGGAACACACATCCGAGATTATTACTGAGATTTGCCAGTTACAGCCACACTGCTTCATATGTATAAGAATATACATTTGCTGGATCTGTGATTAGTCTGGATGGCATTTCTTGAGTTTGGTAAAGTCATTTAAAAAAAGGAAGATTCCTGCTATTTACACTTGAGTTTTTGTAGTTAAACAATATGTTTAAGTTCAAAACACAAAAGGCGGACGCATCTTTTCAGACCCGAGTGACGCTGTAGACTGAACCAGACCTGTTGTAGTTGCTCGTGTGAGACTGCTGAAGACGAGTTCTCCAGAGCAGGAGTGAGTGCGGTTATGTGTCGGACTCACAGCCGCATCGCTGCTCGCTCTGTGGTATTGACGGTTAACCACATCGCTTTGTCAATTTGCCACAGGATAGTTATGATCGAAGGTGTGAAGGCAATACTGCAAAAGTCTCTTCTGGTGCACCAGCAAACACAGGACCTTTGTTAGGAATGTTCCATGTTAAAATATGCATCAGTAAAGTGTTTGTGTTGTCCATGTTCAATGCAGAGGAAACTCTGCAGTTATTTTCTCAGATACAGGCATCAACAGTTTCATTGCTCTCTATTAGTCACATAGCAACAAATCCCTTCACATTAGTGCAGCGCTGCTGTTGAAATAAAGAAAAGTTTGGCCCAAAACAGAAGTAGAAGAAAATCCTGTAGGCTGGATCTGAGGCCATTTAGATGCGTCTTTGGTATTGATTTACCGTAGAGAATAAAGTGAGGTCAGGGGGAAGTAATATTGTAACCGAACAGTCACAATGAGAGCTCATTATGAAGGAATGATTA
Organism: Anarrhichthys ocellatus; assembly: GCF_004355925.1. Lineage (NCBI taxonomy): Eukaryota > Metazoa > Chordata > Actinopteri > Perciformes > Anarhichadidae > Anarrhichthys > Anarrhichthys ocellatus. The sequence goes on along the minus strand of NW_022280085.1, from coordinate 119,002 downwards.
AAAGTAATATTTAAAAAGTGATTCCATGTTGTTTCCCTATCGAAGTGGAACTGTGTGTCCAAAGTAGTTGGATACGTATGTAGGTTTTGTAGTTTTTAAAGTCATATAAGTAGTATAGATTTTGATACTTCCTGTATTTCCTTCATAGGCCATGAAGAGTACTCGATTTGATGTTTAAACTATGAATTTCCCTCTCTCCTCCTTGTCTCCGTACCCGCTCCCTAGATGAATATGATGGCCAACGCGGGCCCCTATGGTGGTCCGTACGGCCAGTCTGGCCAGGGGCTCCCTGGAGCAGGGCTGGGCCCACAGCTCCAGAACAAGGCGGGCCTGCCCAATAACATGGCCGCCCAGTTCAGCATGGACAAGAAGGCCCCACCGGGTCAAGGCATGCCTGGGATGGTAAGATGTGTTCATTCTTTCATTCGTCCTCACTGGAACCAGATCAGAGTTATAACTTTGGACGTACCGTAACATTTTCTGCTCAGAAATGTGTCTCAAAAGCATTTTGTGTCGGAGTCATTCATGTCATTGTAGTTGTCAGTAACCACTAAAGTCCCACTTCAATAAAAGTCCAGTTCTTGGGTTAGAGTATTAGTGTGGTGACTTACCGTCAAAAGCTCCAAACCAACAATGAACGGAGCCCAGCGATTTGTTTACAATCCCGCCCGCTTCACACAGTGGTTAGACGCGCGTGTCAAGGTGTAAAACCAGGCAGGATATGAACTTCTCTTTCTTTCCCTGTGGCCTTTAGATGTAATCTGGCAACATGCCATGCACGCCTTGTTAACCACAAGTCGTGTAAATGCAGTATTATTTTGGCACGACACCAGGGACTCAATTCGAGTTGCTGTCTAAGTGAACAGCCTCCGTTGCACCCGACGCCTCTCTTCTAAGTCTCAGACCCTCTTCATTTCCGTTACAACTCTTTAGTCATTTGTTTTGAGTCCCTTGTGTCAGTCACACGGATACATTTGTGTGAAATTCTTATTTTTTGCCATTTCGTAACGTTTTTGTGAATTAAACTTCTCCACAAACGGATTAGAACAGGTAGCATATAAAGCGGCTTCGGGGAGTTGTTGATGCTTATGATCAGATCTCAGATCTCAGGAACACAGACATACTCTTGAGCCGGTGGCATTCATCAAGTTGAAACAAGAGATTTATGACAAGTGTTGCTTCGTTAAGAAAGTGTGGTTAATCTGACATGGAACACCTGCATTTTAGGATAAGAATTGGAAAATGTTTTGCATGAGGTTCACGGTGTTATTCCCGCCTGAAGGGTTGTGGGAGGCTACAGATCAGGTTATCATTGGTCATCAGGTTTCTTTCTACAAAACAGCTTTTTCTCCAGGTCGGACTAGTGCATCATATTTTCTTATCCCCTTTAAGGAGTCTATGGATGATGGTTTATTTGGCTACATACCATTTTCATTTTTACAGACAAATCTGAACTTGATGTTTGAGACATTAATAACTGGCAGCCTAATAATGCAAATGATCTTACAGATGTTTTAGACAAACTCACAGTCGTCTCAAAGGGGAAGCAGCCCGGACTGACGAAGCTCAGTTCACCATTACAATATTCTTACCTACCTCAGAGAAATGAACCCTTTTGAAGTGAGATTAACCAAATGCCCCCAGAACTTCACTGTCAGATCGCTGTGAGTCACTGAAGGTGGTTAACTTCCCTGTGTGAGTCTGTAAACTGTATGGTGTAAGTGTCTCTAACAATGTTGCACCGTTTGTTAAACATGATCATTGAATTGATGTGTTAGCTGCCAAGCTCTTACCAAATTGGTCACCGTAAGCGGTGCAACACCCGATCATTGCAGTCTTGTTAACGCGCCTCCTCTCTCCTCCCTGTCTCAAGGCCTCTCAGCAGCAGCAGCAGCAGCCTGGAGCAGTAGGCGGCGTATCCGTCGGTGGAGCGGCGGCAGTGGGAGGTGCCCAGGTTGGGCTCGGTGCCGTCGGGGCTGGTCCCGGCTCAGCGCCCCCTACGGCGGACCCCGAGAAGCGGAAGCTGATTCAGCAGCAGTTGGTCCTTTTGCTCCACGCACACAAGTGCCAGCGGAGGGAGCAGGCCAATGGCGAAGTGCGGCAGTGCAACCTGCCTCACTGCCGCACCATGAAGAACGTGCTCAACCACATGACTCACTGCCAGGCTGGCAAGTCCTGCCAGGGTGAGTCTGTTGAATTATGCTGATTGCTGGTTTTATGTTGTGTGGTTTGTATAATAAACACTAGGCGGTGTTTAAAGTTGTCATGTATCTGCAATTCATTTTTTGTGCGTTGTTTATTTCCCTCTTGGTTTGCCTCTCGTTTTTTCTCGTCATATCAGAATGAGTTATCCTCTCTTTAGCTGCCTGTAACTCTGCCTCTACTGTAACTCTTCCTTTTTTCCGTCTCTCATCTGGATGTAGTTTTATTTGACTGAATGACTCATACAATAACTTTAGTCTCTGGCTTCTCTCTCTTCCTTTTGACTCTGAGGGCTTTCCCCTTTTCTCTCATCCTTTTCTTGTCTCATTATTCATCTCCCTCCTTCACCCTGTCACCATTTCTCATTTTACTTGTTCTCCCTCTCTGTCCCTCTTCTCTCTTTTCCACGTCTCTTTCCTTTTCTCACACTTCTCTCCATTTCTGTGTCTTCTCCCCCCAGTGGCACACTGTGCCTCATCCAGACAGATCATCTCTCATTGGAAGAATTGCACACGACATGACTGTCCTGTATGCCTGCCACTGAAAAACGCTGGAGACAAGCGGAATCAGCAGTGTGAGTGTTTCTCACTCTGTGGCTGTGTGTGTATGTGTGTGTGGGTGTATCTCTGAGCAGTAAACACGATCTTGTCTCTTATCATTTGAATTATTGCACATTATCTACCATGAAATGTGTTCGTCCTCACAGATGTTCATCCTCTGTTACCTCTTTCTCTCCCCTATCAACCCTCTCCTGCCTCTTCCGTTCTCTTCACAGCTCTTGTTAACAGTGCAGGAGTCGGCTTGGTGAACTCTTTAGGCTCGGGGGTTCCTGGTGGACAGTCCAACGCTCCAAACCTGAACCCTCCCAACCAGATTGACCCCAGCTCCATAGAGAGGGCCTACGCCGCACTGGGCCTCACTTACCAGGGCAACCAGATACCACAGCAGACGTCACAGGCCAACATGTCCAACCAGGGGCTGCAGGGTCAGCCTGGGATGAGGAGCCTCAACACCATGGGTTAGTTTCTAATGCCATTGTGCGTATCTCAAACTATAAAGGACAATCCATGGATGTTCATTCTTGATCTTGATGACAACAAGATAGTCTCAAATCAAAGGTGTGCAGATGTTTGGGAGCTTTAACGGCCATCTCATGTGTTTTTTTTCATCAGTGAATGGGGCTGACTCAGGCGTCCGTGTGGGACTTAAGTAAAGTGATAACAGGATTAGGTTTAGGCTGTATGATCTTTGGCGTCAGCAGTGAATGGCCTCCTTGATCTCTTCCAGCTGTGCACTGACTCATGGTCGATGACTGTGTCACAAAACTTTGATTTATATTTCACTGGACAGGTTTCACTGTCATGCTCGGGAAGATAATCTCCAGCTGTCTTTAAATCACTTTACTTCTTTGGCTTGAAAATGATCTGAAGATGCATCTTATGTTCGCTCAAGATATTGTTGTCAGCATTGACCAATCCACATCATATCCTTCAAACTCTATAACTTCAACTCTTTCCAGGTGGGAACTCTATGGGAGTGAATGGTGGAGTCGGGGTGCAGTCGCCCAACCAGCAGTCCGGTCTGCTGCCAAACTCCCTGTTGCACGGCAGCATGAACGCACAGAGGTAGGACTGCTTTTCATTGGTCATGCTGCCGTCACATAACAGACTTTAAGAAAGTCAAAATGAGTCCCGTATTGGCTGAAGTCTCACTTCTTCCTTTCCTCCTTGTCTGTCTTTTTTTTTTTTTTTGTCCAGTTTGATGAATGATGGTCTCGGGAACCTGGGCTCCATGCCCACGGCAACTCCTCCTTCTGCTGCAGGCATGAGGAAGTCTTGGCATGAAGACATCACGCAGGACCTCCGCAACCACCTTGTCCACAAGCTGTGAGTTTGCTATGTCTTGTAGGGCCCCCCCAAGACGTCTTGCTATGGCCCAGAGCTAAAGAAATATACTCATTTAAATGTCAGAGTAGATTCAAATGGGATTAAACTTTATTATCACTGCACATACAACACAAACCGAGACAAAGAAGTGCAGTTAAGCTTCTAACCAGAGGTGAACAACTTTATTCATGTACATATGTACATACAGAATAAAATATACAATAAATAGAATGTGGAATAAACAGTCGGGGATATAAATACACTACATGTATACGTTATGAGCAGTATGAAACATGCAGCAGTTACAGTATGCAGTGCAGGTATAAGTAAGAATATATGTAGAGCAGGGTAGCACTAGAAATTATAGTAAGAAATGATGTATAGCATTAACAGCTAGAGGTGTGGTATGAATACGGTTTGTTCACTATTGATCAGATATGTGCAGCGTAGATGGTGGTATCAGATCATCTTCAGTTCAGTGCTGGGTGTCTCTTTCCTCAAGTTAATTGTACCTGTGTGTCCTTCTTGTTTGTGCATGTGTGAGAGTAGTGTGCAGGCAATCTTCCCCACTCCTGATCCAGCGGCCCTGAAGGACCGGCGGATGGAGAATCTGGTGGCCTACGCTCGAAAAGTAGAGGGAGACATGTACGAGTCGGCCAACAGTAGGGTAAGAAACCAGTGCGCCCAGAATAATGTGGTATGACCATCGGTTTCCAGTTAAGGGAGGAGGAAATACAAAGCATTTTTTTTTTTGCACCGTCGCGATGTATCCTCCTGTAACATCCTCTCCCACTCGTGACGTTATCCTTTCTAGGCGGAATACTACCATCTGCTGGCAGAGAAGATCTACAAGATCCAAAAGGAGCTGGAGGAAAAGAGAAGGACACGACTCCAGAAGCAGGGCATGATGCCCGGCCAACCTGGCATAGCCTCTCCAGGCCTCCCGCAGGTGCCCCCCAGCATGGGACAGCTACCCAGCATGGGACAGCTACCCAGCATGGGACAGCTACCCAGCATGGGACAGCTACCCAGCATGGGACAGCTCCCTAGCATGGGACAGCTTCCCAGCATGGGACAGCCGCCCATGGGCCCCGGTCAACCCCCAAGTAAGTAAACGTACCGCTTTTACCTCCCTCGCACACTTCTGTGTGTACGTAGAAACGCATACAAGTAATAGCTCAGCTTTTTGATCCGCCGTGTCCCTGACATGTGTCTATATACTTGATACGCACACCCATCATGGACAAACAATGGGTTTTGAAGAGTAAAAAGAGATCAAGCACATTGCTACCCCACTTGTCTTATCTGGTTTTTGTGATTCCTGTAACTCTTCTCACCCGGTCAGATGGTCCTCACGCCGATCCGTCCATGGTCCGACCAACTGGACCCAATCAGATGGTCAACAGGATGCAGAACCCAGCAGGTACATCTCTAGTTAGTGTAAATGACATTATTACAAAGGCAGCCAGACTTGGAGAAATGCATTTTAAATAATGAGGCCAGATCAAAGGTTGATACAAATACAAAATGATTAATAGAGTGTATAGGACGGCCTATCGGTTGCAGTAGATTTGGCTTAAAAGCACTCCTCGTTGATATTTATGAGCAAATGTTTATTTCTCACTAGTGGTATGTAGTAGTGGTAGGCGGTATACCGGTTTTAATTTCTCGTATGATATGAATATACCGTCGTGCACAGCCGAAACGACTTCTGTCGCTCTTCAACAGGCAGCAAAATATATTGTTCGCCGCTGAAAGCGCTGCGGTCGGAGCTAGTTGACTAAAGTGTATTGAGAGGGAACCCTAGTCATGGTCATAACTTTAGAACAACAAATAACAACCCACAACTAACGCTCTTTAACAGAGTAAAACACCACGACACAACAGTTTGTGACACAAACAATTTGTAACACTAATAATTGTACATTTATAAAATTTCTCCGCCGAACTGCATGCTGGGTATAGCTCGCTAACAACAGTCTGCTAATAGCTGGGAGAGGCTCTGTCGCGCCAGTAACGTTACATTGAAGAACAGAAAAGAGCAGGATGAACAAAGACTGAACAACAAAAGGTATTTTGGTCAGACACATATGCAACGCTGATTACCGTGTAATATGCGTGGTATTTGTTATAAATGTACGTTGGTACATAGAGGGTGATAAGAAGCTGTACTTGGAGGGGTTTAGGACCCAGGGGAATGTAGGTGAAGGAAACAGGAAGTAACGGAACAGAAGACACGCCACACAAACAGCTGTTCACCGCTCGCTGGCCGGTTGACTGGCGGGTTCTTTTCGGTGTTAATTAATTAATGCTTTAACACGGGGGAAAAAATACCGTGATATACCGTGAAACCGCCAGTCTTACAAAATACCGTGATATGCATTTTTGATCATACTGCCCAGCCCTAGTATGTAGCCATGCAGAGATTTATGCTGCCACCCCAAAACAATATAGGCGAATGGGACTTTGCGGGTTTTCACAGCTTTGATAACTTGCATTTAAAAATCTGAGTAGCATCTCGTCTTTGCATTTAAGTTAGTTTTTGTTTGATCTACTTTCTACTGCGGAAAATAGTCCCTCTGTAAACTGCTGACAGCATGGTGTGATGTGGTCCTCAACACACCTTGAACCAGGGCAGCCATATTTTCCAAAAGGCTTAAGACAAATCTGTCCTAACATGTCATTTGTTTCAATATATTTGTACCCACCCATGTTGCGGGTCCTAAAATACATCGTAGCTGCGGTAAACTGGATTTTGCACCCAATTCCTTTCAATGTGAGACCTACTCGCCGCCACTCATAAAAAAAAAAAACAGCAAACGCTTATTGTATATATCCTATTTTATATGAATGGAAATGAATACCGAAATGATATACAAGTGTCGGAGACAGAAGGACACTGCAGTGAATGCAAGGACATTAGTCGAGAGTAATGACAAGTGTTCGTCTCTGTGATTCTGTTGTCAGCCTGCTAGCCACGCTACAGCCCGCAGTTTACGCTTACGAGTAAAGTGAAGACCTGTCTGACTGACCATGTTTGTTTGTTTTCTAACGTTACTGTATGCCAGTTGCGTTTTACAAAGTCAGCAAGCAGGCTTACCTTAATTCACAATTATTATGCCTCCTTGAATTCCAAAAAATCTGATCGGACATTCTTTTTGTCCAACGTTCAAACTGTAGAATAAGACGGCCCTCCTAGGAACGCACCTCCTTACCTCTCCTTTTCTGTCCTCCTCCACTTCTAGGAATGAACCAGTTTAGTCAGATGGGGATGCAGTCGATGGGTCAGAGGTCTCCTCTTCCTCATAATGCTCCAATGAATCAGGTCGGTGTCACTGTCACCATCTCCAGCAGATAATACTTTGGGGTTATGTGAACTTTATGCTTGAAAGTCATAGATGATTGATGATGTTTTTTTAAAATTGATACTCGGGCCTCCTAAAGGTTTAGATGTTGTTCTCTTAACCGAGGCATTGTGGGTAATCTGGGCTGTACACAAAAGTCATTTAAACAGGGAAAAAAAGAACCACATTTATTTATTGAAGTTCACATTTCCATTAAAATAATATTTAAAGGCCATGCAACAGTAAATCTAACCATACTTTATTTTACGTCTTTTATATTCACATGCCCCTTGTTGCCTTGTTTCCAGATGGGTATGGGAGCAGCGAGGATGGGTCAGCCCAACGCCACACAGTTACAGAACCAGTACCTCCCTCCGGGCCAGTTTCCTGGGTCCAGTCCTGGACTTGGCTCCGGTCCTGTTGGCATGAACCAGCCAGGAGCACAGAGTGCTGTTCCACCGGTGAGTGAGCGTACAGGGACAGTACCTTGTAACGTAAAGATGAGTTTGATTGCAAAGGGGAACTTGGGTCTTTGCAAAAGCAGACAAAGAATGTGATGCAGTGAAATTCAAACATAGGCATTGACTCTCATAGATAGTGATGAATACTGTATAATTAACTGAACTGTCTTCAGGATTTTGGCACATATTTCATGAGCGCTGTGAGTTTTAAGTCTGATTATTTGTGCTTTTTGGCAGTCTTCCCTATTTAATGAATTCATTTTATAGCTTACAGAGAGACCGATTGGAAATAAAGTGTTGTGACTCAGAAGTTCCAGAGTTGTGTACCTGGCAAAACCTTTTGCTATAGTTAGTCAGACCAATGTTGCTCCTCGTTGTTTCTCCCATACTCCATCCAAAGTTTCGATAAAGATTTCTAACCTCTGTGTCCTGTCCTCTGTAGCAGAACCAGATGTCGACGCCGCCCTCGCTCCCAGCCAGCAGCCCTGCAGCACAGTCTGCCTCTTCTGCTCCAGGCTCCGCTACCTCTGTCGGCCCCATGGGGTCTGGTAGTGCCAGTGGTGCTGGGCCTCTACCCAACCTGCCTCCATCCTCGACCCCCACCCAGTCCAACTCTTACCCTCACTGCCCACCCATCCGAACAAACTCCCCTTCACCGGCACGCAGCCTAACGCCTCAACCGCATCAAACACCCCCAACGTTACCTCGATCTCAGACCCCACAGCCACAGACTCCCAACACGCAGCAGCAGCAGCAACAGCAGCAGCAGCAACACCACCAACAGCAACAGCAACAGCAACAACAGCAACACCACCACCACCAACAACAACAACAACAACAACTGCAGCAGCAGCAGCAGCACCAACAACAACTGCTGCAACAACAACTGCAGCAGCAGAAGCAGCAACAGCAGCAGAAGCAGCAGCAGCAGCAGCAGCAACAACAACAACAACAACAACAACAGCAGCAGCAGCAAGCTTCACAAAAGCAGCAGCAGCAAGCTTCACAAAAGCAGCAGCAGCAAGCTTCACAAAAGCAGCAGCAGCAAGCTTCGCAACAAGGTTCGCAACAGCAGCAACAAGCTTCGCAACAAGGTTCGCAACAGCAGCAACAAGCTTCACACCAGCAGAAGCCGTCGGGGCAGGCGGTGAACTCTGAGAAGGCCATTCAGCTTCCACAGCAGACGCTTGGCGGCCCCCAGGGAGGTCAAGCTTCTTCGGTGCCTACCCAGAATGCTCATGTGCCATTGCAATGTCCGCAGACCCCAGTGAGTAGATCACCCTGCTTAAACCACTTTTAAGCCTTATTCAGAGATACTCCAGAGCTTCCTGCTCTACTTGCAAGTCTAGGTTTTCTCTAGTTCCCTTGTACTCGCAGAGAATAAGAAAACACATACAGATTAAATAAAAAATGTATGATGGAAAAGTGAAAAGTCAGGGAAAGTTTATGCTTTAAAAAAAAACATACTTCACTTTCTTTTAAATATTGCAATGAGTTTGAGAAAGAATTAGATGATCAAACATTTTCTTGTGGATTCTAACTTGCCATTTCTAAATCCTCTCTCCATCTCCGTCTTTTTGCCGCAGCTATCTCCGAAGCTCTCTCTGACAGCAGATGGTCAGGTGTCCTCTCCAGGCTCGGTCACCAGCAGCAGCGCCAATCCCAGCTCCCAGCGCACTCTGCAGGACGGCCCTGCTCCCAGCCAGGAAGATGTCAAAATGGAGGTGAAGAAGCAGGAAGAGGAGGACGAAGGGGCTGACACCGAAGGAGAGGGCAAGGGCAAGATGGGCAAGGGTCAGCATGACGTGAAGACGGAGGAGAAACCAGAGGTAGGATTGTCCTCCTCGTCTTAGTTCCAGGCATAACGGTTCTGACATCTTACATTCAGATTTACAAGAATCCCATTAATAAGGAAATCCTCGTACTGACACTTGAGTCTTTCTCCCAGATCAAGAAAGAGAAGCCGTCAGGAGATGGCTGTAAAGGTGAGCCCATGGACACGTCTTCATTCTCGGCGTCGTCATCCGTAGCAACGGGCGAAGACAAGAAGCCGGAGGTGAAGAAAGAGCCCAAAGAGGAAGAGGACTCGTCATCAGCCAACAGCAGCTCCCCAGCCAGTGCTCAGAGCAAGAAGAAAAGTAAGTTTGGAACAGCTGTAATTACCTGAACATCAGTGGGTGGGTAGAGCAGCCAAAAGGTGTACTCAAGTACCAACTCATTGACCAATAGCAAGACAACTTGACTGCGCTGACATTTCAGGCAACGGAGAGTCATTACTGTCTTGCTCCATCAAATTGTATTAAACCTCCTCTGTCGGAGTTGAAACTTCTCCTAAAAGAGTAAAGTTTTGCAGAAAGTACAAATACATCTTTTGAATAAACAGTGTGTACTTATTTTTCCCGTTGGCAAGCTAAGCTTGCAAAGGGTGACGTGTTCTCCTGCATCGTCTCTCCTCCTTTTACCTTCCAGCTCTAAATCTTTCATTCCTCATTTGGTTTTCTCGCTCCCGTCTTTTCCAGTCTTCAAGCCGGAGGAGCTGCGTCAGGCTCTGATGCCCACCCTGGAAGCTTTGTACCGGCAGGACCCCGAGTCCCTTCCCTTCCGTCAGCCGGTGGACCCCCAGTTACTGGGAATACCCGTACGTATTCGAACTAGTAACAAAACTAACCTGGTAAGGGACTGCACTGGCTGCCATTTTGCTTCAACTCCTCTGAAAACGTAGCTTTTTGTTTTTGTTTTGTTGTTTTCCTTTTTCATCTTTATATTTTGTCTCCTTTTGTCATAGTGCCATATTTCTTGTATTTGTTTTATACATCTGCTTCCACTTTCTTTAATTCTTTAGTTGATTTTTCTCCCATTGCATGTCAGAAGTTAAGAAAATGAGATTTGTGAAAAGTGTGTGTGCTCTTTTTTGAAACTTCTTGTCATTTGTAAATCAAAGCAATGACTCTTATGAACATTTGCCTTTTACTCAGCTGGAACTGAAGTGAAGGGCAAATAAGTCAATGATCCAAACTGACATTCTTTGTCATTGATGTACTTGATTTGTAGACCCCCAAATATAATAATCTAAAAAAAAAAGATACAGTATTGCATGACCCAAGCATCCATCAGAGTAATGAGTAGCTGTTTGTCTTTCGTAGGACTCCAAATATAACAAGGAGACAATAGTTGCGATCTGTCATCACTTTGCATTTTAATGAGCAAAGTCCAAAGGAATGACATAAATTGCTATAAGCTCCAACAGCAGTTCATGAGCCAATTGCTTTCATTTATCACTTTAATTTGTGTGACTTTTGCTTTTTGACATAAATTTTTAGGTTTTAATTTGAAATCATGATTTCTTTGTAGTTTTCATCCCAGTGTTCCATTGCTAGCTTTCTAGTTCAGTTCCTCACCAGTAGTAGTGTGTCTGTGTTCAGGTGGGCAGTGTGTAGAGGTGGGACAATACCTTTTTACCCTCGTTGCATCCAAATTAGGGGGGAAAAGAGTAATTGATTCAGTACAAGACTGTATCATTATTGTATTAAAAACTGGGGGAAAATAATGCCATCTTTAGAGCAGTGATGAGCGAGCACCAGGCTATTGGCTCACCTCTCTACAGGAACCTCCACAGTCAAGTGATGCAACTTTCCGCCGTTTGTTTAATTGAATAACTTCATTTTCAGATGCAAACTCAGCCACTCAGTGAAAATGTAAGTTTCTAAGCGCGGCAGCGTGGCGACGTACGTGTGACTGTAGGTCGACATCGTGATACGCATCACTTGTTTGTTAACGCGAGTGGTTTCATTCAGAGACCGAGGGTCTGTTTCCTAACTGACCCCGCTCTTTGAAACTCACACCACCTCCTAGTTGTTGTGGTTGAATCTCCCCAAAAAAAAAAGCTGTTCTTTTCCCTCGCCCTCTGTTCCGCTCCTCTCTGAAATGGTGTTTTTAGTTTGAGGATGAGCGGAGGGCAGTCGGCGGGAAAAGAGAGCCGACTTGGATGCTCCCCCGTCCCTCTTACATGTGCTTCCCCTCAGCACCGTTGGCTTTAACTCTGCCATCATATTGCCACTCATGCTGTTGGCGTTGTTACTGCCAACCACTATGTTGCTAAAAACAGTGACTCTCTTGTCTGCCTGTTGCTGTTGCCAGTTGCCACTGCTCTGTTCTTCTTGGTTTTGCACCCTAATTGCTTTTATAGGCCTGAAAGCTTTGTTTGCTTTCAGACTTTCAGCAGAGAACCGTTACACCAGCTGTTGGACATAATGAGTTACTTTCTAAGACAAATTGATATATAATAATGATACAGGATACGTAAAATAGAGTCTCATCTTTAGCTAGTTTTTTTTTTTTAAACTTTGAGCGGCAGATGATCGGACCGACTGGTGGCGGTCGCCCGGTCATTGTCCGCAGTACAGACGGGGACTTGGCATTAAATGTAGGGTGCAAAGCAGAGAGCTGGAGGGCAGAAGTTGTCATGTCTCTCTGTTTGCACGCAAACCTTCTTTTCTGCAGCGCTCAACAACATTGTCCCCCTGCACCCTCTTCTCTCCCTACTCTGGTCCCACCTGGTTGACTACGACGCCTTCGTCACACCTTCACTTGATGATGATGATACTCTTCTTCCCCACCTCGGCCCCTCGGACGACTAAACCCCCCCCCCCTACTGTCTCGCTGCCCTCTCTTCTGAACTTTACCTCGGCCTGCCACTCTAATCTGGACGGCGCCCTTCCCCAATCAGGACTACTTTGACATCGTGAAGAACCCCATGGACCTGTCGACCATCAAGCGGAAGCTGGACACGGGACAGTACCAAGAGCCCTGGCAGTACGTGGAGGACATCTGGCTGATGTTCAACAACGCCTGGCTGTACAACCGCAAGACCTCCCGCGTCTACAAGTACTGCTCCAAGCTGGCAGAGGTGTTCGAGTCGGAGATCGATCCCGTCATGCAGGGCCTGGGATACTGTTGTGGGAGGAAGGTGAGGCAGGAGCATGGTTTTGTGTTTTTTGTTTGTCTAAACTCATGTGGTCCCAGATTAGGAATATTTCCCCTTTTCACTTCACTTGTCTTATTTTATTTAGCTAATTTATGCTTAGTATCTGGTTTTTAACAAATAGTTCCGTAGAGACATTTGGAGAAATATGCATGTTGAGTTCGATGAGAACATTGATACCACACTCAACATGACACACTTAAATATGAAGCTCCAGCCAGCAGCTGTTTAGCTTAGCATAACGACTGCTAGCCTGGCTCCGTCCGAAAGGTAATATCATCTGTCTACTAGCACCTCTAAAGCTCACGTTATATCTTGTTTGTGGAATCTGTACGAAAACTGAAATGTAAAAACAACAGTCTATTTTAGGGGACTTGTATGTCTGAGTTTTGACTTTCTATATCATAATTTCGACTATGGGGATATTTTCATTATCAAGTCTAACTTTAATTTTTTATTTTTTTTTTGCTGGCGGATTCGTGGGCCACATAAAATGACATGGCGGGCGGGGATCCGGCCCGCGGGCCTTGAGTTTGACACCCTTGGTGTTAACGGTTGAGACGGTCTGATGAACGATCCTCTCAAGTGGAGCGAGCGAACCAATCGCAGGACTCCTCTGACGACATATTTGAATATGTATTGTTTAGTATTTACGCCAATGCTTCTACATGCGCTACAAGAACATTGACATCGGACAAAAACAGCTCCGCGCCTGCCATATTCCTGAAAATAGTACGACACTAACATCTGGCTGTACCCCTTCTTCTTCGGTTGAGTTTAATAGCTGTTGGCATTTGTAAGTGTTGCCTTACTGCCATCTACTGGAATGCCCCGTCTATTCTGGCATTACAATGGCATGTATGTGAAAAGGTGGAAATGTTCTTGAACGTAGTGAATAGTCAACATCACCAGCGGTGCCTGAAAGGTTTTCCCAGTAATTTACAGAGAACTATTTGTGAAAGAGACTTTAGTTTCTAGTATTTATGCTAAGCTAATCAGCTGCTGCCTGTAGCCTGATAATCAACACACTTATGAGAGTGGTATGGATCTTCTCATCTACAGTTACTCTCTGCCAGAAAGTGAATTAAGTATTTCCCAAAACGTTTAACTGTTCCTTTTTAAGAAGTAAGATTAGGGTAATGTTCATGCGAGGTGGGACCACGTGAATGAGTCCAAGAAGTCATAAAAACGTGCAGATGTTTTGAGCTGTTAGTTTGTCTTTTTGGGTCTAGTGGTGTGTGTGTGTGTGTGTGTGTGTGTGTGTGTGTGTGTGTGTGTGTGTGTGTGTGTGTGTGTGTGTGTGTGTGTGTGTGTGTG
>NW_022280085.1:52779-104801 GCF_004355925.1 Anarrhichthys ocellatus | reverse complement strand
ACACACACACACTTGCACGTATACACACACACAATTACACGTATACACACACAATTACACATATACACACACACACTTCAGAAAGTATTATGGACATTTAGACGTTTTTCTGTGAAAAAGCAGCCTGTGAGATCAGCTTGTTATGTGTTTTGTTGTATTTTGCGCATTGATTATATTTCCTACGTGCAATCAGTGCAATCGCAGATGAGTTTTAATTTGGCTACAAATGGTTACCCTGGCACCATCTTCATAGTTCACCGTTTTGATTTTCATTTTGTTGTCATTCATAAAGTGGGCTCCTGTCTTCTTCAGCAGTTGTTCTTCATTGTTTCCCACTGAGTAAATTTACATGCACAACACATGACTGCTTGCAATTCTGACAGACTTGCATAAATGAATAGAAGGGTTCCATTGTCCTCACCAGAAGACAGGTTCCCACTTTATAAATGAACTAGGATGATGATGGGTCTCTGTTGCTTTACCATTTATTTATTTTCCTCATCCACCTTTTCATGTTCGGAGACTCGTATCCCCCCCACCACCCCCCCTCCTCCACAGCTCCTAGTGGTCTCTCATGTTGCTGTAATGTTGTTGTTTACCACTGGACGTCTGATGCTAATCTTTGCTTTGCCTTGCCTCTCTGTCCTCTGTTGGTCGTTTTTCCCACCCTCCCTCCCCCCCCCCCCCCCCCCCCTCTCTGTCCCCTCCATTGTCTCCGTCTGACCTGTAACGATTTATTTCACGCTTTTTCAAATATTCATTTTGACCCTCCCTCCCCATCTCCGCCCCCCCCTCCCTTCTCCCCTTCTCTCCCTCCTATTTTAACGCTTGTGATGTCTGCATTGGCCTGTTTTGGTGTGACCAATCATCCACTCCAAAATTTACGCGCAAAATCAAAACACCCGCCCACACACAAACCCTGCATCACGATTGGCTGCTTCCTCCTGGCGACGATCTTCCTTGCCCTCTGCCTCCTCCTGTGTGTTCGCCCCCTGGCCTCTCCTGCCCTGATTGGCGGCTGCTTCTTCGCGCCCTCTCTGTGATTGGCTGTGCTGATGACGAACGGTGTAGTTCACCAAAATATGGGCTTCTTGCTGACAGGTACCACTTCTGTGAAAAGTGTTTCAACGAAATCCAGAACGAGAGCGTTTCCTTGGGGGACGACCCCTCCCAGCCTCAGACGTGAGTACCATCACACACATGCTTTCCTCTCTCTCTCTCTCTCTCTCTCTCTCTCTCACACACACACACACACACACACACACACACACACACACGCACACACACACGTTGTTGAGTAATACTTGTTGAGATGTTATGCATCAAAGATTGAATGTACCAGCTGTCGAACCCCCAAAGAAGCTCTTGTTAGAAAAGACCACACAAGCATGAATTTAAGGTTAAGATAAGAGATGCCTTTATTGATCCCCAGAGGGGAAATTTGTTTGTCGCATCAGTACAAGGACAGCAATTAACAGTGACCATCAACACTGATTTGATATCCACACAAAAGCTGGCATATTTTACCTTTTAAGTAACTATGGGGTTAGAAAAACCATTTTGTTCCCAGTGTCATACATATATTTGGTACCAGCTTATTCAGGTTGGTCAGTGAAGCTATACAGTGTTTAGTGAACTTTTCAAATCCAAGAATTTTTTTTTGTGGCTGCACCGCTCCCTAAAATGGAAATGTTAAACAGTCGACATCTAGGGCATCATTTCCCCAAAATTTGGAAACTTTGGGATCTTTGCTAGTATTTGAAATCAAGTTATGTTGCGCTGCGAAGATTAACCCTTTTAGTCCGATTCATTGGCAACTATTTGATGATGGGTTAAGTAATATTTCTTCCCTCGTTCCAGCTTATCCTAGATTTTCTGCTTTTTTTTAAAATCATTGTAAATGAAATGTCATGACAAAATAAGACATTTGATGACATCACGTAGTGTTCTGTAGATTGTGGTGGGCATTTTCACTTTTTTGTAACATTTTTTTTTTTTTTTAGACCAAATTGATTAACTACAGAACTTGAGATGCAACCAACTGTTGTTATCGTAATCGATCAATCTGATCACGTTTCAGTTTGTGATGACAACAGCTCAGTGAATAGTTTTAGCTCACGGTTAGGTTTGTCATTTGGTTGAAATGCATTTAAGATTCATCTAGAACAATACATAAAGTCGATGCATAAATCATCTTTTCATCTTAGTCACATAGTTCAGGTCTTTCAGTATTTCTCATCACCATCTCCTAGTAACCATGTTGTATTTAAAACACAAGAGTTTACATCCCTTATTTTAGGGATGGCATTAATAACGAGTATTATAATATGAGGCAATGAACTATTTAGCCCGTGGGCACATTATCAATGTCTACATGTATTGAGTGAGTGGAGGATATTGTATTGTGCACACAGCCTGCAGTGTAAAGAGAGAGCGAGCTTGTTGTGACTGTGACAGCGGTTTGTTTTCTGATGTTTCCCTCAGGTCCATCAACAAAGAACAGTTTCAACGGAAGAAGAACGACACGCTCGACCCTGAACTGTACGTTCCCCCTTTTTAACTCAGTAACTCTCATTTAGAATTCATTTGCACCATTTCTCTTTGAAGATTTCATTTACTCAGTTGAAGATTATATCTTGATTTTTAGATAAAAAATGTAGTTTGAGCAATTTGAATAAGGTGCTGACATATAAATAATGGAAGATAATGTGATTATGAGTTATAGTCACAAGAATTTATTTACCAAAATAACTTTGTCTTAACTTTACTTCTGAACTTTACTGACTTATTCATCAGCTTTGTGGCTCCTGCAGAGGAACAAACAGGGTGTTTTCATAATATGTGACTTGTTGCTGGTTTAAACTTTGGATATTGTGTCTGTCTTTTGTCTCCTGTTCTCGCTCTCGCTCTCTCTCTTCCCCCTCCTCCCTGATTAGGCTCGTGGAATGTATTGACTGCAGTCGTAAAATGCACCAGATCTGCGTCCTGCATAACGACACCATATGGCCGTTGGGGTGAGCCGGCTATCTTACGCACACTCTGTACATTCTGTTACGTGCCTGGGTCTGGAAAATAAATAAAGCCTTTTGTTTTCCTTGAAAAGCTTTCGAATGATCCAAAACATAACTAACGCTGCTGGAAAGGTTCAGCCGCTAACTCCTAACGCGCATATGAATACATGTTTTCATGTAGCTGCAGATGTGCTGTTTGAAGCAAATTGTTAAAGATCACACATGTTTCAAACATTTCACCACCTTAAAACTGAGAATATTGTTTGAGTCTTGATCGTTACATCTGGACTGAAAAGAAAATGTCGGCATGTACACATGCAAAACAAAGTAATGCAGCTCGTGTGTGCAGTGAGAGTCTCATTTCTCAAAGTTTGATCTCCCGTCATGTGGTCTGTATGTAATTAAAAGCAATTTCAGAATCATTAATGCTGTTTAAGGAAAGGAAGACCGGCATGAACGACTGAGTAATCTCTTGATTAAAGCCACTTAATCACTGTCATTGGTGCCGACTGTGACGGGACTGCTGGCAACCTGCTAATTTAACCATTTGCTCTCTGCTTTCTCACGAACCACAGCTTTGTGTGTGACAACTGCCTCAAAAAGGCCAACAAGACGCGGAAAGAGAACAAATACGCAGCCAAAAGTAAGTGGAGTAACGCTGATCTACCGGCTCGTTTCACGGCCGCGCCTCTTTTCCCTCGTTCAGACTTCACCATTGTGTTGTTGTCCTATGTTTTGATCCTTTTTTTTTTAAATTTGCTTTATTACCAACATTTAAAAACATGAATTATGTTGCTAATCATTCCGCTCCTTAATAAACTAATGATTTTTGGGGATCAAAATCAGCGATCAGGATTTGTGCTTTTGACTGAGACCAATGTGTGGTGAGGGTGATAACATTGCCAAGTTTAGCGAGCATGAACACACACAGTCCATGTGTCTCACGTCTCTCTGTCTGTCCTCTGTATTCCGCCTCTCTTTGCTCATACCCGTTACTGTTTTTTGCAGGACTTCCTCACACCAAGTTGGGGTGCTATTTGGAGACACGAGTGAACGACTACATCAAGAGGCAGAACCTCCCTGAATCTGGCGACGTCACCATCCGTGTGGTCCATGTGTCCGACAAGGTGGTCGAGGTCAAGCCAGGCATGAAGTCCAGGTACAATTCAATGTGTCTGCTGCTGCAGGTTTCGGGTTTTTATGCAGATAAACTTTGATGTGTTACTTTTCCTAATAGCGGATTCAGTCACATTTGGAATTTCCCATGAACCGCTCTTCATATCGGCATAATTTAGGTCCACCACACAGCACTTACTTTAAAGGAAAATGCATTATTTTCAAAGGAGATATGCCTGTTGCTCTCATTATTTCCTTCTTCCAAAACACTGGTGAAGAACACCAGGAGCAAATGCCAGGAATTGAGTTTTCATAAACCCAAAAATGATGACTGGTGTTTTAACTGCATGCCAAATTAATCGGAGCACAAAAGGCCAGATTGCCTCCCAGGTTACCATATGACCGGTTGCTGACAAGTTATTTAAAAGGTACATTTTTTTGAATGTAGTCTTTCACGGTGCTCACGCGCATAAAACGTGCCGGGGCTCCATTACATCACTTCCAGTAAACTTCACAGAGAACAATGAGGGCATCGCAGATCTGTTTTAACCGAATGCGCTCTGGTTGAGCTCTGATTTAAAAACACTGAATCCGTCAGCACGTTAGCATGTTGTTCACTACCTAGGCTACTGACGCTCCGCTGTCCTGCAGACACTTGCCTCGTTCATTGACTCAAGTTGCAGTTCACGGCGGTGCACGGCTGCAGAATGAGTACAGGAGAAACACGAGTGGATCTCTGGCGTTACAATTATTGGGGGAACACTGATGTAAGACTTGATAAGCTTCAGGTTAAACAAGCAGCACATCACACAGCAACGATTTCGTTGGTCAAACCGTCCTCTGGTTACTACCTTGATATCGAGATGGTTATCGAAATGAGATGACTTTGCAGTAATTATTCAGAGCGGTGCATCGCAGTGTTGGAGGGACAAAAGGCCCGATCAGTCACAATCAGGTGCTGGTGAGTCCCACAGCGGGTCAGACATCAGACTGATGTTAGTTTGATGATCACCCGTTGAACACACGTTCGACCCGTTAGCGATCACGTCTAGCTGAAGCTAGTTAACGGTTCGTACTGACCAGCTGGATTTGGACCATCGATGGCTGTGATCAGACGTGGGAGGGGTGTGGGGGGCGGCATCTCTGCAGGACCAGTTCCCAAGCGGAGGTCCTCCTCTTCAATGCAAAAAACGAGTGCATATGGTTCTTGTTGCTAGGCAACAGCTGGCTGGCCATGGTGCACAGTAGAGCAGGTAACGGGCAAGTCTGTAACAAGTCACTGAACACAGGGTTTGTTTACTGAAATGTTGTGAACACCGGTGGGGCATAAATGCACATTAGCAACGGGACAAGTTTTATTTCAGAGGCAACAAACTAAAATGTCCTTGTGTTGTGTTTGACTCTTGTACAAGTTTGAATTAGTTAAACATTCCAGTCACTGGTTACAATCTTGCATCTCATCTGTTCTCCATTGGGATCAAATATACCCATCCATTCAACATTATGGTAAAGACGCAGCAAGAAAGATTTCATAGCCGTTTTCCTCACCCCGGCTGGTTTCTTTTCTCCCCCCTCCAGGTTTGTTGACAGTGGAGAGATGTCCGCGTCCTTCCCCTACAGGATGAAAGCCCTGTTTGCGTTTGAGGACGTCGACGGAGCGGATGTGTGTTTTTTCGGCATGCACGTTCAAGAGTACGGCTCGGACTGCCCGCCGCCCAATCAGAGACGAGTGTACATCTCTTACCTGGACAGCGTGCACTTCTTCCAACCTCGACTCATCAGAACTGGCGTCTACCACGAGATCCTGATAGGCTACCTGGAGTATGTCAGGAGGCAGGGGTAAGAGAGAGGCTGCGACTGTCTCAAACATAATGCAAAGGCCCCAACTGAGCAGCTGAAATCAGTTATGAGATTTCTCTATCGGAAAACTTTAGCCGGAAAGCTACACAGGCTTTTAAATATGAGCTCATTATGCAGAGAGAAATGTGTTCATTAGGCTGTGTGTTCCAGGAGCTGCTACAGACAATTCACTTCTGTTCTAATGAATACGACATGTCTCCCTGTGTCAGGTATACAACGGGTCATATCTGGGCCTGTCCTCCCAGTGAAGGGGATGATTACATCTTCCACTGTCACCCAGCGGACCAGAAGATCCCCAAGCCGAAACGGCTGCAGGAATGGTACAGGAAGATGCTGGACAAGGCTGTTTCTGAGCGCATCGTCCACGATTACAAGGTGAGCCATGATTTCACGCCAGTCATTGTACCAACAATATGAGTTAATGCATTTATCACTAACTAATAAGGACATTAAAGGCTCTACAAGCACCTGAACACTTGTCTCTTTGTCCCTCAGGACGTCTTCAAGCAGGCCACAGAGGACCGGCTGACCAGTGCCAAGGAGCTGCCGTACTTTGAGGGCGACTTCTGGCCCAACGTGCTGGAGGAGAGCATCAAGGAGCTGGAGCAGGAGGAGGAGGAGAGGAAGAGGGAGGAGAACAGTACCTCCAACGAGTGCACAGATGTGAGTAGAGTAAGAGGCCGCATTTAATAATCACTTCAAGGTTCTTTTTTTGGTCACAGAATATTGGTGTGCTTTGTGTTGAAACTGACACTAAAATCTTTTTCCAGGTCACAAAAGGAGACAGCAAGAATGCCAAAAAGAAGAACAATAAAAAGACGAGTAAGAACAAGAGCAGCATGAGCCGAGCCAATAAGAAGAAACCAGGGATGCCCAATGTTTCCAATGACCTTTCCCAGAAACTCTACGCCACCATGGAGAAACATAAGGAGGTACGCAAGTCTGATTTGGTTTTAGGAATAGCTGCTTACGCTTTTATCGGATTATATGGCATAATCATAGGAACATTACGCTGACTTATCATCCGAGTTATCACATTGACTTCCACTCCCATGAACGCAGATAATTAAAATTCTGCTACTTAGCAGCCGTCGCTGCTGCAGCTCTGTTGCTGCTCATTAGCTGTTGTACTGGAGAAGCAGGTACAGCTCATACTACGGCAACTAAAACCTGCTTTACAAATAATTGATTCATCTATATTTTCAAATTAGCATGAACTATCACAGCCGTTCTCAGCATCAGCAGGCAGCCGTTCACACTATTCCACTGTTAGTAGAATTCTAGTAGAAGTCAACATGGATGTAAAGAGAAAGGAAATGCATTTGACAGGTTTTGTTAGATGTCGAGGATACACGCGTACACACACACTGTGTTTTAGTGAGACAAGAAACTCCACAGAGCGCCTTTTTACCTACAAACACCAGGGGTGTGAACATTCATTCAAATATTCAAATTCATAGAACTTTAGGAAATCGTCTCGCATGTCACTAACCTTGTTTAACGTTGCCTGTTATTGACTCCTGAGTTGACTACAAGAGAAAAAATAAATACTGGATCTGAATTGTTCCTCTTCACTCTGTTCGCCAGGTCTTCTTTGTCATCCGACTCATCGCTGGCCCCACCGCCAACTCGCTGCCCCCCATCACTGACCCTGACCCGCTCATGGCCTGTGACCTGATGGACGGCCGCGATGCCTTCCTCACTCTTGCCAGGGACAAGCACCTGGAGTTCAGCTCTCTCAGGAGGTCCAGGTGGAGCTCCATGTGTATGCTGGTGGAGCTGCACAACCAGAGCCAGGACCGCTTCGTCTACACCTGCAATGAGTGTAAACACCACGTGGAGACGCGCTACCACTGCACTGTGTGCGAGGTGAGAGTCGAGACTCAATTAAATCTTGTTTTTCTCCTTTTTAATTTAAATGGAGATCAAACTGCAGCATGTTGTCATCGGACACGACAGTAGCATAAAACAGTGATCTCATCTACGTTCATATTTCTGCTTTTGATGGAAGATGGAAAAGGGGTATTTTTAGCATTTGTTTGCAGAATTCTTGACAGAGATCCTCTGGTTATCTCTTCTACCTCAGTGTCTGCTTTAAACTAAAACCTCTCACCTTAATTAATCAGCAGACAACAGAAGCCTGGGGGCTTAACAGGTGTGGGTTTTATTCCCCAATCCAATTTGAAACAGCTTATTCCATTGTACTGTGGTCATTGTTGCCGCTAACTCCACTGTGGCCTTTGGCCAGTGCAGGGTGTAAAAAGCCATGTGCAACCTTCGGTACACATGGAGTCGGTAGCTGCCCCAGGTTTTACACCAGTGCCTTGACTCGAGCTGCTAGCGCAGCAAGAAAGACATGAAACCTCACTGTCCTCCAACCATTGCCAGTTGTGTTCATTGGAGTGCAGAGTGAGTCTTGATCTCTGCGATGGTTGGCAACCGTTTTCTATGTTGTGACACCTACAGGCCCAAACAATAGCATTTTAGTTCCACAGGAATGTTTTAACATGTATTAATTTAATCCCGTACTTGGATTCCGGTTTAATTCCCCATCCCTCCTTTTTTTTTTTTCTCCCTTCTCTAGGACTATGACTTGTGCATCACTTGCTACAACATAAAGGGTCACGAGCACAAGATGGATAAGCTGGGGCTTGGACTGGACGACGACAGCAACAACCAGGCGGCGGCAGCCACCCAGAGCCCCGGAGATTCTCGCCGCCTCAGCATCCAGCGCTGCATCCAGTCGCTGGTCCACGCATGCCAGTGTCGCAACGCCAACTGCTCTCTGCCGTCCTGCCAGAAGATGAAGCGCGTTGTTCAGCACACGAAGGGCTGCAAGCGCAAGACGAACGGCGGCTGTCCCATCTGCAAGCAGCTCATTGCTCTGTGCTGCTACCATGCCAAACACTGTCAGGAGAACAAATGTCCTGTCCCGTTCTGCCTGAACATCAAGCAAAAGCTCCGGCAGCAGCAGCTGCAGCACCGGCTCCAGCAGGCCCAGATGTTGAGGAGGAGGATGGCCAGCATGCAGAGGGTGGGGCAGCAAGCTGTAGGGCCTCCGGGAGGACCTGTGGTCGGACTTCCATCGCCAGGGAACAATGTTTCCACGGCACCCAGTACCCCAACTTCCGGTGGAACACAACCCCCAACACCCCAGACCCCGACTCAGACCATGCCTCCGGGCACACAGCAAGGAATGGGCCCTGGACCTGGAGTTCAGCAGCAGCAACAGCAGCTCGGTGGAATGCCCCCACAAAGTGGCATGCCTCCTCAACATCCTCAACATCCTCAACACCCTCAACACCCTCTTCACCACCAGTTCCAGCAGATGGCGGGTGGAGGAGGCGGGGCTGGGGGGATAATGAGCTCTCCGCAACATCAGCAGCAGATGCTTTCTCAGATCCAGCAGCAAGGTGGAGCAGGGACCAAGCCTCAACAGCTCCAACAGCACCCCAACAATTTGCCCCCATATGGCAGCAGACCCCCGGGCTCCTCCCCATTACATCAATCCCAGGGCAAACCGGTCCTTGGCTCCGCAACGCCTCCCCAGCAGCAGCTCGGTGGCGCCGTCATGGCTGGAAGTGTTGGGGGCCAACAACCTCCGGGCCAGCCTTCCCTTCAACAGCAGCAACAGCATCCCCCTTCTGGCCCTCCACCGGCAGCAGTAGAAATTGCCATGAAGATCCAACAGGTAGCCGATGCTCAGAGGAAGATGGCTCTGCAGAGACAAGCAGCTGCAGGCATGATGCCTATTCACCCCCACCATCAACAGGGTCAGGGTCAACAGATGGGCATGGGACACCCAGGGGCAGTAGGGATGGTTGGAACCCAGGGTATGCCACCACAGACCCAAGCGGCAGTGGCAGCTGCTCGGGCCCACATGGATCCGCAACAAAATGCTCCACCAGGGATGATGGTTGGCGCTGGTGGTCCCATACAGCAACCCCCTCAGCAGGGTAACCTGCCCCAGGGCCAGCTGCCCACTCAGGTACAGCTTCAACAGCAGCGGATAGGTGCTCCGCATCAAAACCCTCAACAACAACAACAACAACAACAACAACAACAGCAGTGGGCAGGCCAGGGGATGCCACCTCAGCAGAGGCAAGCTATGATGAACCAAATGAGCCATCCAGCCATGGTGGCAGCGCAACAACAACAACAACAACAACAACAGCAGCAGCAAATGCAACAGCAGCAGCAGCAACACCAACAAGCTCAGGGCCACGCTGCCTTGATGAATATGGCACAGCAGCAGCAAGGTACTGGTGGAGGGATCCCAGGGGGAGCTGTCGCTGGAGCTGCTGGTGTCCCAGGAGCTGTTATTGCTGGTGGGAACATTCCCCAGGCCGCCCTTCAGGAGCTGTTAAGAACTCTCCGCTCGCCCAGCTCACCACTCCAGCAACAGCAAGTCCTCAACATCTTGCGGTCCAACCCACAGCTCATGGCTGCTTTTATCAAGCAGAGGGCCTCAAAATACAAGGGAGTTCAGGGGGGCCCAGGTGGACCAGGGGGTATCCCTGGAGGTCCTGGTCCCACAGGGGGTCCTGTTGGTAATGTCATGGTCGGAGGGGGCCCACAGGTGAACATGAACGCTGCAGGTGGCGGCCAGCCGGGTATGCACATGGGGGCTCAGGGAGGAACGAATGTTAACATGGCAACTATGGCCCAGCTACAGCAAGTTCAGCAGCAACAGCAGCTACAGCAGCAGCAGCAGCAACAGCAACAACAACAACAACAACAGTTACAACAGCAGCAGCTACAACAACAACAGCAGCAGCAGAGGCCGATGCTCACCGGTTTGCAACAGCAACAAGTGGCAGCTCTCCAGCAGCAGCAGCAACAGCAGCAGCAGCAGCAGCAGCAACAGCAGCAGCAGCAGCAACAGCAACAGCAGCAGCAACAACAAGGTGGAGGAAGAGGTGTGCAGGCCCAGGGGCCACAGATGGGGAATATCAACAGTCCCCAGTTTAGAGAGCTGCTCATGAGACGGCATCTCCAGCAGCAGCAACAGCAGCAGCAACAACAGCAGCAACATCAACAACAAATGGGAGTAAATCATGGTCAGTTCCAGCAGCCACAGCCACCACAGGGGCAGGGCTACATGGGACAACCTGGGATGCAGCCTCCTACAGTGGGACAGGGACCACCGGGAGGGCCGCCTCTTGGCCCTCAGCAGCCTGGTGGTCCCCCAGGCCAGCAGGGGCAAGGTTACCCGGGGTCGGTGGCCCAGCAGCAGGCCGCAGCTGCACTCCAGCAGAGGCTCCAGCACCAGCACCACCTCCAGATGCAGCAGCAGAATGCCATGGCTGGCCTGCCAGGAGGTGATGCAGGGCCAGGTGGAGGGGGTGTAGGAGGCCCTCAGCAGCCACCTCAGGGCCCTCAGCCCACGCAAAGTGGCCCCCCATCTTCACAGGCTCTGCTCCAACAGGCCCTCCACCAGAGGCTTCTCCAGCAGCAGCAGCAGCAGCAGCAGCAGCAGCAACATCAGCATCAACATCAGCATCTGGGCCCTGGGGGGTCACCAGCCCAGCACAGCAATCCCATGAGTCCGCAGCAGCCGCAGCAGATGGCCCAGTCCCCACACCTGCAGGGCCAGGCGATGTCGTCATCGCTAGCTAACCAGGTGCGATCCCCACAGCCTTCACCCAGACCCCAGTCCCAGCCGCCACACTCCAGCCCGTCCCCGCGCATGCAGCCCCAGCCCTCCCCACATCACATCTCCCCCCAGATGCAGACGGGTTCCCCACACCCAGGCCACCTGAACCAGCACCATCCGGGCATGGTGGTCCCTCAACAACAACAGCAACAGCAGCAGCCAACGACCCAGCAGCAACAGAACTCTATGGAGCAGTTTGGGTCGGACCCGAGCGCCATGCTATCCCAGCTGAGTGGCATGGCTGGTCTACACGGGCCGGGGGGCAGCGGTCAGGACCCTCTGGGCCAGAATATGAATCACAATACTTTAGACATCATGTAGGAATTCTACTTTACGTGTCAAGTTGAGCTGAAACGCTCTGTGATTCTTCGCACAAACTGCACTCACCCAGGACAGTGTTATTGTTATTACTTAGCCTTTCTTTTTTTTATACTATTATTAAATGTTATTTAAAATGTTTTCAATAAAGATGCATTGAACTGAACTTCCTATGGGAGATGAACAATAAATCAAGCAGTCGTTAAATAAATTTGAATAAATGAAATGTAAGTTATTGCTGTTAATATATTTTTTTTGCCAATTGTGGACAAAGAGGGAGACGGTTTCTCTAGCACCCCTCCCCCCCACCCTCACCTCCACCTCTTGCTGAATACAAGAAAGGTGATATTTTTGGGGGTAAATAGGAGTACTTGCCTTTTTTAAGAAATGTTTTTAAGATTTTAAAAGTGGTCAAGAATTAAAGTGGAAATGATTTAATGCAAAGAACTTTTTATCGTTTTCGTTTCCCCATCATTCAGTCCGTCTGTCTATTTCTGTTTGGCAGAGTAATGTGGATTGTTATTAATGCAAATCCAAACATGATGCATATCTTTTTTTTTTTTTTTTTTTTTTTTTTTTTTTTTTGTTTGGTTTTTTTTTTTTTTTTTTTTTTCTTTGGGGGGGGGGGGGTGTTATGTACCCTGAGACTGCTACAATTCGTATAGAAATATATTTTTGTTATGACTGGGGTAGTGAATATTTCATTTCACGTTAGATGTCTTTAGTTGGGTCTGTCCAGGTGGGAATAATTAATTGTCAGTATTTTATTGCAGTGGTTGAGGGTCTGCTGTGAACTGAGATGTTGAACGGACTTATTGAGACGTCCCGGCCAGCTTCTGTGTTGGACGTCGATCATGCTGGAAGGGACTCTTCCCTCGCAAACATGCAAGCCCTCTCCCTCGAATGTGTGTGCACTCCTTCCTTTAAAGACACTTCATATGGAGCAGTGGAGGCTTGGGGAGGGGGGATGCATACCTGTGTGCCTGAAACATTTTGAGTACATGGGCTGGGATGTGAAAAAAAAAATGGGTGGGGTGGGCTCCTTCTAGTGTTTTTAGGATTCCGCTGTTTGGAGTAAACAGAGGATTTTGATCCAAATGAACTGTGTTGCACAGAAATGAGGAGAAAAGTAGGAGATAAGAGCAGTTCGGTCTCCGTCTCTTTCTGCCTCGTCTCCTTTGCTGCTCCCCTTGGACTTTTAATCCCCTCCTCCTCCTCACCTTCCCCTGGGGGAAGTTGCTCTCCCGCCCCTCAAACTCCATCCTCTTTATCTTTCTGCTAAGAACTTTGGGAGTTTAATTTAATATTTTTTACTGTACAAAGGAAACACAAACTGTGGACTCAAATACTGTTTTTTATAATAAAATGAAAATTACCAACAGTGACGTGTCCTGCATGTGGCGTGTTTGTTAGACATATGATTGTGTATTTGGTGAATATGAGAAGTACAACGAATCGTATGTACTGTAACATGAGTTGGTGTTATTCAGCGATCTGTGGCTGACGCGCTGCCTCTCCAGGATCAAGACGCCGGCTCACTTTTAATTTAGCTTGATCACCATGGTAACCTATTCTGCACAGCTCCTAAAGGGACATAAATACTGAACAATAAGGTTAAAACACTAACAAACGAAGGGATAGTTTACCAATCAAAAGAGTAAATGTGACGATTTGCTGCAATTTGACTTTTGTAGATGGCTTTACTTTCTTTCCAGCTGTGGTTAACATGACAAACTAAATTTTATATTGTCTTATTTTAAAACAAAAAGGCCTTAGCTTTACTTTGAGATCTATTTTATACATGTATCTATATTTCAACATTTGAAAATCACAGCTGCCACAATAACTGAATTTAAATGTCAATAAGAAGCATTGAACATCAGCAGGACTACCAAGTTAATAAAATGTTAACTAAAATTGTTCAGTGTGCACTTATAAATGCTAACCTGTTTCCATTTAAAGTCTAACATCTGCAAATACATTGTATTTATAATACAATCTGATTATTTGATTTGATGCTCATTGAGTTTCCATTTTTTTCCAGCTCAACCTCAACTCCAAATTCACAGAAGCATGGTTGTAGCTGAATAAGAAGCACAAATAGCTTCATGTCTTATAAATTATGTTTTTTATGTTTATCCCCCCCTCCCACGTCCACTGCTGCAATTCCGACACACTGAGCCTATGATTCAGCAGGGATTCAGAGACTATTAGCCTGCGCTTGATGGCGTCACTTACAGTAATTTGTCTTTCCTGAGAGCAACACGCCCTCTAGTGAAGACACATGGCAGCACGATTGTGATCTGTTATAGTGGTCGCATAACACATTCAGTGGTGGAACGCATTATTGTATTAATTTAAAGCATTAAAAAGTTATAGTATAGTATGACAATGGTTTGCTAGTCTGCGTTCCAGTCTACAGATCAGCTACTCTGCCTGGCCGGCTCCACCGCAACCCCCAGATCTACTCTCACCACACATTTACTTCAATAAAGTTGCTTGAAAACTGTGTCCAGGTTCTGCTCGTGGGTCGTAAATCCACAAAATTTGACAAGTATGTCATAAAAATAAAACATAGTATGTCATGAAAATGTCATCATATATTCATAGTGTTAAGTCATAAAAAGGAATTTCAAAAATAATAATTTATCATACAAAAGTTGTCAAAGTATGTCAAAAAAGTCATAAGGTTGTGTAGTGTGTTAAAAAAGTCATAAAACAATCATTAAAAATTAAATTTAAAAAAGAGCAGAGCGTAAAAAGTCATAGAATAGTGCGTCAAAAAAGTTATAAAAGTAGTGTTCAAAATTGTCATAGTATAGAATGTCAAAATCCTTAAAACGTCATAGCATATCTGTGACGACCCTCTCTGTCTGCTTTGTCACGTGGTTCACGTGGCTGCATTCCCTGCAGGTATGGAGGTGGGCGTGGCTACGGGTCATCAGTAAAGTGGCAACACCTTGTCTCATCAGCATCAATGGCCACACCTGGGCCCTGTGTGCCAGTGCTCTCTCTTAAAAACCTTCTTGGAGCTCAGTTGCCGGTTCGCTCTCCTCCCTGAAACACACATTTGAGTTTTGGGTGATGTTTTGGTTTGTGTAACACACTTTCCATTCATGTGCTAACCGACACTGCTGAAGTTACAGACTCCACACTGCACTGTTAGCTTAAGTTCTCCTCTTATGCTGACTTTGAATTGGTAAATAATTAGTTAAGTGGCAAGGTTGTGTGCATCTCCCTCTTTTGTCATGGCACTGCTGCCCGGTGTGTGACATAGTATGTAATAAAAAAAAATGGCATCAAAAGTGATAATATAGTAATCATGAAAAGCCCTTCAAAGTCACGGTCTTGCCTCAGTTTCGGGACACACTGGTCTTGGTTTATGTGGTCTTTATTACAACACTGTCAAGTGATAACTTCTTGATTTGGGGGGCGCTGTTGACCACAAAACAAAATCAGTGTCTCTTTGAAACAAGTACATTACATTACAGTCACTTAGCCGACGCTTTTATCCAAAGCGACTTACAATTCAGATACTTCATACACCGTAGGCACAGCTACGGGAGCAATTTTTTATTTTTTTTTTAAGTACAAGTGGGTTGCACAAAAAGGAAAATTATCGTTTTAACAGAAAGGTCTGGATTTGTATATCAGGACTGCCTTCATGTTTCCAGCTCTTCAATGCACTTTGTAGAGTGAAGATAGAGTAAAATAACTACACAAGAAAAGCCTTTTAGAAGGAAAACTGTCTTTGAAGTGCTGTGAGGTTTGCTCAACCCACTATCTGATATTTAATGTACATTAAAAGTACTCGCAGTAATCCACATGATAAATATGCTCCAGGAGACAGTTATTTTAGTACATATTTATTGTAAATGCAGTCAAAATAAAAATCAATTTTTAGAGAAAAGACATGTTTGACAGTTTATCTTTGTCAGAGAAAGACACATATAAGTGACATAAGTTAGTTTAGCTTATACATGTGACATGCAATAAATAAAAGATCACTACAGTTTGACCTAACGTACATTTGCTTCCATTTGTACACAGCAGAACAGCGGCGGTGTAAACTGATATGCTCTTTTGAAATGCACAAAGGCTAGTGAAAAGAGCGGACTATCAATTGGTAATACAAAAATAGAACCAGGTAGCATTTCATACTTGAAAAGTAAAAGGACAGACAGACGGCAAGCGCGACTGTGTATTTCTTTTTGTGCATCCAGCCCCCTTCAAATGCAGAACCTCATCTAAGCGGAAGCCATTAATTCTCTCTCTTTGTTTTCTTTCTTTTGTGACAGAAATAAACCTCTTCAACAAACTACAGGACAGGGCTTTGTGCATGTGTGGCATAGACTGACAGGGCATGCAGCACTCTCTGTGCAAATACTGAAAAAAAGAGCAATATCTTTACAAAACATTATTGGTAAGAAAGAGGAGCAACTGAAACAGGCCCCGAGAACAGATTTGAGTGTGTGACCGATCTCTGGCTGGAAAGCACTGAGGACGTCTGGAGTAAATAGCTGCATGGAAGTAGAAGTAGTAATGTGGAGTGTTACGTTTGCTGTCTCAGCATTTGTCTCCTGCTCTCCGTGAACCCAGTGACCCGCCACTGAGATCCATTTAGTCTGCTGGATTGCAATGGATGATTTTGAGGACTTTTTTTGGGGGGCGGCCTCGGGCTTCCTATGATGGCATAACAAATGAGCCACAATGATAAAATTACCACTCGTTTACTTTTTTTTTTTTTTTTTTTCCAAAAGGCAACAATGTCTTCATTGAACTCAGTAGGAAATGAGTGTCGTTTTGTAAACATGTGGAACTACCTTAACATACACAACTATTTACATGTACAAAATGAGTGGCAAGTCTAATTATGGTTATTTTGATCTCTCTCTTTCATCCTTCAATAGCCCTTAAAGAAGCCTTCAGCCACCGGGGCTTCTTTAAAAGTCACCGTCAGACAGTTGATAGTCACGTCTGTAGAAATCACCTTCTTGGGGTGTTCTACTTCAGCGGGATCACTCGGACTGCCCGGCGTCGTGGTGGTAACACTCTGATTGTCGCCACTCACCTCCTCCTCCTCCATCTCTTCAGTAGTGGTGCAGTCTCCCGCCGTCTTGTAGCTCCCCAGAGCGCTCACTATCACCGAGGTGGCGTTGTTGCTCTCTAACCCGGGACACTCCGGCCCTGACTCCACACCCTCCTCGCCTCTGTCCCAGTCTGACCTGTCGCACACGGAAGCCTCGTCTTCCAGTGCGGCCTCGGGCGCCAAGGCACTGTCTTCTGATTGGTCGCACTCAAACGTTTGTCTCTCGCTCGTTTCAGATGTCCCCCCGCCTGGTCCTTCTGTCCATGTTTGTGCACCTACCGCTGTCAGGTCAGCATCCACCTTCTCCTCCACCTCCACCTCTAGTTCCTGTCGCTCCAGCAAGGGTGGGGAGCTGCACACTGACTGACCTTAAAAACAAAATAAACACTTTGTTAACTTTTAAAGGCCAAAGTTCGTGACCAAGCTTCGTGACCTTCTGAGTGATTAACTTGACAAACCAACCATACAAACTGTCTTCACGTATCTCCTCGGCAGTGCTGTCAGATTCCGGCTTCTCCTCTTCACTGGTGGCGCCCCAGTCCTCCTCAATGGGCTCCTTCTTCCTCAGTGGAAGCAGGGTTTTGTTTGCGGGGCCCTCCTGGCCTAGTTTGGACACCCTCTGCTTGATCTTCCTCCTGGCTAGACGGCGGTACAGGCTGCCCCGCTCGCCCTGGTCCACATCTGTACTCATGGAGCGGGTGAGGGAGAGACGCAGTCGGGGGGGGGGGGCTTCTCCGACACCTTGTTGGCACTGCGGAGGTCCATGGCACAGATGTTCTGGGGCAGAGCAAAAGGTAACAGGTTAACACGTGAATCATTGATGTTTTGATAATAAAACAGAAAGCCTGCATTACAAACTGTAGATGTGGTGTTGGAAATAAGCTGGATATCACCAAGCAGGTAGGGTCCAATGAAGTATGCTATAGTTGCATTATGGGAAATTAGCTTGACCCAATACTACCAACTAAAAGTCAGGATAACTCAACCTTTGCTGCTTCAATTTGGACTCTACTTATTCTAAATTGCTCAACTCAAAAGGGCAACCTGTCTGAAATGTTCCTAAGAGGCAACATTTTCAAACAACAATCATCGGGTGAAAACGGTCTTGAAATAAACTAACTTCTCACTGAGCAGTGTGCATTAGTGGTGTGAAGGTACAACAAAGGCTTGTGAGACAAAGAAGAGAGGTAAGTGTCGCTACCCGCAGGACGAGCCTCCTGGGTCTGAGACCTTTCCGGCGATAGGCCAGAGCTCTGATCTTCTCCAGACTTTGAGAGAGAGGTAGAAACAGAGGGGCGGGAGAGGACGGAGACAAAGTGACAAAGAGAAACAGATTGTGAGCAGAAGAACAAAAAGAAAACAAAGACAAATAAAAGTGCTCTGCAAGCATAAAAACCTCTCCGAGATTACTCACTTCTCTTCGTAGGCCAGGACCAGGCGCGGGTCCAAAATATTGTCCTCTGGTTCCCAAGTACTGTACCTGCCAACACGCACACACATTCAAATAAGTCTGTCTGGCTGTCTATCTATCCAACCATCTATCTATCTGTCTCTCTATCTATCCAACCATCTATCTATCTGTCTCTCTATCTATCCAACCATCGGTTTATATATCTGTCTGTCTCTATATATATCTATCTACCTAGCTATCCAACAATATACGTATATATCTATATCTATATATATATCTATATATATATAGATATATATATGTCTATCCATCTATCTGTCTGTCTGTCTGTCCCTATATCTATCTATCTATCCATCCATCCATCCGTCTGTCTGTCTATCCATATATCTATCTCTATGTCTGTCCATCTATCTATCTATCTATCTAACCACCTACCTATCTATCTATCCAGCTATCCACCTGTCTCTCTATATATCTATCTAACCAGCTACCTACCTATCCATCTATCTATATATCTGTCTCTCTATCTATCTATCTATCTAACCACCAACCTACCTATCTATCCATCCATCTATCCATCTATCCAACCATCTATCTACCTATCCAAAAATATACGTATATATCTATCTGTATGTCTCTCTATCTATCTATCTATCTATCTATCTATCTATCTATCTATATCCAACCATCTATCTACCTATCCAAAAATATACGTATATATCTATCTGTATGTCTCTCTATCTATCCAACCATCTATCTATCTGTCTCTCTATCCATCCATCCATCCATCCATCCATCCACCTATCTATCTTCACTGGTCATGGTGCTCAAGTATCAAAGAGCATATTTTGAAAAGGCTATTGAGTTTATAAGGATGAGGTCACAGGACGATGACTCAAGGCTTACTCACTTTGGGGACCATCCCTGCCATTTCAGTAGATACTCCACATTACCCTGAAGAAAGAGAGAGAGAAAGAGAAAGAGAGATAGAGAGAGAGAAAAGAGAAAGAGAGAGGACGATTAGAGGAGATACAGCCGAACTCATTCACACAACCTGCATCTCAGACCTGGTTCAGTGTGATGCGCAGAGCAAGCTGCTGTGTGCCGAGCTCGCGATGGGGGAAAAGGATGACTGTCACTTTAAAGTGTGGTGTGAGGAAGAGGAGGGAGGGTCATGGACATTCTTCTCTCTTTCAAACGGTGGGTTTTATTTTTTCTGAGGGATGACGTCAATGACAGCGCGGCTGGGCGGCCTCCAAACAGCAGCCTCTTTTCCTCGCGCATCGCGGTGACGTGATCACACATGCCTCCGCCAGCCGGTTTTTCAGAATGTACGGGCACATTGTAGACCGTTACACCAGTGGCTGCGATAGGTGGGGCCACGGGGACATGTGTAAACAACGTGGCGTTGCGCAACTTTAAACCAGCGAGTCCTGAAATAATGATCACAGTCATCCCCGAGTGAAAAAAAAATAACCGTATCACTCCCACGTTTATTTGCGAGTACATATAGTTCCATCATGTCATTATACTATTCTAAACTTTATAACGGCATATGAACCTGCTATTACATTTCGTACTATTTCATCTATTTTACATTACACAACAGCCCACGCTGTATGTGCATATGCTGCGCCAATTACCACAATGTGCCGCTCACTTGTTACGAGTCCACATTTCCTCCACTGTATAAAAAATAAATAAAATCAATCTGTCACCACTACGCAGCATTCAGTGACATTACGCAGCAGTTTCACACCGAAACTCAGCCGCTCGCTGGCGTAACTTAAATCAACTGCGCAGCTCCCCGCACACTGCCCGCGTGTTATCCCCCTTTTTCGGGATACACACCCCCTTTTCCATAATACTACAGCTGCGTAGGCTGAATTCTAAAAAACACGCTTACTCCTGCAGCATCTCAGCTGCTGCACAGGAAGCTGTACAGGACGCGACCCGGGATGCGAACCCATGTTGAACTATGCAGTTAATTAAAAAGCATAGATTAGTCTTAAAATCGCTTTTTTTGCGAAAGTTAAAGTGCGTAGCCTAGTTTTTGTTGTGCATGAGGACAACGGACGGTACGCTGGACGTAACTTTCATTCGGATAAAACACAGGAACATAAGTTATGTAAGTTATGTAAGTAAGTAAGTACAATTTATTTATAAAGCTCTTTTCACAGACAAAAGTCACAAAGTGCTTAACAGGGCAGACATTACAAGCATAAAAAAGACAATGTGACCATAGGGCCAATAATTTACATACACACAGAAAAATACAAAATTAAAACATAGTTTAAAAGCAGGTCTAGGACATGGGTTTTACCCAAACGCCAGTCTAAAGAGCTGGTTTCTGAAAGTGTTCACAGAATCTGCGAGGCGTGGAACGTATTACTAGCACTCTCTTACCTTCCTCACTCTCTTCTTTGTTATTGACTCAACAGCAAACACTTGGTCTCCCACTGATGACAGCTCCATCTCCGCGTGCTGCTCCACACGCTCCAAACAAGATGCCTAAGTGTGTCTCTGCTGTTACAGTCGAAGTGCTGAAATAAAAATATCCTGCAGGAAGACAAACAAAAAACAAAAAAATCCTGGAAGTTGCAGTGCGGCTGTTTGCTCCAGATGTGAACATTTGCTTTGAAAAGGCCGAGTCTCTGCGCCTCCCCTCACTCCAAACTCCAGCGGCTTGCCTCCCTCACTTTTAAAAATCTGCGACACATCAACGCCGCTCAGAACAACGCGTTCCTTTAAGTCGAGCGCGCCGCCTTTCCATTGCGTAGTGCTGGGACCCCAGTGTGCGTGCGCGGCCCCGTGGGCAAATTGGAACAGAGTGCAGAAGGGGTATAGAGGAGGAGGAAGAGGAGGTGGGCGGGTTAAAGCGTCAAGGTTATTATGTGACGTTAAAGTTAGGGGAGGGAGTAAAAAACACGTCATCATTAAAAATATCGCTATTAATCCAGTTCAGGGGCAAGAGCACTTCAAATCACTCCACTCAGGTTTTATTTCAGGGATAAACTTAAAAAAATATCCAAAGTTCCATGACTTGATGTTTTGTTTCATTCACTGTCAACCCTTTACATATTTCTTTAAATACATATTTTGGGAAATGAGCTTATTGGGGTAAGAGTCAGATGAGAAGCCCAGTTCTCGCATCTGTAGTCAATATAAAGCTGGAGCTGGCAGCTGGTTAGCTTAGCATGAAGACTGGACTGGTTTTGTTCTACCTGTTTCCAGTGTTTATGCTAAACTAAGCTAACCAGCTGCAGGTTGAAGCCTTAAATCTCCACCAGAAAGCAAATACGCTTATTTCCCAAAATGTCAAACTACTCCTTTAAGATATTAACAAACAGAACAGCAAATCAGCCCAACTGCTTCAAGGACTATACTGTGTTTGATAGAAAGGCTCTCTGCTCTTTCAGAAGTCAAACACAGTGAAATGAGTTTCTTCAGTTAAAACAGAGAGAGTGAGCTCATGTATTTTTATGTAACAGGCGTAAAGGCAGGAAAGATCAGAATCTGTAATGGAAATGAAGGCTTTGCTTCACTGTGGTGGAGATGATCACCCCTCCAGCCGTGTTTGATCCAAATATAGGAACTAAACAGCTAAACACTCACAGGAAATCTAAATTTTATATCCTGAACGCTAAGCAGCATCTCTGGAGAGAGAACGGCTGAGTGCAACACAGATGAAGATCTCAGTGACGACAATGACCGCTGATATGTTGCAGCCAACATTTATTAAAGAGGACCGATTCTTAAAATCCATGACGGTTTGGTCACAGCCGCTGGTTACACACACTCATCTAACTTCATACCTGAACGTGTACTCGTCCATCCCCCCAGGTGGGGA
This sequence comes from Anarrhichthys ocellatus, assembly GCF_004355925.1. Classification (NCBI taxonomy): domain Eukaryota; kingdom Metazoa; phylum Chordata; class Actinopteri; order Perciformes; family Anarhichadidae; genus Anarrhichthys; species Anarrhichthys ocellatus. The sequence goes on along the minus strand of NW_022280085.1, from coordinate 82,490 downwards.
CAGCTCATAAAGGTGAAGTGACTGCTTTGGAAAAAGGGCCCGGAGCCAGTTTCCTATTATCTTCCATTGAGGGTGGTGTGGATCAGTTTACAGTAAAACTCGCTGTAACTACAAACAAACAAACACACACACACACACACACACACACACGGTCCACTGTCTGTCTCTCTGCACCTGGAACACTTGCATCACTTATGGGCATTGGGTGTCATGGCAACAGTTTCTAAGGCGACGGCAGAAAAGCTGGATGATGATGATGATGATGATGATAATGATGATGATGAGACAACAGGAAGAGTTGATGAACAGCTCAGGGCTGAATCCACCTCCACTGTCCCAGCTGTGACCTTTGACCTCCTAGTCCTGAGATTATGTAAACAACCAAACCAACAATATTATTATAGTGATGTCTATAATCTGTGGTATTACAGTTTATAGAGTAAAACTATTTTATACTGATTATAGGCTTTACAATAAACCATGTCTATCTTTAGGTGTCTATAGCAGTTTTGGTGAGGTTTGATATAATTAGCGGCGACTAATAATTATTTTCGTTATTCTTCCAATTATTTATTTGTATTATTTGATCATCGTTTTGTATACAAAATAGCAATTTTAAAACAAATACCCCTGACATGCTCCAAAAGCCCAAGTTGGCCTATTGTCCTTCCATCGGTCCAAAACCCCAAAATAATCAGTTAATTAAACTCGTATTATAGACAACCAGAAATATTAACGAATGTTAACGTGAGGCAAGTTCCAATCAGCAATTTTGCTTAAAAAAGTAACTCACAGATGATTTATCGATCGAAACAGTTGCAGCTTCATTTTCTCACAGATGTTTAAATCATTGTGCTTCATCTTTCGTGATTCTAAAAATAAAAGCCTGACCATGTGAGGACATTCAATACTTTATTTAGCTCACTGGTGTTTGCATCAAAGGGGTTCTCCAGTGAATCAGTCCTTCACATTCAGAAAGCAGCTGGACTTGTGAAGACGGATCAAATAAATTGGTAAACACCCACGCACATCTTTCAAACTTCACACCTCCATGTTTGTAATGCAGTTCTCCATTAGAGTTTCTTGCCTCAAGCCTAAAACGAGATAACCCCGATGACATCACTCTGAGATCATCAGGGTTATTTTGTCAGACTTTAGTAAAGCTCCCTTCAGAGACTCGGATTATACAAAGGCTATTGTTACAGGCTGACTAGTACTCGTCCTGAAGAGTAAACTGAAGTTAAACAATAATAAATAATAGTGGCCCCTTTAAGTTGATGATATATTACTCCTTTGATAGTCTTACAAGAGTTGTAGGACTCCTGGTGGGAGTCATGGTATTTAGTGATACTTATGTGTGCTGGGATGATTTAATATATCCTAAAGGGGACTGTGGTGAGTTTGCGCAATGATCCAGCATCATCTTATAGCTCCGGTAAATGATATCATTGAGCTTTACAGTGTTTCAACACCGTGCACTTCTCCGGTAGCCCGCTCCTACCGGGACCAGCGTCACGGTATCACTTTATCAAATGTAACACGGGATGGAAAACAGCATTTTTCCCGTAAGGAGGTGGTTATCGCAGCAATTCAGGAGAAAAGAAACACGCCAATCACATGACTTGTTATCTGCCCGGATACTAGTGTAGCGGAGTGGGGATGTGAGGATGGAGCGGCGAGAAAAAAACCCAGAAAAAATAAACATAACACCGCAGGACGGATCACAGCGCTCACTCCCACCCACGTGTGATGACTCACGCATGACTCACCAAACGTGACGGTAAGAAGACCAGCGGGGCACTTCTCTGGAATAATAACAGAGACAGAGAGACAGAGAGAGAGAGAGACAGAGAGAGACAGAGAGAGAGAGAGAGAGACAGAGACAGAGAGAGAGAGAGAGCGAGAGAGCGAGAGAGAACACAGCAGGGTAACTTACAGGCTCATACCGGGAATCCATGCGTTTCTGATTTACTCCCCTTCGTCCTGGGGGGGGGGGGGGGGCTGTTACAGAGGCAGCACTTCTGGGAAAGTAAAAGCACTCAAATCCTGCCGCTAAACATCAAAGCCGCAGCGGAACAAACTTTGTCTGACAGGCTTCTTATTTGAGAACATGTATGTGCACTTTTTAAGGGCATGTTTAATGCAGCAGACCTGTTATCAGTCACCATTTAGTGTCAGTTACACCCGAACAGGCTGCATGTCAGCAGTCAGAGTATTGTAGTATTACTCCACTACACTTATTGGACAGCTGTAGCTACTGGGTACTTTGCAGGATACAATTTAACCTGCTGTCATATAAAATGTGTTTTAAACTACCAATCATGGTTTAAATTGGCAGCAATATGAGCAGTTAAATGATACTTAATAGGAATAATAATATCCAATGACATACAAGTACTTCTACTTTTGTACTTTTCTTGAAGTATCATTTTAAAATCTAGACTTGCAATGAAGTATTTCTGCCATGTGGTCTGAGTACTTTTACTTAAGTAAAGGTACGTAAGTATTTCTACTGGTCAGGACAGGAAATATGATCGTATATAAGCATACGAAACTACAGTCACAGTAATTTCAGCTAAATAGGTTGATCAAAATACATTAAGCACAAATGTTTTCTTCATATTACTGATTACATTTACTATGTACAGCAGCAAGAAAGACGTCTTGAGTTTGGTTTCTCTCCTAAGTTGAGCTGGACGAAAGTTTGAAGACGATGAAACCAAAACCAGTGGGACCAAGAGAGAAACACCAAAGACCGAAACCAAAATGCAGAACATCAACCCCGGTCATGCCTGTAAAGATATCAATAACCAGCTTACTGTACATTCATGTTTATTAGCATTCATCAATATTAAAATAGAAATCCTTGCTACTGACAGAGTACAATCTTAGTTTGCACTCATTATTTTCACAACGTAAAAACATTTTATTAAACGTTTCTTCCAAAGAACACCTCGAAGAAAATCAACGATGTAAACCACCAGGTTCCTGTTTAAGATGCTTAGTGATGGTAAAAGTGAACACATTGGCAGCCGCACACTCTGATCTCCACAACTGCTCCTCAGAAACCCACGGCAGACGTCACGGAGACCACGTCCATATTTTATACAGTCTATGGATGGAAGCACACCAGCCGTGACGCCGCATTCAGCCGGGGGCGTTAAGTAGTACCCTACTACTTCTGACCCCCCCCCCCCCGCTTAGACCACACACCCTTCTTTGAACTCAACCTTCTCAACAACACGCTCCTGTGAAGTTTAGTGACGGCATCTTGCACGGTGGCGGCGTGGTGACAAGGTCTGTCCACAGACAGACATACAAACACCTGGAAAAGTACTCTGTGGAAGTTCCTGCTACACACACACACACACACACACACACACACACACACACACACACACACACACACACGCTGTCACGGCTAGTAGTTATTAAGAAACTCTGTGCAAATATGTTTCCTTTAAAATACACATTTATTCATGACAGACAGCAGCTTCTGTGGCAGAAGAACCCTTTTAGAATAACCAGCTGAGCAAAATCAGGTTACATCCTCCATGTAGTCCTCTTTTCCTCTTCACCAATACTGCACTAATAAGTTAAATATTTTGGGAAATACACTTTTAAAAATAAAAGTCTGGCATAAACCCTCATCCTGTGAATCTTTAGTCCTTCAGTCTTCATGCTAAGCTAAGCTAACTGCTAGCTGTAGTGTACAGACTCAGGAGTGTTATCAACCTTCTCATCTCACTCTTGGCGAGAGAGCAAAAAAAGTGTATTTCCTAAAACGTTGATACTAAAAGTTAAGTGGACCCCAAAATGACCCCTGACTTTCCTCCCAGGGGCCAGAAGAGATCCGTCCTTCTTGAACAGGCTCACTGCAGATCTGAGGAGAACCGAGAGCGTGATGAAAACAGAGAGAAAAGGACCCGAGACACAAAATGTCCCGGACGTTGCCCGTTTTTTGTATAACAGAGTTGTCATTGTGCTGAATGACCGTGACTGGGTACAACAATTTCTGACTCCGTCTGAGCCGGAGTCATTGCGTGACTTTAGTCTTGTGCTCAAAGCTGTTTTTGTCAAAAGGTAGCTTTACAGGAAGCATACGGGGTCTTGTTTGTATCCTTATACACCAGAAGAAGAGGTCCACCCCCTGTGACGAGGTACTTACAATCTGAGTTGCTGCATATTTGAAAAATAAAATCGGACTCCACACAGTGTCTTAAAGCAGCGGTCACCGCTGGGGGCAGGTGACTCGGGTGTGTCCCGGCATGTGGCAGATGCCGCAGGTGCGAGGTTTCCTGGCAGCTGGAGGTTTGTTGGCGGTGGCCTCTCCCGTGATCTTCCTCCCCTTCTTCCCTGCGTCTCCACCACCATTAAACCCACCACCAAACACACCTGACACGGGGGGGGGAAACAGAGAGCAAGCGTAACATGATTAGAGAAGATGACTCCGCGCCAGCCTGCTAAGTGGATGCCTCAAGGTCTCCGTGGAAGTGTTTGTGAGTCGTGACAGCTTTTCTTATCACTAAATAAAGACGGAGGTGAGGAGGATCTCGCTCGCTCTTTCTGGTGTTTCATCTCTGTACATTCATTCTGCTTTGCTCGCAGAGAGATGTTTTGAATAAACAGTGTTGACGAGCGCACAGAAAGCATGAGATGAGTCCAGGCTCACGGTGTCAATCACCTGACGAGAGATTTAACTGTGAGAAATCAAACGTAAAGCACTGCAAGTGTCTGTAATGTTTGCTTGTGATGCAACGGAAAGAGGATGTAATGATTTGATAAGCACCACAGACCGAAATCAAAGAAACATTTGAAGATGGATTTTCTAAAAGTCCCCTTACAGCACAGCTGATAGTAACAGAACCAAAACTCTAATTTTGCACTGTGACAGGCGACTATATTCCTTTATGCAACAAAGGTGTGATAGTTATTTATTTTTAATAGTAAATATCGGCCGATAGCGACCCGTGGCTGATCCATCGGAACCTATTTAACCTAATGACGGCGCTAGAGGAGCGTTGAGGGATCCCCAAAGTTATTCCAATTCATCCTGAGGGGCGGATGAATGTCGGCACCGGACTTCATGGCAATAGATCCCTTTCTACACTTTCTAATAGAGATGGTTCAGCCTGGACCAAAGTGATGGACGGCCCGCCCCCCCTGCTAGCATAGCTAAAAATGTCTCATTTAAAGGATATTAATTTCAGGCCTCAGGGTAATGAGTGTGTGTGTGTGTGTGTGTGTGTGTGTGTGTGTATGTGAGCCTTGCCTGATGGAGGTTCGTTCTCATCGGCCCACAGGAAGAAGCCACACTGCTGGTCTCTTGGTTTCCCGCAAGTGTGGAACATCCGGCCCTTGTTTGGCCCGTCCTTCTGCACCGTGCGCGTCACCGCTGCCTCGTTACAGTTACACATCGTCTGTCCCGCGTGTCCTCCTGCACCCCCCTCCTGCCCCCCGCCTCCTCCTCCTCCAGGGGTGTTCCTGAACCCCACGGAGAGCCTCGGTGGGGCTTGCAGCGGAGGACCTCGACTCTGCAGCTCCCCCTGCTGACTCGGCTGATCCGCCCACAGAAAGAAGTTGCAGCTCCCGGCGTTGCACTTGTAGAACTGCCGACCTTGGTTGGGGCCGTCTTTGCGCACGGTGAGGAGGACCGCCTCCTGACCGCAGTTACACACGATGGCCTCGCTGCTGCCGTCCACACCGCCACCGCCCGCTGGAGGTCGTGGCTGCGGGGTCCAGGAGGGGACCGGGGGAAGGGACGGTCGAGGATTTGACCTCGGGGCTCTAGGGTGCTCTGGTCTGGGGGGCCTTGGAGCTGGTGGACGAGGATGATCTCCTCCTCCTCCTCCTCCTCCTCCTCCTCCCCCCCCCCCCCCCTCTTCCTCCTCCCCCTCCTCCCCCTCCTCCCCCTCCTCCTGCCCGAAGGTACTTCAGGTCCAGCACCTCTCTGAGTGTCTCGTCACATCCACCGATGCAGCCAACGAATTCTAAAGGCATCATGGGAGGGAGGCTGCCCCTGCGGAACTTGAACTTTAACCTGAAGAGCGTTGGACACACAGGAAACAAATGTTGAAGAACCTCAGTATTCACACATGTGATGAAAGATTATTATTCTTCACTGACTGCAGTGGTTGTTCTGACTGTGAGCAGAGTTTTGAAATGAATATTTCATTCATCGTAAGAAAAGTTATACATCATTACTCAACACACACCCTCAGTACACAAAGTCAATACTGTGTGTGCGTGTACTAAGTAAAAGCGGTTGAAGGCTCCTGCCCTTCTAAACGAGTGCGTGTACAACTAAAGTTTGAATAATGCAGCAGGTTGCTGTAGCGACCGGCGAGGAGGCTGAGGGAGGAGAGAGTTTATTAATGCACACATCTGCTGCTAACAGTTACACAACACGCTGAAATCTGATTTAAAAAAAAAAAAAAAAACTGTTATATTTTCTTAGAGTAAACGCTGCAGATCAACTTTGAGCTCTGTACCAGATCGGTTGCTATGGAAACAGATGCTGGTGTGGAGCTCTTTGGCTCGCGATGGCGCCCTAGATTTGTGCTGAGCCGAGCCACGTGCTCAAGGGGTTAACGCCCACTTGTGTAAACGAGAATTTGGACAAGTTTCTTGCACTGCTGAAGCCACCGAGAGCCTCATCTGCTGTTTGTTGTGTTTGCACGGGAAGCAGCGCGCGCACACACACACACACACACACACACACACACACACACACGCGCACCTAAGAAATGAAAGCTGTGTGTTGAAGGTAAACAAGCAAACAGGGAACTTTCTTTTTACTGTTTTTATGGTCTAATTTTTAACATATTTTTTAATTCTTGTGAAGCACTTTGTCATCTTGCTCTATAAAAGGTGCCAAATAAAATAAACTTTACTCACCAAACAGATAAACACTGTTACATACAGATGAGCAATGTAACCGATGTTGTGCGTATACTCTATGGATTCCAGCTGAAGCTACTAGGCAGATTACCTGATTAGGCTTTAAATCATAAAGTTGGGGGGACTCACAAGAGACATTCAAAAGACATTGAGAGTCGACATGCTGGCAGCTCTCTGAGGCTGTACTACCTGATGACGAGTACATTGAATGTGTAAAACCTGGATCTAAATTTAAAATCTGCTCCTCTACTGTTTCACAATTCATTTGATTCGCTAAATATCTGAACACAAACTGATGTGCAAAGCAGGTAGGATGATGAATCTTTATGAAAACATGTTATTGTGAGCTATTGGCAGGCTGAATTATCTTGATCATGAACAATATTTGTGTTTGTTAAGATGTTAAGTAAACCACGGAAAATGAATACTTACATGTGAACAGGGTGCGGCTGACAGGTGGGACAGACGCTGTCGTCTCTGCTCACCTCCAGCACCGTGTCGGGGAACCACACTGCAGTCTTACAGGCTGGGTAGCCCGTGCAGGACAGGTACCTACTGCAGGAGGACAGGCAGAGTCAGAGAGCCTACTGGAATACTGTTCGAGCCCATTTACCGCACATTTTTACAAAGCATACTTTACTGTCTTTGATTCCTCTCCTACCTTTCAGGCACACTTTCTTTATTTGACAATCAACTTGTAAAACCTTGAACCTCACCTGTTTCCGTCCCTCTTCCTCTTCAGCACCATGTCCCGCCTGCAGTGAGGGCACTTCCTGACCGGCAACGGCATCTCCATGTCCTGCTGCTCCTCTTCGCCGATCTCCTGAGCTGCTCCCAGATAAGGCGACAGGGCTTCATCTAACCTGAGGCCACAACAGAAAATTACCGTTTTACCCGGGTCACAACAACCTCACCAGCCTGCAGCGACTCCATTACGAGTGTAACTGATCCGTCATTTGGGCCAGAAATACACAAATCTGCTCCAAGCGAACTAACTTTTTCGCCTTCCTGACGGACTCGATGAAGACTGTCTTGTATTTCTGGATGTGGTTCTGCAGCACGCTCAGTTTGTCCTTCCTGCCCTCTGATACCAGCTTCAGGTCAGCCTCCAATTCAGCACGCAGGTTTGGTTTGGACATCTCATATCCCATGGAGTTATAACCTAAACAAACACACACACACATAGTTGAGTGACAGGCAAAAGCATAAGGGACTATTTATGTATTACGGCCTATTGTGTATTGCGTTATGAAGTGTGTGTGTGTGAACATACCCTCCACCAGTCCCATGCCGAGCTCTCCAGGCAGAAACCTCTGATCAGCTGTCAAGCCCACATACATGCGACTCTTGATGGTCTCGATGTGGTCGGCATGGGTTGCATCGGTGCCTGTAACAGTTCATACAGTTTGAGACAAAACAAAGAACAATTCTATGCTGACTTGACAAAAGAGTCCCTTTTGTGGGATCCTTCAATTACTTGTGAGTGGTTGTAAACACATAAGTCTAAAATAAATCTGTCTCATGTCATGTGTGTGTTCACACCGTACCGATGCCGTGCTTCTCCATCAGGGATATGAGGTCGGCTTCAGTGAGCAGCTGCGGAGGACTCGTCTGTCCGTCCACCATCTCGACAGCAGAGGGCTGGAACTGAGAGCCTTGTTCGAACACTGGAATCACCTGGCACGTACAAAGCAGGTTTACTGGAGGTATCGCACACAACCTTTCCTCTGGGTTTAGTAGTTAAGAAGCCTTTAGATTAGGCCGCCAATTAAGTTCATAGTTTGTTATCACAAAAACACACACATGTCATACCTTAGCGCTCCACCTGTCATACGGGTAAACGTCCAAGTAGTTCCTTGCAATGATCATGAGTCCCGAGGTGGAGAAGTTCTCCTGGGCGATGTCAATGTCCACCACAGTCTCCTGCCCCAAAGCATCCTGGGATACACAGGCCAGGAAGTGCCGGACAATGAACTCATACACACGTCCTTCATTGCCCTGGACGCAGAAGAAAAAACAGAAGTGATCCGTGAAACTTTTTAACATATTGTTTCCATTGTGTTGTTGAGGAAAATAAACAGTTGAGAGGTATGACAAAGACTGTTTGAGCGCAGAACAACATGCCACCATTTACCAACAGTGGGTGCATTTTGGTACGATCGTTTACTATGATCAAAAAAGTAAACAAGAACATTTTAGTCGAAAAAAAATGACCCCAGAAGGAAAAAAACCTCAGATTATGAGAGGAAAAAAAAGGTACGTTTGCACAAACTGAGCGCCAGTTTTTGCAGACTTACCTGCAGTCCACCGGAGTACTTGGTGGGGTGTATGGGGGGGTGGGCTTGGTCAGATTTCTTGCCCTGTCGAGGGTTGGGACCCCCAGGCTGCTCGATCACCCGCTGGGCGAACGTCCCCCAGACCGGGCTCTGTGTCTGCTGCTCCACCAGGGGCCCGAGAGGCAAGGTTGTGGGGAAAATGTTTGTCTCTGTACGGGGGTAGCTGATATACCTGAGCAGAAGAAAAAAAAACAAAACATACAGTCACAAGTCATCTTCACACAGACAAACTAAGAGATTGCTGATTAGTTCATCTATTAAACACCTGACAGACACCGCTCTGCCAGATGGTCTCTTTCCGTGTACAAAAATAGGCACAACTTTGAGGTGGTTTAAAAACCAGGTAAACAAAAAAGGCATTTGACTGACACCACAAAGCCTCTATTAAAGGTGGCTATAAGCCAGCTATCTGACTGAAACAAGTTCAAAGGAAACATCACAACTACTGTGGGATGATAAACTGACATGGAGCATATGGTCAGACCAAAGCAATACCTCACAGTATGAATGCACATTACCTAACGCGCACTCACCCCTGGGTATACAGTTTCTCTGCAATTTTCATGGTCTCTTTGGCGCTTATTCTTAGTTTCCGAGATGCAAGTTTCTCCAGTTCCTGTTGGTCGATGAAGGTAGAGGATTGTTCAGAGTGGGACAAAATACTGAAAAAAACAAACCCGCATACACTTTATGCCACAAACGGGTGTGATTTGAGATGCAGTGTGTGTGTGTGTGTGTGTGTGTGTGTGTGTGTGTGTGTGCGTGTACAGTGTATGTTTGTGGCTGCTTGGCTTTGTATTGTTACCACGGTGTCCAAAGGCAGCGGTCTCCACTTGCTCTTGGGTTTGCTGGTTACTGAGGTGACTGTTGCTATGGGATCCTGGAAATGAGTGAAAAGGATATTCTGGTGTGGACCTTCCTACATGTGGCTTTCAGCCCATTTCATTTAGGCAGATTCACAACACACAGTTTAAATGTACTGCTGCGTCCTCCAGCTGCAGCAGGAGGTTACACATGTGTGGGTGAATTTACAACACACACACATAGTGGGGGTAGAATAACAATTAATGACACTGTCATACTTTACTGCGCTATCACAGTAGCTGGTATTAGGTAAAAATATCTGATGATGTTGAGAAATGATTGAGTAATGTTCTGACCTGATTAGACATCACTTGGATTTTCTTAATGGGTTATTTAGGGTTACACATTTTATGCTAAAAACGTTTTTTTAAATGTTTACAGCTTTTGAGACAATAAGACATCTGGAAACTTTCCAATATTTTGTCACTGAAAGTTACTGTTACTATTCTGTGGTACAAATCGAAGAAGGCAACAGTTGTCTTACTTCTTTTATCTTTACTTCGATAATGTTGTGTTTGAGGAGGTTACTCAGTACAGATGTAGAGTAGTTGTCTCCATTTGGTTTTGTTGTGGTTACGACAGGGCAGCTGGTAATAAGTTTAAGCATCATGGCAACTCAAATCATCTTATACATTAACATTTTCAGACATCAGAAGGCAAATAAGACCAATTTAAAAACGAGAAGTATCCTTCAGACCTTCAACCTTCCATTCACAAAAATAAACTAGGAACAAAGTACATAACATAAAATCTATAACATGACATAAAACACAGACAGGCACTTACCTCCATGCAGATCTGGTAGAGCACCAGGCAAGCTGTGTGGTTGAAGAGACGGTTTCTTTTCCAGTTGAACTCTACGGTGTCCTCCTCCACCTCGTGCAGCACTGAGACAAAGACGGACACAAAGGACAGATGGGATGAAGATGAGCGAGTTTGTATCGGTTAAAGACCCGAACGCTACCAATCTGTGCGTCCGTGCACAGATGAGTTTGTACCTTTGATCTTGTAGAAAGTCTCAGGTATGAAAGCCTGGATGGCTTTGAAACGCTCCACCACAAAGCCCAGAGTGGGAAACTGACAGCTGCCGTACGAGATCAGCTGATTGCCCAGAGACTCTGGAAAGATCTTCTGCAGGCGAAGTGTCTGGAATCGAGTGAAGGACGCACCTGGAGAAGATGAGCACAGGAGACATGTGACATTCTTTGAGATGAACAGAGCCAACAGTGTTGTATCATGGAGTGAAGTGCACCATTATCTGTTTAGATGTTCCATAATGAAAGACTATTTTTCACCTGCATTAGTGTGTCACTGTGTATTACTAGTAGTTTAGGAGTGCTACCGTACCTATCCGCAGGTCCAGCTCCTGACGGACATCGACAGCATCGCTGATGTTAGCATCTGGCTCAATGAGGGTCTCACAAGCTCTCCGAATGGAGTTGGGGGTGATCTCAGAAAACTTTGCCCGAAATACTTGTAAATTGGGCTTCACTATAAAGCAAACATTAAAAAAATACACACACACTATTATCAGAAGCAATTTGTGGACAAACGTACACAAAACACAACATGTCGTTTTAACTCAGTTTGTGGACAGATGAGTGAGATATGACGTGTTTAGAGTCTGTTGTGTTCGGACAGCGCCAGGCTAGCTGCCTTCCCCTGCTTTCGGTGTTTGTGCTAAGCTAACTGTATTCAGCTTTATATTTACCGTACAAACATAACAGAGGTATCAATCTTCTCCTCTAACTCTCAGCAGTAAGCGTATTTCCCAAATGTCAAACTATTCCTTTAAAAAGGAGTTTAGAGATGCACGGTCAGTTGCAGCCACACAACAACAACAACAACAACAACAACAACAACACACATTACTATCATACCTGCTTTGCAGACATCTATGACTTCAAAGCCAATGTTTTCTCCCTCTCTGTCACAATCAGTCCAGATGACTAAGGCCTGGCACTGCCTCACCTCTTTCTCCAGTGTCCGCTAGAGAGATAGAGAAAAAAGGGACAAAAGAAAGAGAAAGCCTATTTCTAGTATCCATATTCATCAGGATTTCCTCTCAATGAAAATGGTGCCCTCGTACTGCAGAGAGAGGAAAGGAAAGTACATCATCTGCTGATGGATCCCATAGGTTAAGACAGTAGTTAAGCATACCTTGATTTGTTTCATGTTCTCTGGACAGTACTTCTCTACCTCAGCATCATATAACAGCACAGGATTGCAACTGTGCCTGTGGAGAGAAAAGGTACAAATATAATCAGTTGTTATGATGCCGAGTGATTCTGAATATATACCAAAAAAACAACAACAATCCAGTTTCAACTTACCATTTCTGGAACTGTGCTTTAAACTCCAGACCCAGTAAATGTCCTGATACTGAAGTCATTGTTACGGTCACATTCTGGACATAATGAAACCAGAACAATGTTAAACACAACACAGAACAGACGTACACAAGCATATCTAATTATTCACTGTATTCACTTACCTGACCAAAGAGATGATACTCATACTCGTAGATTTTATTATACTTTGACATCCCCTCTCTCTAAAATGGGAAAGAAGACAATGAGTGCTGGAGAAACCAACAAGAAACAGAAATGTATATCTTTATCATTCCTAACAGTAGGCTCTGATTTTGGTAGATTTGGTTAAACTGCCAGGCTATGGAAGAGTTTGTATCAATAGTAACATATACAGTGAATTTATATATATGGGCGTGACTAATAATAAAATCATCTGTTGGTGGGTATTGTATGGTCTGTGAGAAGACATGACTAACCCTCCTGGACGAGCCGCCGGACATGATCTCTGAGATGCCTTTGGCAGCATCGTTCTTCTCGGCCACGCAGAGGACCCGCTTGATCTGAGCCCGGCTCCGGATCATGTCTGCCTGCTGCGGTGTGCCCGGACACCGGTCACTCTGCTCCGCACAGAAACCCCTCCGTTGGACTCCTAGCCGCTGTAATCCAGATCGAAGCAGAGATCTCCTGAGGAGGTGCACTAGCATACCTGTCCGCTCTCACATGAAGAAGCCGGTCCTCCAGACAGCCTGCTAGCATGTTAGCTAACGTAGCTAGCTAAAGCCATGGTACCTGCTTCACAAAACTTTAAAAAAAGTAAAAGGTAGTCACCGGTTGACAAACTTCACCCTCAACGACTTTAATAGATGAACAAATATGAAAACAATTTCTTCGAAGCCAATTAAAAAATGCTAATTAAAAAAACGTGAGGAGCAACATCAACCTTTGGTTCTGTTTACAAATTCCGCGCTCGAGTCGCCTGTCAAATACTGCCGTAATCCAGGTCGCAATACTGTCGTAAAATCATGGAACCACCGAAACGTCTGAAAAAAAACAGGTTAATATTAATAATTGCACAATAATTGCATTTAAATTCCAGGCGTAGTGTGTATTTATTAATAATACATCATTCAGAATAACAATTATAGCGTAAATGTTAGTCCTACATTATATTAATGTTAAATAGAAAATGAAAATACACCCTAAATCAGAATTTGCATTTTGCCATTTAAACAGCACTGAGATTATGTCCTAAAACAAATGCCACGTGTGCGTTACACATTTTTGTTTGCAATTTTAGACATTGTAATTAGATCCGATAGGCCTACATTTAAATTTGACTACTTTCTTGTCAAATAAATAAGTAAACAATTCAGTATTTCTCCAACTAAATATTATTCCTGGCAGCATGGACAGAGTTCAGAAAATTGCCCTGGTGTTAGAAACAAATGTTTCATTTCACAGGTCCATCATTTCCTAATAAATCGGTTGAAAATTATTACTTTCTTAAATCGGAGACTGATTTTTAAGGAAGAGATTGTTAAGTATATAAACTGTTTTTGATTTCTAAAGGAATTTCAGGACACATGCAAATACTCCATTAAAGTAAAACTTACAGAAAATACAACCGAACAGCTACCCAAGTATAGATTATGCCAAAAATCAAAATAACCAAACATTTTGAGATGTTTGGACTGCCTCATGACCTCCGTCTTCCTAAAATCCTCGCTATGGCTTTCCTAAAAAATGCACAAATGTGCCCCCAAACTGGAGAATTGACAATGAGTTACTGACAGGCTCATTGATCTTTTCGATCATCACATGAAGTGCTTGCGATCGTCAAAGACACATTTCTGTTTTAGGGTGGAACTTCCCCAGATGAGGAGGCGGATTGGTCACCTGACAAGACTACAACCAGCTGGGTAAACATGGCGTCTGTCTCTGGATGTGGGAATTACGTGTAGCGCTTCTATCTGTTAACGGTGTCTCTGTCGCACCAACGTCCTGAACACAAGGACGAGCAGGAGACGACGCATGGAGACATGAGGGGGAGACGGACAGAGGCGCTTCACTGATGGTGCCTATATTTTTCTCTCGGTGCACAGATTGAATGGTCTGATGCCTCCCCGGACCTCCTGATCGGGGCGACATAATTGATTTTGTTAACAGAGACACAGATCTGTGTTTCTGTCGAGGTGACTACTTTTATTTTATCTGACTAATATCAAGGCTCTTGTTCGACTCTGTTCTGCAGGGGTGGAGCTGCATTTTGGGCCCACTCTGCTCTGGGACCCCCTTTCTTTTAAATTACATAAACAGGCTTGATTTTTGTGTGGACCCTCTCCATCTCTGGACCCCCTAGGATCTCCTGCTCTTTTAACCTCACAAAATAAATGGGCAGCAGGATGGTCAATCTGAGTGCACTTTATATGGTTGCCCTCCACCGCCGTGCTCTGACAGCTGGTTTATGACTGCTGGTCGTGCTGCACTGTGTGTCGTGTTTCTCATGCCGTGCTCAGCAACACCACTATGATAGGCTCCCCTGACGTGGTGGCGTTCACTAAAGAGGACGAGTATGGGCAGACAGCTCCGGACCCCTGGGCTCTCCCTGAGGAGTTCTCTGTCCCTCTCCATCCGCTGGCCGACTCAAACCCTTGGGCCAAGACCTCCTATGCCAAGTTCACCAAAGACTTCATCCTCATCTCTGAGTTCTCTGAGCAGGTGGGCCCTCAGCCTCTCCTCACCATCCCCGATGAGCCCAAGGTCTGCGGCACCTTCGATCTCAACTACTTCTCCCTGCGCATCATGTCAGTGGACTACCAGGCCTCCTTTGTGGGACATCCACCTGGCAGTGGCTACCCCAGGCTCAGTTTTGTGGAGGACTCGAGGGTGGTGCTGGGCGACTCAAAGGAGGGGGCGTTCGCCTACGTCCACCACTTTACCCTTTACGACCTGGAGGCGAGGGGCTTTGTGCGACCGTTCTGTATGGCGTACGTGTCGGCAGACGAGAGGAAGATCATGCTGCAGTTTCAGGAGCTGTCGCTCCGCTTCTCACAGGCCTCCGAGTGTCTGAAGGCCGGGAACAGGAGAGCATTTGCCAAGGAACTTCAGAGGAAGCTCCGAGACCTGGAGTAAGAACTTTTTAACTGCTAAAAGATATCTGATACCATCTCAAAGCTTTTGTTCGGTCGTTTAGGTAAAGGGTGAACAGAATAATGTTTTGTAATCGCAGGGCTGGATTAATCAGTTAGAGGGTCCTGGAACAAATATTTGCTGTTGCCCCCTTACAGACCCCTCACCTACTGCTCTCTGTTTATTGTCCATGTACCTAGTTCCCATTAAGTAGAGTACTCACAGAAGACTGTACATGGCAGTTTGATAATGTGCCCAGACACCCGGAGACCAACCAGGGCTCCTATACTGGAATAAAACCACCAGACTCCAAGGTTTCTGTGTGTCAGTTAGTTTGCGGTAATTTGATTAAACGCAGCTTAATCAGCTTTATATGCATCATGTGAGCACACTATAAACTAGTAGGGCATTCCATCTTTGAGGGTTTCTTTCGATTATTGGACGGCTAACAAAAATGGTTATCCACAATTTTAATGCTTTTGGTCCAGAAAGACTAAATAGGCAAATGGGGGGAATTTTTGTCCTTACGTTTTAACACTGTCATATAGGTCAAGTTATGACAAACACTTTTTTTTTTTTAATTGAAAGGGTTGAGATCAGAAGGGAATTGAATCCTGATGCCCCTAAAATAACAAAGCTTTAAAATAAGATTTTGACACAGGGTACTTCTACCGGTCAGGGTTCCACGATCCTGTTCACGATGGCAATGATAACATGCTGATTATGATGTTAACTTTGTTCGCCATCCTGGTTGCGTGTCAGCACGCCAACATTCACTAATGGTTGCAAAACACTAAGTACAGCTGAGGCTGATGGGAATGTAAGATGAGATGAGATAAGATAATCCTTTATTGGTTCCGCAGCGGGGACATTTACAGGATTACAGCAGCGTATAGTATAATGTCATTAGTCTTGCGGGTTTGTGGTCATAAACTAAACCAAAGTATTGATTATTTCAATCTGATGTTGGAGAAAGATGTTTGAATTCATAGAAGACATTTCACTCAAAACCACAAATGTGATGGGGACCCTTACCTGTGTTTTCTTCCCCTCAGGTACACTCACTCCGTGCTGCAGCGGGAGGAAGGCCTGCAGAGGGAGGCGGGGCCTCAGTGCATGTACTCCGCTCATGCTGTGGACAAGGCCAACGAGCTTGCAAATGTGGAAAAGAGCATCTACGAACACAGAGACCTGCTGAGACAGATCAGCTCCTACCATCACCGCCCACGCAGAGATCCTAACGCTGTCACCTGCCAGAAGTGTGTCACTGAGTGCTTGAGCGAGTGCGAGCAGCTGTTAGACAAATACGCCAAGCTCGCCAACCCCTTCAGTTACACCAACAAGTGGGGCAAGAGGGAGGAAGGGCAGGGTCAGGTGGACGAGGAAGGAGGTGGAGAAGAAGTGGACGAGGAGGAGGGCGTAAAGCGCAGGCCGTCCTACACGCCACAGCTGATCAAAGCTAAGTCGGCGAAGTGCTTCGACAAGCGCCTGAAGACCCTGCAGGAGCTGTGTGACAATCCTTTCTACGAGGCCACCGTGGACCTCCTGAAGGAGACGGAGAGGAGTTTCCGGGGCGACCTGTGTTACCTGCACACACGCCGCCTGGACAGGGCACTGCGCACGAAACAGAGAGTTACCGACTTCCTGTTTGAGGATGACCTCGGAGATGATGATGAGGATGAAGGGGGAACACTAAGACCATTCTGTGCTGTGAACCATGCTGTAGATACCTTTACACTATTAAATCCACCTCCTATTGTGCTAGGACCAGAACCTCTAGACCCAGATGCTCTGGAGCCTCCATATCCTCTAGACCCAGCCTCTGTGACCAGCCACACTCGGGAGAATGAGCTTGGGCTTGTGGAGAGCCATCTGGAGTCCTCTCCCTCAGACCAGACTCTGGAGACCCAGGGGAGCTCGGAGCAGACCAAAGGAAGCTTTGGCAGCGATAAGAGCGGGACCGGTCCAGCAGAGAGGCAACAGAATCTGGCTTGTATGAAGTCAGAAGCTCCTGATTCTGACTTGACCCCTGACCCTGAACCTGACCATAACACTGACCTGGAGAGGGAGAGCAGCAGTGAAGAGATGGAGGACGATGGAGACGGGACACCTGTGTCCTTGCTGGAGGTGGTGTCTGAGCTGGAGGCCAGCAGAGAGGATGAGTGTGATGGGGTAACTGATGGGGCTTGTGAGATGCAGTCTGACTTGTTGGTTCCTTTGGACACAGCGTGCTGTATGTCCCAAGAGGGTTTCCTTTATGAGGCTTCGGCCCCAGAGGCGGTGCCTCGTCTTGGCCAGAGCTCCGACCTACAGCCCTGTGAAACCCTGGTGGTCAACCAGGAGCCCCAGGCCCTGCTTCATCTCCAGGATGACTACGCGGTGGGTGTGGGGTCCCCAAGCTCAGAAAGCCCTGCGGCTGGCCTGGAGCTGCCTGTGGGGCTCCTTGGAGATGCAGTTTCCCGAACCTCAGCGGAGGATGGGTTTGAGTGTACTATGAGTGCTTCTACGGGGTCTGATCGGGCTGCCTCACCTCTGGGCTACGGGGGGGTTGTGACCCTGCGTCAGAGGAAGAAGGCTGGACAGGGAGCCTTGAGGTTTATCCGACAGTACCCCTTTGCCATGCAAGCTCTGTGGTGTCTGCTCAGCGGCAGAACCCTGGTGGTGCTCGGGGCAGACGAGGGGACAGTCCGCCGACTGGTTGCTGCTCTGGCCCTCTTTGTGCCTGGTCCTGGGAAGTGTGGAGAGAGGGTTCAAGCCTGGCTGTCCTGCCCCTTCACCCTTACCGACCTGCAGAGGTGGAAACTCGTTGGATTGCAAAGGTATTTACAATTTGCATTTCGATTTAAAGCATATTCACCGTACACAAATAAAGATGACAGATGGTGTTCCTAACATACATTTAATAAAAAAAACATTGAGCTTGATGCTCACAGATCTTACGGAGTCTCCATCAATGTGAAGTTTGAAAATAACGGTTTATTCCTGCTTGTAGTTTGTATCACACCGTACTAAACTGCTACTCATCTGGTCCGACTCAGTCCTCGATGACTCACACAACCAGCTATTCAACTCACAAACCTTCCAGCCTCACATCTGTCCTTGGACTTCATTTCTATTCATCTTTCTTACGACAGAATGGGAATTGCAATATTTTACATTTAGAGAGGAGGCCTTAGCTTCATGAACCCATGTCTTTGTAGAGACGATTGGATCTACTTCCTCTTTACACTCTCACCTTATTAATGTAGGGCATATATGCAGACAAATCTGCATATTCATATAGAATATTATCTATTTAGTTGTTGTACAATTACTACACAAACATTCAAATGCATGTTAATCTTTATTGAAGATTCAATTGAAACATAGAGGATAACATACAAATTGAATGATTAAACATATGTTTGTGTATAAGCTGCCTTCACATCACCAGTATGTGTCTGTCTGTCCCTCACAGAGTAGCGTCCCCTGTGGGTTCCAGCATGCTTTACTCGCTCTCCCGGTACAGTCGCTACATCTCCATCCTGGATGCCGACCAGAAGACCTTGCGCTGTCCGTCGTACCGTGGTCAACTCCTTGCCAAAATAGCCGACCACCGCACCTACATACGCCGCGGTTCCACCTACTTCCTCCACTTACAGAGCACGCTCTGTCACCTGGCAGCCAAGGCCTTCCTGTTCACCTTCACCCACCACCTCCACCTGCCGGTCAGCTCCACGGAGGGGCCCGAGGTTGTGGAGGGCCGACGCCTCTGCTTCCTGCAGGAGCAGCTGGGGCTGGGAGAAGAGGACAGCCAGATACTGCTCTACCTCAGCCAGCTCATCACTCAGCAGTACCTACAGCCGGCTGCCGGGAGCAGAGCAGCAGCAACTTGTTTTAGTTTTAACTACACCACCAGCGTTTTATACAAAATCTGATATCGTATTGGGACAAGGATTTTCCACATATGTTTTAGCAAAAGTCATGGTTTTTAATGGACTAATAGTGATCTTAATAAGGTCCACGGCCATTTTAGTTTCAAGACAGAGTTCTGCACAGGTTGTTTTATCTGTCTTCTTCTCCGGTCTTTCTCTTTCCCCTGTGTGCAGGAAAAAGGAGTCCGAGTGCGTCATGAATGTCACTGAGCGGTTCACTTTGTCCGGAGCACGTTGACGCTCGCAAACACGCATAACGGAGCAGACCAAGGTCGCTTCTACTTATTGTCCTATGAGTCATTTGTGGGTGTGTGTATCGCTTGCGCTGGCTTGTTTAAGGTCAGTCTCCACCCCTCTCCTCACCACACACACACTCACAAACACGCACACACTCTCAATCCAACATAGCTGTCTGTGTATTGTTAGTGCTGGTCTGACCTCAGCTCGCTAAATTGCAGCTCTGTGATAACGCCAACCAATCACTGAGCCTGTCTATCAGCCATGATATCATCTCAGCTATGTATAAACATGTTTTTCATCCAACTCGCATATGCTGACATTTTCTGCTTGTGGAGAACGGACGTCTCTCTGAATCTGTCCGTGAAACCTTCTTAGCACTGCGCAGGCTTGTTACAGCTGGCTTTGTGACCTCTCGCTCTCGCGCTGAAAACTACCACACAACTTCCAAAGGCCAAAACATTTTCTTTTTAATATTTATTTTGTGAATCAATTTGAACCCCACATTCCCGCGGTAATCTCTTGTCACGTTGTTGGATTGTAGCTCAGTAGATTTGACTATTGAGAGCATGGAGTAAACATTCCCAGATTTCAGGTTGCGATGCATGAGGAAGTGTATTTGCTGTGTGAGTTATAGATCCGGTTGGCCCCGCGTGATATTTGCATGAACAGAAACAACGTCACCGCGACACATACTCACCCATGTTGGGCCAAGCCTGTCACTATAATGTGCTGGCGAGCATTTTCATGGATATTACTCACACGGTCCGGAACATCTTAAAGCTACTTAACCTAAATGTATTGAATTTCACTGTTGTCTTAAAGTTGTGTGAGGGTGTTGTGATGTCAGCATGAGACTGTCTTGTGCCAGGGTGAATCGCCTTAGTGATGATATTTCTGTTTTGTTGTGTATTTGAAGAAGATGCTGAACAGTTTGAGGAGAAGTTGCTGAGACGGTGATGTTGTTTGTGAAGATGTTACTATGGGGGAGGGGGGGGGAAATTTCCTGTGCCATCAAAAGCAAAACTCTAAGCTTGACGCTTGAATTAGGACAGTTGCCTATTATTTATTTTCTTCTGAACAACCCTTGTTGGATGTGTGATATGAACAAAACTCAACTGTATTTATTTCTTTAGTACAAATTGTGGATTATGACCGTCATGCTGAGAATGCCCAGATTTTCTCTCTGGAGGATGTTGGAGAATTTCACAGTTCGGTAATCTTTTAAGGGCTCATGAGCCAGTGAGACGACACTGAACAAGCGTCTCTGATGGTATTTTAGATTTTACTGTTCCTAATTCTGTGGCGTCAGTGATGGAGCTGTAATTCTGTATCTAGAATGGTAACTGTACTTGTGACTGCATGGTCAAGAGTTTTAATAGTCAAACCGCGTTGGACCATGGCTTCCTGCTACGAACAAGACACTTTTATTTTTAATGGCATACGCTTTTAACTAACGGCAACGTCACATTAGTTCCACCTAATGTATTATTTCAGTTGGTTTTTTTTGACGCAGGTTATCACTTTTTATTTTTTAACTGCTTGAATAACACGTTTTACTGCTAGGTTGTTACTTATTTTTAAAGATTTTGTCCCTCTAATGCAAAAAGGTGAATGTAATCTGAATAAGCCATACCACAGTGTGCTTAACGCGTCGTCACTCAGTGTCCTTATGTTGCCACATCATGCCCACCTTTTGTATCCCATCACGAGGGAGTGTCTCGTTCTCATCAGCCCTGTGAGACGTCACTGTTCCCAGTGATCTTAAAGAAGCACGTTGTGAATGTCTTGATGCTTTTATGTAAATGTTGATATTCATTTATTCCATTAAATTATTTGAATCCATTTCATTTTTGCGTGGATTGATGGGTAATCATGGTGAACATGGCTTTGGGATACTGGATCATCATTTAACACTAAACACTCCCAACAGCCTTGTCTGTGCGACTCGCTTTAGCGATGACGGATGTGTGAGCAATCGAGGTGTCGTGAATAATTAATGCTCATCTGTGAAAACAACTAATTGCCCTACAGGAGCAGCAGGAGGCAAGGTGGTGGACTGAGGAGAAAGTAGCAGTAAATGAATGATGCAAGAACACATTTGCAATATTAAAATATTGTCATGCAGGGACAGAGTGAGGGGGCAGCTGTGTCACTCATAATGCAAACAAGTGGGCTTCTCCCACTTTAACCTTTAATATTAAAAATGTAAACAATCCGATTGCACTATAGATATGCCTTAGATGACAACTCATGTAAGAAAACTCGTCACTATTATGACAACCTTAAACTTCTACGTCTTGAGTAGCTACTGTGGGCATGGCAACATTGACTAATTACAAATATACTGAATAAGAATCTTCTTTGGGATGAGTTTAAAAAACATGGGAACGGTCATTAAGAGCATTGAAGCTTAAGTAGTAAATGTTATTTAAGAAAAGGGGACAAAAACGATTGAATTTGGCAATATTGACCGTTTTTTCAGAAACTAAAGGAAATGTGCTTTTTTGTAATCATGTAGCCGAGACACGAAATGTATTTTTTTTTAGTAAAACTATTATTTCCACCTTTTCCTCAAACACCTAAATCTCACCTTTATAAAGGATCTGAGCATGTGCAGAGGTCACCTCTCAAAGATCAGACACACAATGAAAAATATTAAGATGCTTAACTTCATGTATGGTTAGAAAATACTCTGCAACCTTTGAGTGACTTATGATACTTCAAGAAAATGTAAACAACCAAACTACAATCAATGTTTTTTATTTCACAAGATGAATTATGTTTTGAGATCAAGAATGATGAAACTTGAGTCTACATTGGATCTCACACTTTCCCTACATCATAAAACAAAAGTAAGCTCAAGTAAATCAATCATTTTATTTAAAATTACACTACAAGAACAATGATGAAGACAATGTGTTGAGGATTAAAACAATGACATTTCAAAACAAAACTCGCCTCCCTCCCAGCCCTCTTCAAGTTAAATGAAAAACAGAATTTAAAATGACCGTCACAGTGGGCATGACTAGCTGGAATGACAGGCTTTATCCAGAAACAGCTAACCTCAACTTCCTACTTTGAGATTTTGGAGTTGAAGGCTTTAGTTAGGTAGAAAAACAAATGTAAGTAATACAATATGGCCCCTCTCTGTGTTCTCTCCTTTATTCTCAAAAACTGACCCCTTTAAGGGCAACTGAGGGATGATGGTGAAGATATCAGCGATTTGTTTGACTGAAATAAAGACGATGTTGCTTTGGGGTTTTGAGTGCACAGATGGTAGCTGGGTGAGCCCTGATGCCCAACGGAAAATAGACGGGATGTCTGCACTTAGCCAGAACATCCTCTGCATCCACAATGGGTGCATTCAATGATCCTTCCCTGCAGAAAGAAACAAGATTTAGATCACAAGGACACACACTGTAGTGAGAATCCCCCAAACTATGTCAGACTTACGACTTCCAGCTTGCTCTTGGGGACTCTGCAGATGCAGTTGGTTCCAAAGTTGGTGTCTCGGGTTTGGATGCAACGCAGGCAGCACAGGTTCTCGTAGCCCTGCTTCTTCCACTTGGCAATCAGGTTCTTGTCTGCGTAGCCTTCCTTTATACAGTAGTCATACAGCTCTGTCAGGAGACGCACAGAAAGACAACACTGGTTTGAAATCTAGTACGCAGCATACAACTATGATTGGGTTTCAAATGTTTGGTCATGTGCAAATACAAAAAATAAAGCAGACTCTGGTATGCATTTGTTGAAATCTTGGCATGTCTTTACAGAATATGTACAGATAAAATGTCATTCAAACATGCGTAACAGATTATCAATATGTCATGCGGAATTTTAAGGACTGTATCAAATGCTGAAGAGGAAGAAGAAAAAACAAAGTGGAAAAGGGAAACAGACTTGAAACAGTTCAACAGGTAGAGGGGATGTCTGTCTACCTCTGCTGATGGCTTTCCTTTTGTAGAAGAGGTCGTAGATGTATCGACTCCGCTGATGATGCAGTCTGAAAATTGGCCAAAGGGACTCCACCTTTCGCTTTCCCTCGTGAGGCTCTGTTTCAGCTGGGGAACAGAGGGAACATCTGGACAGTTAGCTTCGGTAAGCAGAAACTAAAATCAACGGTGCACTTGTGTGTGGGTAGTTCAAACGCATCTCTGGGCTAGGTGTGACGTGCCAAAGATACCCAACGTATTGCATACTATATGATATATAAATCTGCTACTAGAACAGCCTCCACCACTATTACACTACTGTCCTGAATGTGTTGGAGGGGGTTGAGGTTTCTATCAGTATCTACCAGGCTTTGTGCTTGGGGGGCATTTTCCCCAGTATTACCCAAACAGTTGCAAGCTTCTGTCTTAAGTACAACTGTACACAGTAACATTCCCTTAATTAGAGCCATGTGGTAAAGCCAAAAGCAATGGCGTATGTGGACAGTTTATGGTCACATAGTTTAAGTAGTTTAACACTAAACAGAAAAAGTTAAATTACAGAAATAATACACAATTGCATCTGACTGAACTACAACCACTTCACCAGTAGCTAGCATTAGCCGTTCATTATTCGTTTTAACCAACTGGCGTTAGCGTTCAGTAGCCGATCGTGTTGCTTATCTATTTGAAAAATGTCAGCCAAAAATCCTTCCACAGACGCCACCATGGGATTAATCGGCTGTAAAATAAAACTAAATATGAATCTTATCAACATGTAAAGACGATGCGAGGTGAACACGGAGGTTATTTCCCCCGCACAGACTGCGTGCTGTGGTTGTAGCTCGACGGTGTGTTGTGAGGAGCATCGGGATCATCTTCTACTTCTTACCTTCTCTCATCTTCTGATCCAGCTCGTCCAAAGTGGGCTCGATGAGCTCCCATCCGTCTGGAGGAGGCTTCCGACTCCTCTTTACTTTCGGCATGTTGTTATGTTTAATACAATTAGAGAACAAAAGCTCTCCGTGTTTTCCTGTTGATTTCTACCAACCCGTTTTCGGCGCCACAATTTGACGTCACTTGGGGGGGTCCATTTCACCATCTTGTCGCTTGAATGGCGTCACTATGCCAAATAAACACAACTCCATTTACCTGCGTTCAATAACTTCTTCAATCTTCTCTCATACTAACACATTATTTATGTTTATGTTGACATTTATTTAGGTCAGTTTAGACGCGTGCTGAGATTAAAGCACTGTAGAAGTCTTTCTGTCGTTATTAGCATATTGCATAACAACATGGTTTAGTTTATGGTATTTCATAATTCACGTAATTTAGTCAAATGACTGCGAATTATACGGAAATGTGTATATCATTTAGTTTATAACAGAACTATATATGTTTACTATATTGTTGAGAAGAAAAACCTGTATTAAAGATTTGTTAAAAGGCAAATACTTGAACTACTCGGGAGTATTTCTATACTCAACCCCAGTGAGAGTTTAGCAGCTGTCAGTTCGTAGTACTGTTTTGACACTTGTGTTTTCTGTCAGTATTTAGTTGTTAGAAAGTTTTTAAATACAGAATTTGTTTGTCAAAATGCCCAAAGGAGGTAAGAATGATTTAAACCTGCTACAGTGACTTGACATCAGTTTTGTACATTTGTTAACCTGCTGTTAGGCACCCGACATCCATATCTGTGTGTGATGTCATTTGTTATCATGGTTGTTGATTTAGGTAGGAAAGGTAGCTACAAGGGTCGCGTGCGGACGTACACGAGCCCCGAGGAGATAGACGCCCAGATGAAGGCAGAGAAAGAGAGGAAAAAGGTTGGTGGATTTACATGCAAAGACTGTTTGAATCACGTCCCACACAGAGACAAGTGTGTTCAGCCTTTCACTAAAGTTTTTCCTACACTTCCCAAAATGCAGCTCGATAACATCTGTGTTTACAAACCAATCTTCATGTCTAACATTGCTGGAGTGCCCTTTAACCAGCCACAGGAGAGGAGTTAATGTGAAAGCAGCCGATGAGATGTTTGAATAGAGTAAATAATAACTGTGTATGTATTCCCTGTTGTCCCTGCATGTGTTTAACCTGACGCGTTGGTTTGATGACAGTCTTCTGTGCGCGCTCTCCTTATTTATGTGTCATAGCAAGAGCAGGAAGCAGAAGAGGCGGGGGGTGCAGCTCAGAATGACATGGCAGAGGAGAAGCTACCGGCATCGGGATCAGAAGACAGCGACGATGAAAACTCAGATGTACCACCACACTGTTTCTGTCATTCCCTTGCTCTGTAACCAAACACACACTAATACAGTAATATAGTAATACCATTTGTTATTCATAATTGATGTGCACCTTTGAAGGCCCTTGCATGGCAGTTTTTTGTCATTTCGCTGTTTGCTATATTCAAAGCATTAACTTCATGTTGTACGAGCTGCTGTGATGTGTTTGCAGAGGAGGAGAGCGGGGGTGGAGGGCTTGATAGAAATCGAGAACCCCAACAGAGTGGCTCAGAAGTCCAAGAAGGTGACGCAGATTGAGCTGGACGAGCCCAATCAGTTATCAAGGAGAGAGAGGTGTGACGGCGTATTGGTGCTAAATGGGAACTTCATTTTTAACATATAGGATTTAGTAAAAACATCTTAACAGTAGAAGTTGCATGCGTGACATTTGGGGAAGTATGGAGCCTTATGGCGCACTGATACCCAGCTCTATTGTGTATTATGTGCTAGAAATGTTAATTGTTTAATATATGTTTTTATTATGTAAAAAAACATATTACTAGCATGTTCTGAAATTGGTAAGGACATTAACACTAAAAAGGCTGATGGGTTGGTTTTGTTTTTGTTTTTGTTTTATGTCTGTAAATTCCCAGTCCCCCATGTTTTATTATAACTTTCCTTATGTTACTTTCCCCCACCTTAACACACAACCACACACACACACACATGCTCTGGCACAGGGAGGAGATAGAGAAGCAGAAAGCGAAGGAGCGCTACATGAAGATGCACTTGGCAGGGAAGACAGACCAGGCCAAAGCTGACCTCGCTCGTCTCGCCATTATCAAGAAACAGAGAGAAGATGCGGCAAGAAAGAAAGAAGAAGAAAAGAAAGGTAAGCGAGACATTTAATAAGGTGATTGTTATGAATATTTAGTGCCCTAAGCCAGAAAAACACTACACAACCTGATGTGGTCATGAAAGCCTCTTGTCTTTATCTTGAAGAAACTGCACTATTCTTCACAAAATAGAGCAGGTCAGCATGGACTGAGGTTATTTTGTGTTGTGTGATGGTTCGGCTTTCTCGTGTCTCCAATAAGACACTCAGAGCAGCAGGAGGAGTCAAAATGATATAAAACGTACTTTATTTATTTATCATTGTAACGACCGGAATCTGGTTTTGTACCGGATGATGATGAGTCTTTTCAGCCAGTGATTGTCCAGTTAGAGCTTTGCCAAGTAGAGCAGTGTACCTAACATTCGTGGCTCTGTACTTATCGTACCTTGTAATGAAAGTCTTTCTCTTGGAAAGTTAAAAGTGAAAACGTACTGTTTGAAAATACGAACAATAAATCTAACCTCTGTCTTGCTTGTCCATGTAAGCTAAGCAGCATTACAAAGTTACTGTACGTCAGAATGAAATAACGGTCTGATCTTATAAGTCCAGGTCGAACTAACTCTAGAAATACATATTTGGGACCTTTATGCATTATTCTCCATTATTCTACTGAGAAAACGCTGTCCTCATCTGGATGCACTATTGTATTGTATAATAATGGTGCAAACTAAAAACAAATTTGCACTCTTCAAATGATATTCCCTCAAAATATTTCACATCAGAGTTTCTGAGAACGTTTGAGTTTCTCTGTGCGTTTTCCCATCAATTAGAATGACGTAATTGTGGATCTCGACATATGATTGAATCACAATACGATTCCATTGAAAGACGATACATTACCTTCTTGAATGATCTGAAATGGAAACACCACAGTTTATAAAAAATGACTAAAGGTTTCATGCAGTGCGTCGTGCTGATTGTGTCTCTTTTATTTTCTGCTTACAGCAAAAGACGCAGCAGCAGCGGCAGCGGCGGCGACGAGAGGAATAAAGTCCCTCTCAATGAAATGATGCAGAGAATTTATCAGAGGCTCTTTCTACATGTTCACGGACTGAAGCAATATATATATATTTGACTATTTTTAAAGGAAGAGCTATGGTCTTGACATTTCTGTTACATGTGACCGTTTGGAGAATGGTTTGCGGAGACACCAGTGGAGAGGGGTTGTGTATATTGTGGCATTGAATAATGGCCTCGTTGATCCCTCCAGGAAGTAAAGCTACAATTGAGAATACATCGGTCTTCACATGCACTTGGAATGAACCCCCTCTAACCTGTGATCTTGCTCATGATGTTAGTGATGGTGAACTTGTCATTGTACAATTCTCACTTTGCTAACTGAGCTTTACCACTTTGTTTTTTGGGGGATCTTACATTGTACATACCGGACTCGTGAAGATATTTCAGATTATTATGATGGAACTAGTCAAATGTGTACATTTGTTGTTTTGCTTTATTTCCCTGTGAGAGAACTGTCACGACTGATTTAGAGCAGGTAGCAGCCTCAGGTGCAAGAGTCCATGTGGCATCCACGGATGTGACAGTGAGAGAAGACTTTGCAGCGTAACTGAACAGTTAAATCAGTAAGATTAATATATAAGATGAGAAGTTTATGATCCTATCGTGTGTCAATCTTAATTTTGCTCTTGTTTAATGAAAGGTACCCAGACTCCCTATTCAACAGGACTAAGGTCACGACTTAGATGGATTCAAAATTAATACAAGCAAATTTTCACGTAAGTCGGATTTTTCCCATTGTTCACATATACCGCATCTACAGTATTTCAATTATGAAATGTGCAATATGTATCACATCAGCTCAGCTGTGAAAGACAAGAATTCAGGTGAGTTTGACAGCAATGATTAATAAAACAAATGACAAATAAAAATAAACTTGCCAGTGTACATATTTAATTTCACATACAAACATTAAACCTCAACAGATTCTTCTCACTTAAAATACTTATATATATATATATACGTATATCATTTTATAATTTTCTGGTTATTCATTAAATAGTCGATATGAAATAACCACATAGTAAAGTGTGGAAAAATAAAGCTGAATGAAATGAGTGTTTCTCTTTCTTTAACTTTTTCAAAGATTTGAATGAATAACATATTGTCAGCGTAACTGTAAGACAAATATCCTACATAACATTTCCACTTGAAGGTTCAATATTGAGGCATGCAAACATTTGATACAATGCATAATGCGTAGTCAGCGAATCCTGCTTCTTGTTTGGCTAATAATAATTCAAAGTTGAGGACTATTCTTAGATGTATAGTGTTACACCACATTCTGAGACCCATCACATTCTGTGGCTCGATCAGGAAGTCCAGCTCTATCACCCTCCCACTAAAAATAATCATTTTTGTCCACACACGAACAGAGGGGGGCGGTAATGCGCCATATATGCTGTAGAAAACATGAGGAATCAGCGGATTGGTGGATAGATTGGCGGACTTTACCCTCGCAGAGTGGTCTGTTGTTTTGTCTCAGCCCTGTGGTCAGACTTCAGTACAGTATCAACTACATGCGACAGCGAAGAGAGCCTCCACTCTGCTGGTGAGTGAACTAACTAGTTCATGTCAATGCTGACAAAATGGAAATGTTTGTCTTGATATGCAGAAATAATTTATTCAACGAATAACTAACTATTTTTTGCATTTAAACGTCTTATTTGGCACTATTTTATCGACGTGTCTGCTCTTCCGACGTGACATTTAGCAGTTGGTCAACTCCATGCTGACCTTGTTATGCGTTCCCTGTCAAAAGTAATAAGTTAGCTAGTTAGTCGTTCTCACGGTTCGCTTGTGCATATTTTTTTTAACGCCAGAGAAACATTTTCACAGCTCTCATGTATTTATCAAACATTTCTGCTCTACAACTTTGCCTCATTGCTGCTAAGTGTCTGTGTCAGGTGATAGCGGGTAGTACCGGTGCGTGTCAGGTGATAGCGG
>NW_022280085.1:27159-52769 GCF_004355925.1 Anarrhichthys ocellatus | reverse complement strand
AAGTGAGGGAAACGGGGATGCAATTAAGAGACTTGAGAAGTACCCACAGTCACAAACATATTGCTGGAGATCTATAAACCACATCTCCATGGCGGGGATTACGATTGTATAAGTGAGCGCTACATCACAGCCACTATGAAGAAATACATTGAAGAAAATATATTTATGGAAAGATCGCAACCACCTGGATTCGAGCTCTGTCGAGCAAAATAGTAATAAATCCAAAGACGGTCGCGCTATGCGATCCGCCTCCATACTCTCTAAGAAGTGTCAGTCATTCCATTATTCATAGTTCAGTCATACCTCGTTAGTGTGCAGGGAACGTTTGGGTTTAGGGTGAACTGAAACTGGTTACCTGGGGCGTCTCTTCAAACACTTCCAAACAGAGGCAGAAAACAGCTGCTGCGCACGGAAGGGAAACCAGTAGGTTTGAAAACCAGTAGGGACGTAACACCTGAACAAGAGTGAGATGCATGACTGACCTGCAGTGACCTTTGGCATTGTAGAGAGGACAACCAGCCTCAGATAAAGATTTAGTAGCTGCAAACAGCTTAGAGGTTGTGGTGTCTGAGTTACCCAATAACGCGCTATGGCAGTTACTGCAATTCATTTGCTTATCGGTGTGTGTAATGGTTCAAAGTTTAACATGTCACTGCTGCATGTGTCCTGCTTTGTCTGAGGCTTAGGACATTAGTTAAGGATCTGTGTGTCAGCAGCACTCACTGTAAACTCTTTCATAGACATCCAACATATTTTATTTACTCATCTTTAAAAAGACATTTGTTTTTTAGCTCTTTATGATTTATATCTAGTCTCCAAACACAGAATTATCTTCCTCTTTAGATTTCCACTGTGTGTGACCAGAGAAACAGAGAAACCATGTCTTCAACAAATGACCACAATGTTGTTGTGAGCAAAGACACGTGGGATTCACACAACAGGATGATGTTGGAGCCTCTGTCCGCCAGCGACTCTGAGGTTTGTGTTCAGTGGACTTTAACAATAGAAGGTCTTATCTTCGCCCATGTTCCTGAGACTGGAGCTAAAGTTAAAAGACAGTTATTTCTGGTGATCCTTTGCATGGGGTTGGTGTCAATATTGTAATTTTTCTGAGCTGAAACTATCTATTTATTGTGCATTTTGTTCACTAAAGAGCTTTTGTGACACATTGTTATTGTCCCCTGAACGATACAATATTTGTGTTTTTAGGTGTTCTCCATCATAAAGAAAGAGAAGCACAGGCAGACGTACGGTCTGGAGCTGATAGCGTCAGAAAACTTTGCCAGCAGAGCCGTGCTCGAGGCTCTGGGTTCCTGCATGAACAACAAATACTCTGAGGGATATCCCGGTCAGAGGTAACAGAATGAATCCAATTCTCTATGCAATCCTAATGTTTGATAACGTCCTGTAAGTGGTGCATTCTGCTTTCTCCTACCAATCTGGTAATATTCAGTGTGATCCTTGTTTCAGGTACTACGGTGGTACGGTGCATGTT
The DNA here is from genome assembly GCF_004355925.1 of Anarrhichthys ocellatus. Taxonomy (NCBI): domain Eukaryota; kingdom Metazoa; phylum Chordata; class Actinopteri; order Perciformes; family Anarhichadidae; genus Anarrhichthys; species Anarrhichthys ocellatus. Next base: position 51,274 of record NW_022280085.1, on the reverse strand, counting down.
GATGAGCTGGAGAGGCTCTGTCAGAAGAGGGCGCTGGAGACCTATGGTCTGAACTCAGAGAAATGGGGTGTCAACGTGCAGCCGTACTCGGGTACTAAATAGTGATTAAACATATAAAGCTCTGTTTAATATTTGTTGTAGAGCCTGATTGATGTGATCAGTATTTAGACCTTTATACTCTTCCCCCGTACTCTTTGCTTTTTCCATTCGTTAAACTTCTGTTTACGCTTCCCTGTCAGGTTCACCTGCTAACTTTGCCGTCTACACGGCCGTCGTGGAGCCCCATGGCAGGATCATGGGGCTGGACCTTCCTGATGGAGGTCACCTGACACACGGCTTCATGACTGAGAAGAAGAAAATCTCCGCCACGTCCATCTTCTTTGAGTCCATGCCGTATAAGGTACAAAACAATCATGTAGTTGTCAACACACACCTATCCTTTGAGGCACACTGCTCTTATTGGGGAGGAAGATTAAAAATATGAACAGTTAAAGCATGACTCAGCCTCCCTAAATCTTTTATTTATGATAAGGGTTAAGAGTATAAATTAAACCAGGAGTTTGTCTTCATTTCTTCATCTTAGCTTTAAAAGTGGGCTTCTGAATGACATTTTAAGTTGGGAATAGTTACATCTCAGTTATGGAGTCCTGGACCAAGTTGAACAAGATTAGTCCTCATTAGAGCAAATATGTGCACGTGGCATTGACCTGTGGCTCCTCGTGAGAGCTGAAAATGGTAATAGGCTCGTGATTTGACCAAATGGGGGATTAAAAACAGACAAGAACAGTGGAAACAAACACAAATAAAAATAACCGCCCTCTGGTGTCTTTCTGTGGACATTGTATGCTTCACAGCACATTGTATAAAAAGAAAATACAGGCAATGTACAAAGAGAAAGTGGGCAAAATCTGAAACCTAATACATTAAAGATGTTTTTATTCAAAGTGATTTTAGGTTGTTTCAGTTTAATGAGCTTATGGCCAAAGTACAGTCCTTTCTAAGTATCTCTGTGTTGTTCTTATGTTCTGTTAATCAGATGCTGCTGTTTTGGTGTTAATAAGACATCGTCTTCTGTTTTAGGTGAATCCAGAGACTGGCTACATCGACTATGACAGACTGCAAGAAAACGCTCGGCTGTTCCACCCCAGACTCATCATTGCAGGTACTTCTGCTCTCCGTCTTACTCTCACACACTAAAACAAATCAATGTAAAGAGGAGAGTATTTTCAAAATCCCTGAAAAACCTCACATTCACCTCTGCGTCCGTTTCCTCTCCAGGAACCAGCTGCTATTCCCGCAACCTTGACTACGCCCGCCTGAAGCAGATCGCTAATGAGAACGGTGCATACTTGATGGGAGACATGGCTCACATCAGTGGACTGGTGGCTGCTGGAGTGGTGCCCTCACCCTTTGAGTACTGTGACATTGTTACCACGACCACACACAAGACGCTGCGTGGCTGCCGCTCTGGACTCATCTTCTACAAGAAAGGTAGAAATGGAATTAGACGCTTCTGCCAAAACAAACCACTTCCCTTTTTTTTTGGTTTTGTCATCAAAACCCTCCGCTTTCTATTTCCCTCCTCCAGGCGTGCGGAGTGTTGATGCCAAGGGGAAGGAGACTCTGTACAACTTGGAGTCTTTGATCAACCAGGCTGTGTTTCCAGGGCTGCAGGGAGGACCGCACAACCACGCTATCGCAGGTTCACCTCTTCATCTTTCTCCCTTTTTTTAATTTGGTCCTCTTCAGTCTCATCTCGACTGCCGTTCAGTTATTTCAGCCTCCATCTCATTTGGGTCCTGTTGTTCACTGGCAGGTGTTGCTGTTGCTCTCAAACAAGCCATGACGTCAGAGTTCAAGGCCTACCAGATGCAGGTTCTTGCTAACTGCAAATCTCTGTCCACTGCCCTGATTGACCACGGCTACAAGATTGTGACTGGTAAGTGCCACAGGGCCACTCTACACACACAAAGGGAAACGTATCTAGTATCAGTTGCTGTTGTGCAGAAGCAAATTATATTTACTTCAAAGAAAACCTTTTATTTCCTCCTTCATTTAAATGGGATATATTATGCTCAGTTTCAGGTTTATACTTGTATTTAGTGTTATTTCTATGTAGTTTAATGTTCAAAAAACACTTTTACACCCTCTGTCTGAAACCCTCTGTTTTAGCGCCTATCTCTTAAAGCCGTCTGATCCGTTTGATGTTTCTCAAACGTTCTACAAGGACCTGCTGATTGTGTTAGCTCTGATAATCCCCCCAAAAAATGTTACTTTTCCTCATAATTATGCACCATATTTTTCATAATTAGAAGATCAGGAGTTTAGATTGTTTTCTTCTAATTACAAGAAGCTAAGTGATAAATATGATATGAAAACTTTGTTAAATCTTTAATGAGTGTGGTACACTTCTTAATACTTAAAAAATGCCAACATCACATTAACGTTGAATCTATTTTCATGTAGTTTCATATGATAACTCAAAATATAACCATGCATACTTTTTTTAAAACAAAGCGTGATGACCCACCATGCTGGATGTCTCTGTTTTCTTTCACTGATATATGACTGGTATAAGAAAAGGGGGCTGTAACAGACTTCTGACAGCAGTTAATAACTTCATAGTGTTGCATAGTTTACTGTGTTTCTCTTCTTGTGTAGGCGGCTCTGACAACCACCTGATCTTGCTTGACCTTCGCAACAAAGGGACTGATGGAGGACGAGCTGAGAAGGTTTTGGAAGCCTGTGCCATCGCTTGTAATAAGAACACCTGTCCAGGTATAGTGTGTGTGTTTTTGAACTGATACATGCAGCTCTGTTTGGCCATTGTGTGAGTAATCTTGAGGAAAATAAGTCTTTCCGTTGTTTCTATGAATGTGTCTTTAGATTTGTGGCTCTTTTCCCTGCAGAGGGCCACTCCTGATGTTTCCACATACATGTGTGTTTTTAGGAGACAAGAGTGCTCTGCGGCCTAGTGGTCTGAGGTTTGGCTCTCCAGCTCTGACCTCCAGAGGCATGATGGAGGATGATTTCAAGAAGGTGGCCGAGTTCATTCATAGAGGTAATCTTTTAAATGCCCATATATATATATATATATATTTAAAAAAAGCTTAATTTGCCAAGATATTTACTGAGAATTGTGTTTGAACTGGTGACCAGACCACTGATGGGGGGCCAAGGTATCAGGGTTTTGGTGCTTTAAGTCCTGCTCTGTAGCTCAGTCAACTGAGACTGTCGTAGTATTTAGAACTATCCACCAAAACAAAACAGGATGTCCCATAAATGAAACTGCAACCTAAGAGCCCTCCCCGCTCTCCTTCCTCCTGCAGGTATTGAGCTGACCTTGGAGGTGCAGAGAAGCCTGGATCCCAAGGCCACGCTGAAGGAGTTCATTCAGGCGCTGGCCCAGGCAGACAAGTTCCAGCAGCGGGTAACAGAAATCAAGGCCGAGGTGGAAGGTTTCGCTGGCCAGTTCCCCATGCCAGGCCTCCCTGAGCTGTAGAGGGCTGGACCGATGATTTAAAAAAAAAAAAACATTATAATGCCAAATTTTGCTGGTGTGTTGTTTCGTCTGTGTATTTGTTTTGAGTGTACATGTGTTCATCTGTCACAACTCAAATCAAGATACTTACTTAAGCTTGGAACTGATTTTTCTTAATAGAAAGATTTGCAGACTGCATTGATCCAGTGTTGCTTCAGCACCTTTGCTGTTTGTAGTTTTCCACTGTTGCTTTGGTCTCCAATGTTACGATCACATTTAAGCTTTAATCTCAAATCTAATTTACTGTATTCAATTTACAATTCCAAAGTTTTGTTACACTACTGCAGATTTAAGCACAAAACATGAATATTATTTTCATACATGACACGTACTGTATACGTTTACAACATAATTGTTGCATTCAATTGAAGGATTCATAATAAATGAAACAAAAGATGTTGTGTATTGTCTTTCACTTGAACTGAAAACTGGTGCAGACTAATGCACTAACTACTGATACGCAGCACGTACTTTGAGCTAAACGTGAACATCAGCTAACAATGACAAGCAGGTATAATGTTTACCAAATTCACCATCTTAGTTTAGTGTGTTGGCATGCTGACATTTGCTAATTAGCAAAAGTACAGCTGAGGCTGATGGGAATGTTATTAGCTTGACAGGTTTGTGGTAGTATGGGACAGATTAAAGTCCTGATGGTGTCGCTTGAGAAAAAGTTAAGGGTTCACTAAAGTAATTATAATTCATCCTGAGGCAATCCATCAAATAGTTGATGAAACTTTTTGCTCCAAACCACACTACAACCACTTCATGGTGGCACTAGAAGGACAGTCATGGGATCATTAAAGTCATTAGGATTCATCCTCTGGAGACCACGCATAAGTAGTATATATATATATATATTGCATATTTGCGCGTGCAGTGTGCTGAACAAGTTTGCATGTGCACGTGGACACATTTGCATAATAGTTTTTTTTTTCTTCTAATTTATATAATCATCTGAAAACTGAACTACTTTGCACATGCATGAGAGTGCGTGTGTCCGTAGAGGTGTGTGTGTGTGTGTGTGAAAACTGAACTTATTTACTCATACTGTAGACCAGGGGTCTTCAACGTTTTTCAGGCTAAGGACCCCCAAACTGATAGAGAGATGGAGCAGGGACCCCCGACTATTTATGTTGTATAAAATTGTTTTATATTAAACTGGGCCTCGTGCCGTGTATAAACATACCTCTATTCATACTAAGCTATTCAAATAATACACAGGTTTATATCTTCATGTTTTTATTTTAAACATGTGCAAGGTACAGTGAGTAGGGAGGCCGTGCCACTGCCATTTATAAACATACCTTGTCAGCTGATACCAATCCCAATATCAACATTGTCTGTCAATTGCATGATAATTATGCATACAAGCTATTCAAATTGATGTTTTCATTTTCATTAGTGCCACTGCCATGCATAAACATACCTGTTATCTTGCATACAATACTGAACTATTAAAATAATGGACGGATTCATGTTTGGAAAAAATATATACAAAATTGTCTAATCAACCAAAAATTTCGTGTGTGAAAACTGAACTGCTTTGCGCATGCATGAGAGGGCGTGTGTCCGTAGAGGTGTGTGTGTGTGTGTGTGTGTGCGTGTGTGTGTGTGTGTGTGTGTGTTAACCTCCCCTGAGCCCCCTTCTGTCTCAACAGTCTCGTCTCCCACATGTTGACCAGCAGAGCCAACACACCTCTGTGTGTCCCTCATAATACCCGGTTTGAGTAGGGGGGTCAATATCATTAGCACGATAACAGACTTCAGTACATAGAGGGGTCAGAGGGGGAGAGAGACGAGGAGGTGGGGTATGAGTGGGGTAAGGAGGAGGAGGAGGAGGAGGATGGAGAGCATGAACCCATGGCTGATCAGCCTCGTTAACCGCAAGCGCGCGTTCTTTCAGTCTATGTATTATTTGGGTTACTACTTCAAGCCTTTGTATTAATGTTTGTCCCTCATTGTCATGTGCAGAGCCGTGAGCGCGTATAGTAGATGTTGGGGCTATGTCATAAAAAGCATGGCCAGTAACAGGAGTGTCTTTATCATAAACAAGCACACGGTCACCCACACTATTAACATCATTAGCATCTGTAAGTTTTAAAAATTTTCGGGGCGGAGACATATTGACGCTTGTTATTGTACCCCACAATGTATAACCAACCACTTTAAGACACCAAAAATGAATGTACAATTGACTTATGAATTATGCGATCTTCCTGGAGATGCATTCAAGGACTGGACCCATATCCTCGAGAGCCCTAACCATGTGTCCTGATGTGTTCTGGATATATCTTCTGTTCCTGAACGAAGGCAGCATGGGCCTCACTCCAAGGAAGCTTGTGATCCGTGTCTCTGCTTTCACTGCTATGGTTTGTTCATCATCCCAACGTATGGCTGAGGCCTCTCAGTCAGCACCATAATGAACAAAACAATAGTTAAATATATGTATATACATATATAAAACACCATTGCAAATTAAACTAATCTTTAATGAACACTTTTCGTTTTTTGCTCCTCCGCATGTTTTTCACCCCTCTTAAACTTTAACGATAATCTCCAGGGCGGGGTGAGTTGATATCTATAAGTAATTACAATAAATTAAATGAATATTCTCTTGTGGTAAAAAGAACAAAAGGATTAACACACAAGGGTCATTACTCACCAGTTTTCAATCTCTTGGGCTTCTGAATGACTTCTGGCGTTTTTTCACTGTGCCCCTGTTAGACCGGGGTTTCGGAGGCGTTTGAAAATCGTCTGATGAATCTACAAGTATATGCATTTAAATAAATAGACGTAAAAAAATTAATAAAAAGTATTTAAACCCCAAAACTAAATACTTAGCATTCACTGGAACAAGAGCCTGTTTTCAGTATCGTCATCACTGATATATCCATGAATGAGATCTATCTAATGATGAGAAACTTTAACAACAATCCTGATTTTAAAACACACAGATGACACAGAAATAATTAAAAGAAGAATTAAATACTCACACTTGTTCATGAGCCACGGTGCAAGACAACAAGTTGGAAGAAATGAGTTGGATTCGTTCCAAAATAGCCTCTTGATAGGAGATAGAACGGCTGTCTATCAGAATCAAATGCCGCCACGAAAAGGCTAAAGAATGACTCAATGGCCTTTATATATACATTACCATTCAAATACCCCGCCTACAGGTAACACCTATCGACCATTGCAATAGCATGTACGCGCAAATGAGTTCACACACACACACACACACACACACACACACACACACACACACACACACTCACACACACTTCTACGGACACGCGCCCTCTCATGCATGCGCAAATCAGTTCAGTTTTCACACACCTCCCCTCCTTGCTCAGCCCTGTAAGGGGGACACCCAATGCCGCTACAGTATGAGTAAATAAGATCCCAATGTTCAAATATAACAAAATAAAGATTTGAGGAACATGAAAAAAAAATTGTAAAAATAAAAAGATTTATTTTGGTTTTAGTTCGTTTGCTCTGAGAGGAATAACGTTAAAAGGTGTTAAAATAAACGTATTACACTTTTTTTTAACTTACTTACGTTTTTGAATATTAAATTCTCCCTAAAATAGTATTGATAAGAAAGACCACCATAATGTGGTGCGAGTCTACCAAAGCACTCGATGATCGTTTATTCTGGTCTTATTCCGTCGGGTCAGAGGTCAGTCTGCGCGCTTTCCATCCATCCATCCACTGTTGAGAACCAACTGGTTGAGTACGAAGAGCAGTTCGTGACAAATAAAAAGTCATAGACCGACTAATGTTTGGGATCTTTCTAAAAAACAGTCCTACAAAGCTACGAAGAACAGCAGCTTTTGCGGTTTCTCAAAAGGAAACTCAATAGTTGTTGTTAGCTTATCGGTTAGCCTAGCTAGCCTCGTTAGCCACATTAGCTGGCTGTGGAAGAAAGTACTAGCTAGCTAACCGAAGCGGACATATTATTTGGACTGGAGCAGCGCAAACTAACGCAGACATGCAGGATATGCTGGCTAACGTGGATCACCTGAAGTTTGACTTGGAGCTGGCTATGCAGCAGCAGCTCGGGGCGCAGCCTCTGCCCTTTCCCGGCATGGACAGTAAGTGTTGCATGCTAGCTAGCTGGTACTTAGCCGCAGTAGGTAAACTTTCAGTTAACGGTAAAACGGATGGTAGCTAACGGCAGGTAGACACTGACACCTGGCCGGTGGTGAGAGTTCACGTTAGCTTCGTGTTCCCTCCCTCCCATGTCTTTATAATACTTGTAATACTTTGTGTCTCTGCAGAATCCGGGTCTGCTGTGTGCGAGTTCTTCATGAGAGCAGCATGTCAGAAAGGTAAGTTAAAAACACATCAATCCAGCACGTTAGTGTTTCAATTCAACAAAGGTGAGGACTCGCAAGAGATGCATTACAAACATAATGGCCAAAACGGAAGCAGCGGAGGCAGAGTTATCCTGACTTTTAGTGTTTAGTACGAGTCAAGCTTCAAAAACACCTAATCCTACATTTCCCATAATGCATTCAGATCATTATAGATAAATTATAAGAAATACTGCTCATGTTCAAATATTAAGATGACATCCATCGTTCACAAATATCCAAGGATTGAAGGATAATGTATTGTCATTAACTAAATACATGACAAACAAAACAAAAACAGTCGTACATTCCTGTACAAACAGCAGCAACAAAACAATTTTCGGGGCAATATGGCCGACATTTTTACATTAAATAATTAAACATCAAGGAAACATTGTCCATCAATGTAGGGCTGAGTCGTGATTTGGCTTAGGGTGTATTCTAATGCAGAATCTTATGGACAAAACAAGCGTCAGTTTTTGCTAAGACTGTGAAGATTTGAGTTTTGTGAATTAGGAAAGTTGCACCATCACTTGTGTCTTTATTTGTTTCCGCTCCCAGGTGGGATGTGTCCGTTCCGCCACATCAGTGGAGAGAAGACGGTGGTGTGTAAGCACTGGCTCAGAGGACTGTGTAAGAAGGGAGACCAGTGCGAGTTTCTCCATGAATACGACATGACCAAGATGCCTGAATGCTACTTCTACTCCAAGTTTGGTTGGTTGACTTGATATTTCATAAAATCACACAGACGAGCCCAACGACTGTATTTGCATTGTGACCGTTGAGCACCCAGTTGTTAAAATGCCCAGAGTGCATTTTGTCTGTTTTTAATTTGTGTTTAAATCCCACAGGTGAGTGCAGCAACAAGGAATGTCCATTTCTGCACATTGATCCAGAGTCCAAGATCAAAGACTGTCCGTGGTATGACCGAGGCTTCTGCAAACACGGTACGTCCTGCTCACACAAACATTCCAACACCACTGATATCAACACACTGTTTATACACATAGTTATTCATCGCAGCCTCTTTACTTTCTGCTGGGATCTTTATCCATCTTCCTGTCACAGGTCCTGACTGCCGACACAGACACACAAGAAGGGTGATCTGTATGAACTACCTGGTGGGCTTCTGTCCAGAGGGAAAATCCTGTAAATTTATGCAGTACGTTATCCTTTTTATTTGATTCCCGTCATAATAGAAATGTGTGTGATTTGCAGGTCAAATGAAATGCACCACTTGTGACTTGTTTTAGCATTTGCTTTATTATTTTTTGATGAATTATGTCATCTAGGACAAAAGATTGAGTTAGCAATACAACCTGAATTATTGGAGACTTCCCCTGACAGTGATGTAGATTAACAGTGAGATGTTCCTCTACAGCCCTCGTTTTGAATTGCCTATGGGAGCTTCTGAACAGCCTCCTCTACAGCAGCAGATTCAGAACCAGACAAAGGTAAGAGGAAACTTACTCAACCACCGAAATACACGCATGTGCTGAAGCCTCTACCTCGGTGCTCTGCTCCATGTTATTTACCTGATAATCTTTTCACTTTTCCTGCTACAGCCTGTTCCTACTATCGGTCGCTCGTCGCTCTCTCTCATCCAGCTGACCAACTCCAGTCCAGGCCTGCGGCCGCAGAACCACATGCCTCACATGGGTCACATGGGTCACATGGGTCCTCCTCATCATCAGAATAACATGCCAGGCAACAGAGGGCCTCGGCCACTGGACCAGGTCACCTGCTACAAGGCGAGTCACCTGAACATTTGTCTGCTAATGTATTCCTGTGTGTTCAATATCCCCACTAAGGCACCGCTCTCTCACTGTAGTCGTAATACCGTAAAGCAAGTTTGACATTCAGGTAATATGTTATTGGCTTTCTTGCCGAGAGGATCAATACCACGCTCGTCTTACGTAAATATGAAGCTACAGCCAGCAGCTGTTTTAATACTTTACTTTTACAAAGTTATTTTCAAACGTGCAACATTACGGTTTCCAGGTGCAACAACTCAGTCAGAGAAAATGAAATGAACAAAGATCATAATAATACAGCCGGCTCCAGCTAAATATGTATGTGCATACATGAGTGGTGTTGATCTTCTCATCTAACTCTCTGAAAAAAAGAAGCCAATAAGAGTATTTCCTCTCCCCCATCATTTTAATAATGAGCCATTAATATCTTCCCTGTGTCTGTAGTGTGGGGAGAAGGGCCACTATGCCAACAAATGCACTAAAGGTCATCTCGCCTTCCTGAGTGGACAATAACCGTCAGCCTTGAAGTCTCCACGGTGCTGCTGCTGCATCCTCATGTGAGCAGAGGAGGCCTCTTTGCTCAACAGGCTGAAGTTTAACTGAAAGACTTTGACTGCCACTGTTGTGAGTTTATACACACAGGCAGCAGGAAAGATAAACATAAGCTTTTTCTATTTTTTGTGGATACATGGAAAAAAACAGACGGTCACAATCTGTGTGGTTGAATGACTTGTACGTTAGTCTTCGGAGTTTTCTACGTTTGTACTGTAAATAGACACCAGGGTCCAACAGGTGTAGTGCTGTAACATGTTGCAGCTTCTTTACAGGTTAAATTGTTATCTTGGGTCATGTGACTGCATCAGTGACACCAGACCAGTCTGTGTGAAAGAAATACAAAACAATTGTGATAAGTACCAGTAGGAATGTAAAATCATGCAGCTTCTACTCAAACTACTGTAGAGAGCCCAAATCCACCCTGCAGAGTTTCATACATTCAACACCACCGTAAGTCTTCTGGCTGACATTTTAAATCCTGGAAATGATTCATTTCTTCCCCGGGTGTCCTGTGTTAATTCAAATTTTACCCAAAGATGTTTGGCTCAGCTGAAAACTGTCAAATGATGTGTTGTATTGAAAGTCTGAACATAGTCCCTCAAACTGTACAGTGTGTTCAAATAAATGTCTTTGTTACAGATTTTTCCTATTATATTTATATTCCTGTAACAGTGAGAGCTCCACTTCAGATTAGTTGAAAATTGTCACTATGAACACAGTTTAATAACTGGAACAAACTCACACAAACATGATATCCAACAATAAATCTTAGTATTGTTTATTGGTCAAAACAGTCACATATTGAACACAGAGCTGAGAGTAGAAAGAGCAGTTGGAGCTCAACCCCTGAAGGCTGAAGGGGCTCAGTGGTACTTCCTCCAGCGGTCATGTTCTGGAAGAGAAGATGGAGAGAAGGACGTTTAAATGAAATGAAAGTTGTTTTTTGCTCTCCGAAAAAACACTTTAGAATGTTCTACCTTTTACATTAAACAGTGAGTGCATGCATGTCTTACTGATGTGGTCGTACTCCCACAGGTAGCTCATGGCCATATAGCCAACCAGCAGCATAGCTACACCACCGATGCCTCCCTTCTTCACGTTAATGTACTTGTTGTAGTATCTGTCGTGGCCTGGAAGATAAAAACAAAACAGCATTAACCTCAGCTCAAGACATCTTGATTCTCAACTACACGGGCCGTTCGTCGTCTAGGAACCCTCGTAAATGTCAGTAGAAATACCCTTTAAGAAGTCCAGTTAAGCGTTAACTCTGAAGAGCTTTTCACAAAGCTACTGAGAGCAACTTTTACTGAGGGACTGGACCCCATTGCTATGGATGACATGTTTCATAAATGAAAGACAGTTCATTCAAGATCTTTTAGACTTGTCGAGTTTGCTTTCCCCCGTTGCAACTTGATCAATTGAAAATGGAGGAAAGTTTATGTGTCGGTATCGTAAAGTTCCTTTATTATAATGGCTTCCCTCTGCTGCTTTATTATAAAATGGTAGCTGGTGTTCTAAAAAACCAAAGCCTGCATATCACAAGTCAATCATATTGATTACCGCACTCTTTTTTTTGTGCATGAAAATTTTTTCGATAGTTCCTCCCTTGATAAAGTTGTTTTAAGTCGGAACAGGTGGTCTCACCTCTGCGGACGGCTGAGATGAGGCCATTGGGAGTGAAGTCTCGACCTCCAAGCCAGGATCCCAGCTCACCCAGTTTCACGTCCATCAGCCGCTTCTCGATCACGGGAACTGGTCACAAATGGAGACAACAGAGACAGTTTGATCACACATCGTCCATAACGAACACATCATGCTGTGGCTCCGGTAGTTTAACACCAACTCGCTCACTTACATCTGTAATACTTTCTATCTCTGGAGCTAACTGTTGACACATTTGACATTTCATGGCTGCCTTGTTACTTTGAACAAGCTACTCTTTAAAGCCCCACAGTAAATAAAAGCACTGCCTTTAGTGTTTCATTTCTGTTCGGTTAATTTGTTTTACTTTAAAAATTAAACACATAAGTGATCAGATTGGGGTAACGGTAACATGCACCGGTTTGCAGGCTATCGTGCAAGCTAGCCAACAGAAACTTCGACATAACTTAAAAATGCAAAGACAACGTAATTATGATAGAATCGGCCAAACTGCAAGTCATATCTAAAGCTTCCGATCAGCAGACATGACGGTTAAATGTACAAAAGCGACTGACAGATTCACTCCAACTGCTAAACCGGCAATGACACGCAAAGTCCTTGACGTGACTTAAAGGATTCACTGCGGCCTTCAGTCCGACACAGCCCTTAAAGACGACTCATAAACGGTCTATGTGCCAACTGAACACAACGCGTCTGTGAAACATAAAATACACCAACAACGAAACACACAAAATTGAAAATTTGAGGTTTTTTTTGGCAGAGGACACGCTAGTTTACCTGGTCTGTCCGCCATCTTGACTGGTGCGAAGTAGCTTGCAGCGGGGGATGATGGGTATAAAATGACAAAGTGCATTATGGGAGAATATTTAGAGTTTTAATTCTATCCACTAGGGGGCAGCAGAACCAACATAACCAGGAGTCTCAAACTGAAAGCATACATCTATGAACAACAAGCACAATCACACATTACAACAAACTACCGGTAAGTGTATTTAAAGGTCCATTCAGACATGTTCTAGGACATTTATCATTTATTGCAAGACATTTTTTTTCACACGTTGATGGCAGTTAATCAGGTACACCTGCTCATATTGTTAGATAGGTTTATATTCATATACTGTATACCTTTGGATATATATTTATATTTATGTTGTACATAGACTTTAAATGTTTATGCTTAAATCTGTTCTACTTTTTCTTTTTTTGTGTTGTCCTTGTTTGTTATTTTTTATATTTTATTCCTGTTTATTTGTAAATTCTGTGTCAAATTCCTTGTATGCGTACGCATACATGGCCAATAAAGCTGATTCTGATTCTGATATTCAGAGAAGGGTGGACCAGATGCCACAAGGCTGTGGAGCTCTGGAGCCTGATGGTGTTCCTGTGGGTGCTGAGACCCTATGAGGCCCCCAGGGGAAGAAGGCTGTAAAGAGTGCGACCTGTTGCAGACCAGATCCAGCGACAGGTGAGGACAAGCTTTTTATTTCTCTGTAGGGTCCTCTTTTTAGAATGTTGTCAGACACATAAAGAAATAATCTGAGCCTGTCAGGGGCACTTTTAATGAATCCAGGTTTGAATATACTGGAGTTACCCTTAAAATGCTTTCATGCATTAATATATGTTCAAAGTCACAATATAATTTGAAAATACTTTGACCCAGAGACATATAGGTAACTAAATATACACATCTGTTCTGATTCCTCAGTTTTTTGCACAACCTCATGTTAAACCTCTCTCTCCTTTAAAAAGCGAGTCAGATCTCATGCATTTTGAAATAGTGACCTGAAGGGTTTTCCACACTGTCTCAAAGGAATACTTTTTCTTTTCAAGAGAGAGGAGCCGATCAGTGAGCAGCACAACGGCCAGTAGCGCTGGTCCACATAATGTACCTGAAGATATAGCGAACATATATAGTGTGAGTGTTTGTGTGCGTGAGTGGCAGAGGTGGTGCTGTGGTAGTTCAGGTCCCTTCTCAACACGCCCACCGATCAATACAGCTCTCTCTCTACCCTCCTCTCTCTCTCTCTCTCTCTCTCTCTCTCTCTCTCTCTCTCTCTCTCTCTCTCTCTCTCTCTCTCTGCTTTGGCCTTCATCCAAGACTGAGCGGCAACCTCTTTCCTTTATCTGACTGATTTTCCTGCTTCACTCTAATGACCTGCATTAGATGGAGGACTCATAGAGATGTCCAACATCCACCCTGTTTTTTTCCCCTTTTCACTGCATCTCTCTCTCTCTACACACACACACACACACACACACACACATGAACAGTATGTATGTGTGTATACATACACATACATATTTGTGTTGAACATGGCTGAATCTTTTCCAGGTTTTGGTCTTTGATGTTGATGATTCGGCTCTCTTCACTGAACACTCCAGTGTTGCTAATTTTGCTGTCTATTGGAGAAATGTTCTTTTGTCCATGAAATAATGAAGTGCTGCAGACTCTGTGCTAATTCTCTTTAGGGTCATCAATGTGAGGGACTCCTTTTATACACAAGTAGTCTTAAGATCCATTGTTAATATAAAAATATTAGTGCAGCATTGAAGACAAAAAAATGAAAACAAAAAAAATGGCCGCGTAAAAGCCGTGCATGGCTATTTTTGGAGGCCCAATCAAATTTAAAGGTGCCCAGTTGGGCAGAAAACTCATCATGAAGGTCACACACTTGTTTGAAGCCAACATCTTGCGTCTGTCTGATTTACACACACCGCGGGCCAGAACCTCTAATCCAATCTCACTCGATGCCGCTGAGAAGCCGGCACTCGCCCCCAGAGGTGGCAGACTCCCAAATGCACTCATCGAACACCTACACACACACACACACATGCTCTCAGATGCAAACATACAGAGACGTAAACACACTGTGCACACGTGCAGAGATAGACACGAGCACTCACATTTTCATTTGGACTGTAAAGGTTACCGACAACTCTGTAACATAAACTCATTTAGAGACCAGAAATGACCGTGTGGTTCAAGCTCCACCTGCGTGTTCGTTGGTTTAGTTTGTTTGTTATAGCGCTGCCTAGGGCCCCACTGCTCTTCAGAGGAGTGTGTACCAGCCACACACACACACACTTAAAAAAGCACTTGGGAACGGATGATTTTATTCCACCTCAAGAGGCAGGTGCCCTCGAGGTCTGCCACAGAGACAGCTCTTTGAAGCTGATGGAGAGAGATAGAGGGAGATAGAACGAGAGATGGAGGGAGGGAGGGAGGGCAAAGAATAGAGGGACAGAGAGAGGAGACAGGGATGAAAGAGGACGAGGGCAGAAAAAAGATGAAGACTAAGTACACACAGGGTGAACTGGCAGCAGGAAGAGAATGATGGAGGGAGATAAAGGAAAAAGGAGAGAGGAGAGGAGGGGACTGAGCCCATGTCTCTCTCTCTGCACACGGCTCTCTAATACACATGACCTTTAAACAGCCACTCTCCCACTCACTCCCTGTTCATCCATCCTTCATGCTCCACATCCTCTTTCATTTCATTTTTTAGACTTCTCATTGTGTTTTCTTTAAAAGCAACACTTCTCTGCTCTCTCCGGTGATTTCTCTTCTCCCCATCTGTAACTATCTCACCCTCACAGTCTCCTCTCGTCCCTGTCTATCACATTGATTCCTCTCCTCCACATATTCCTGCTCTTTCGCCCTCTGTGTCTCTCTTCTTTCTCTCTTAACTCGCTCCTCATCATGAACGCCATCTCTTCCTCCTCCTTCTGACCTGTATATGTTTCTCTTTCCTCCTCTCTCTCCCGGTCGAGAGCTCACAGGTGGAAAGACGGGCAAAAATGAGCCAAACAGATAGACAGGCAGGCAGGAGGAGTGGGTTGTGGGTAATGGATTCATCAACCCTTCTATTACTACAATAATCTCACTAGAGATATGGAGATCATCAGGGGAGCTGCATAAAGGAGCTCGCTGGCCTGATGACGGTCCCAGAGGAACCTGTGTGTGTGTGTGTGTGTGTGTGTGAGAGAGAGAGAGAGACATAGATGAATGAAGAGAGGGGAAAAGAGGATACTACATGTGTAGAAAGACTCCACAGGGACCGTTTCATTCCTCACGGCAATATTGGCTTTAGCCACTAAATCAAACTTTCACATTCATTCACACACTTAAATGTAATGGGCGCTAATGGCACATTGACTAATCGAAGCTACACGTCTGCTGAATACAAAACAGACCTGCAGTACACTTCAAACTTTGCTTGAATCTGGTAGTGATGGAAGAAGTGGCAGAATTATTTGTGAAGCGTTAGTAGAATGATAAAGGTGGTGCTTATCCTCACTTAACATTGACAACGTGTACATTGTTTGATAGCACAAAGCTTCATAATTCTCGGTGTAGAACATTTCACCTTTTTTGTCCAACTGCTGAGAATGAGCTCTGGTGCTCGACATTGACCTTCTTTCTACTTTTAAAGAAATACTTTGACATGTATTTCTTATTTGCTATCTTTCCGAGACTTAAATGAGAGCACTGCTATCGCTCTCATGTGTGCATTAAATGTGGAGCTATAGCCAGCAGGTGCGTAGCTTAGCTTAGCATAAAGACTGGAAGAAAAGGGAAACAACTAGCATATAGCTCTGTCCAATAAGATGTGAATGCAACACTAAAATATCATAACCTTTTTAAGTTGATATGACAAACTTGTTAGCAAACAGTTGCCTATTATTTACACATCCAGAAACAAGACATGGAGCAACATTAGCATTCATTTGGAGCCTTTTTTCTGACCACCTGGCAAAAGTGAGTCCAATATTTACTCTCCTTTTAGCGCTGCTTTTGGTCTCCACCACCTCCTGGAGGAATTAGCTGACTGTTTAGCAGCTAAATGCTCCACTATGTTCACCAGCTTGTCGCAGATCTTTAACAGACTTCATTACTTATAGTCAGTCGGTCATACAGCTGTATGTATATACAACTGTATACATATACCTTTCTGTCTAGTTTTAAACATGCTCACATGCATAAATAAACCTGTTATCACAGTGTCCTTTTCTCCATGCTCACATGCATCAACCCCCATTGATCACACCAGTTTGTTTGATGACTTGTGATGCTGGGTTTGTCTCTGGGACGTGCTTTAAACTCTCTTCAGTGGAAAGTCTCAGTCGATCTGAACCTCGTATCCTCACCCTGAGCAGAAACTGCCCGTAGCATCTTGTGGCACTCTGTTTCTCCTCCACTTTGCCCGATTAATTCCGTAACGTAACATCAATTTTCATTGTTACTGCAAGGACGCAGTTATATGTCTCTATAAAACGGAACTGTACAAGCCAGTAGAGCCGGACGTAGCAGATTTTTATTTAAAGCCAGGAGCAGCAAGCTCTTGTGTGAATCTTTTCTTTCTTTCAAATGGAAAACATTTCCAAGATCCTATTTCTTGATCTTGAAAAAGCTTGAAAACACCTTGATTGAATTAGAATTCTACCTTTTCTATCAGTTGTAATGTCTTTGCTGGTTAACTCTCCTCTAACACCACCGTAAGCTCAACATTAAAATGTGTCCAGTGCTTTGGTTTATGACCAAATACCTGCGAAACTAACCATTCCCTATTTAGCCTCATCTGTACTTTGTGTTTACTGCTAATTAGCAAATGTTAGCAAGCTAACATGCTAAACCAAGATATTAGGTTAACATTATACCTGCTAAACATCAGCATGTTAGCATTGTCTGGTGAACATGATGTCATCCTAGAATTTAGCTCAAAGCACACGTGTACAGCCTCACAGAGTAGCATGGCAGTAAACTCTTTTTGTTTAATTGATATCCCTTTAAAAGTCGGTAGTGTTTTCTGTTGTCAAGCCTAATTGAGCACAGCCGGACAGAATGAACTAGGTGACGGTGTTGTCTGCGTGGCAGTGGAAGGTGAAGTAGACATGGCACCACATTAGACACAGATTGGTCCTATTGCTTTACTGCGAAATACTGCAGCTGAGGACAGAAAAAAATACAATTACAGCACACACACGGAGAATACAAGTATGCACACACACAAGCAGAGCTGTGTAATTGAAATGGTAAAAGGGCTGGTTGTTACATAGCAACCTTTAATAAACAACGGGTGTAAGATGGAGACGATATAGCGAGAGAGAGAGACGCAGAGAGAGAGAGAGTCTGCTCTCTCTGTGTCTCTGAGCTTTGGTTACATGGCGTTGAGTTTCAGAGCAGAGATTTGTTTAACAGAGCTCTAAAAGCTTGAACTGGCTGAGAGAGAAAGCACACACATGCAGACAAACAAAAACACACACGGAGAGACAAACCTCTCCAGAGAGCATGGAAGGGAAACAGCAAAACAGAACTATGAATAGAATGATCTCAGTCATGAAAGAAGATTTCTCTCTTTGTCGGCCGCTTTCTATACCGCTATCTGTCCGTCTGTCTTCCTGTCCATCTGTCCGTCTGTCTATATCTCTACATTTTGAGAAATACATTTATTCCCTTTATTGTGCAGATTCTAGAAGAATAGATTAGAAGATTGATACCAATCTCATATTTGTATGGTACATATCCTAATTGTGCTAAGCTAAGCATTTAACAGACAGAGTGATATTAATCTATCTAACTGTATTTCCCAAAATGTCAAAGCATTGCTATAAGAAACGTTTAAGGTCCAGGTCAGTTTAGGATTTGGGTTTAGAATGAGATTTAGCTTGATGGGATCAATATAGAATGTCAATAGATGGCCCTTATAAGAATACATGACCTGTGTGTCGTTTCAATGTGCCTGTGTGTGTTTGTGTGTTACATAGACGTTGTGCGCCGCCTGTGTCTTCATGTAATTCCGGCACAGAACAGATCACAGCCAAACATAACTGTAGTGTGGATTTACAGCAAGTGCTTTCCGAGTGCTCAAGGCACTTTCCAGTTTTCCTGGAAACTTAGAGCGCAAGTGTGTGTGTGTGTGTCTGTGCAGCCTACAGCAATGGACAGAACACAACTGTATGTGTGTGTGAGCACATCTTTAAAGCTCACTAATTACTGTTACATTACTTTAGATGTGCTGCTATGGTGGATTGTGTTCCCTTTGGACAGAGCGAATGTGTCCCATTGTTATCAGTCTTTGTGCTAAGCTAAGCTAACTGGCTGCGTCACATTTAACCGATGAACATGACAGGGGTATCGAGTTTCTTTTCTCACTCTAAAATTGTCCCCATTTTTTTAAATATTCCTTATATTCTAGGGAATAATATGGCAAACATTCGTAATCTGGTCACATATTCTGACGGGTCATAGGATTTGTTGTGACACCGGCAAGCAGTGACTCAATTCTGAGCTCTCTCTCTCCGGTCCACCGTGCTTCACTGCATGTCAAATTATTTTATATCTCTTGTTCTCTCTGCTCAGTCTCTCGTGGTCACATCTGAGTAGAGTCTCAATAGTGTCGATAGACTCTCTCTCTCTTTCGCTGACTCTCTCGCTCTCTTTCGCTGTACCTTTTCCCACCTCCTCTACACGCCTCTCCGCTTTCGTTTCCCTCCAAATCCACTCGGCTGCATCGCACACCGACAGAGTACCCTCTGCTCTTTCGTTAGAGAGAACCCTGCAGTCTGTTGTGTGAACTCTCTTTTTCTTTTCCCTCCTCTGGCATCTCTTTCTCCCTCCCTCTCTTCCCTCAGTCTCTCCATCTCCAAGGAGCTAATTTCTCTCTGCTTGTCTTTCTTCAGACACTGCAGCTTTTCTTTTTCTCTGTCTCTATCCATATTATCCTTGTATCTTGATCTCCCCTTCTCTCTCTCCAACTATCCCTCAATTCCCTCTTTCTCTGCTTTTACACTTGTCTTTCCTTTTTCATCCCTCTTCTTCTTCTTCACCTTGCACATCATTACCTCCTCTTCTGCCTCCCGGTGCCTATTTCTCTCACTACCTCCTGTCTTCCTCTATCCATGAGATAGGATTAAAGCCCCGCTGTCTCTGTCTTTGATTTCTTTTGTCATCTTTTTTTTTTTGGTGGCTTTGCTCTCATTTTCTCGTCATTTCTCAAATTTGCCCGCCTCCCTTCATCTCCTTCTCCAGAGGTGAGGGGAGGTGGCAGCAGGCGGTAGTACTATCAGTGTGCAGAGTCATGGCGCTGTGGTTCTGCCGTCATTGATTGAACCGGCAGCTAAATTTAGACACTGTTGAGGCTCAGCATCTTTTCAGGCTGGAAGGAGAGATGGGTCAGCGGATGGAGGGACAGGGACGGACACACACACACACAGTGTTAGAGAGTATATATATCTATATACATGTAGTAAATCAGTATAAAATCAATGCATACACAGCAGCAGTCCAACACACATTGATAAAAAGGTTGAAAGATGCACATAGACACTTCAGTCAGTACAGTGCTGCAGGCTGTGGGTACGACAGAAGAATTATTCCATGTAATGGATGGAGGCGTAACTTAGTTTGACCCTTTTCACACATTCATAACAAACATCTGCATAGAAACATGTTTATGGGACACACACGCAAAAAGTTGAGTAACTCATTCTTTCTGGACAGATTGCTGTGGGCTAAAACAACACGACAAACAATTAGTATTAGCATAATTCCAGAGAGAGAGAGAGAGAGAGAGAGAGAGAGAGAGAGAGAGAGAGAGAGAGAGAGATGCAGCCAAATGGAGAGCTAGAAGGGCAGGACAGACAGATGGAGAGTGTAACGACGCACCACAGTTACTTAGACCACGGATAGTGTGCGAGATAGGGTGCGATAGAGTCAAGGAACACACATGTTTATTGTATGTATTTATTGTGGGACTGTGGGTGCTGGGAGCCATGTGCACAGGACACAAAGCTGGTCCTGTTCTCCCTGCCAACAAACAGACAACTGCAGTCAGTGACAAAGTGATCAGACTTGACTGTAGTAAATGTCTATGTGGCAGAACATTATTGTGTATATATTGCAACAACTTACCTCTGCCTGTTTCCTCTTCCTAGGGTGTTCGGGCAAAATACTTCCCTGGGGGCTCGAGCACCCATTTATAGTTCCGGGAAATACCAACTACAGGAAGCAGGTAGGGGGAAGTGAAAATAGGTGTTGCTGTGTTTAGTTAGATAAATGATGGTGTTTATTATTTACTTTATTTATAGGAATTCTAATTAGCTGTTCATTATTATAGATACTTGTGGTGTGGGTAAAATCTGGTAAATATTTATTGTACATATATGTTTAGCAATATACTTACCCGTAGATGGCAGGGCTGGTCCAATTAGCTGGACCAGGTGTGTATATAAGGGCCTCATTTTGTTTGTGTGGGAGTAGTGAAGGCAACTAGATACTGGTGTCAATGTTGGTGCGATGGTCGACCTTTTGAAAATAAAAGAAGCATCTTCTGAAACTACTCTGGACTCCTGAACTCTTCATTTGCCTCCATTGCCACTCGGGCATGTTTACAGAGAGAAAAACAGGAATTCGGCAACTCCATTATAATGCAGACAGACCGGTATGTGAGAGGCAGACAGCTGAAGAGATAAGCAGGAAAACAACGCCCTCTTGATCCAGAGGATTTTACGCAAATTAAATTCATCTCAAGAACGTGTTTCTGGACCAGCGTCAAAACGCCTGCTGTGCCACACGATATGTTTGTACGTCTCATAAAGGACAGTTTGCTTGATAAATCACAGATTAGTGTTTCATTGGCGCTGTTTCAAAGGCAGTTGACATTTTTTAAGTGTTTCTTCGGCTTTCATTGCTGCAGTTCTGTATCTTTTATTGTAGATCGTGATTTTATTTACTTGTGATGAATATTTAGGCCTGATTTTGACCAACTGAGTGAGTATTGGTATTTCAATTCCAAGCTCATTGTTTCAAATCGTTCACACAGATAGCACAGCAGCACTCTATTTAAAGAAGACTGCAAGATCAAACAATGAAATGAAAACAACGCTGGATTTAAAATATTTCTAAATTGCAGACTTTGCAAATGTTTTCGATAAAGGAAATGCATTTGACCCATTTGTTACAGCTCAAGGATACACAAAATGTGTTTTGGTGAGTGACTGAATGTAAACATTATCACACAAAAATCCATCCGGTCAGGCTTCAAGCAATGCGTTTGTGCCAGAGCCAGAGCACCGACCAATCAGCGCCCTGTGAGGAGCTGCTGGCAGCTATGGGCGTGGCTCAGGTGTGAGGGAGAGGACAGGTAGGCTGCTCATTCTAAGCAACAATGGAGGCTCCTGAATGCAATGGCATCTGTTGTATCAGAACTGGAGAGCATTTCTTCATTGAAAGGAGAGCAAAGAATGATACTGAAGGCTTCTCTCGGTGGAGAAAATGTTTTCGCTCTTCTCCTCACTTGCTTCTGTAAGAGTTTAAATTGACAGACGCTTCATCCAATCACCTTCTAAGTCTTTTTTTTTTTTAAGTGCCTGCCTTTTTCCAAAATGTTTCCAATGATGGCTTCTCAGACGTGTAACAACTCATCTGGCAGGTCAGGTTACGTGATGATGGCACGAGATGAAAAGTCAGGGGATCACAAAAGTTAATTTATTCTGAGGGGGACACGGATCCATCCAATAGTTGCTGTGATATTTCAGTCTGGACCAAAGAGCCTGTCATCCCTAAAAACAGGCAGACAGCAATTTGTTAAGCCACAACAGGTTAATGTGTGTACGGCTTCTACAGTAAAGCATACGTTGATAATGTGAACCTCCCAAACTAGCCTGCTGTCAACCTTTTTGTTCTCAATCTGCGGTCAATCCTTGAGAAAAAGCTGCAGTATGGTATCGTCAGAGTATGAAGTGTGAGAACAATGAAGCATGCAGTCAGGATGACGCTGAGAAACAGCGATCCTATCGAGATCAAAGGAGGAGGGAGGTCCAGTCCAGTCAGCAGAGCGTCTACTGTCTTCTCAAAGCTGTGATGGCTTTAAAAATGTAAGGGAAGGCAACTTGTTAGAATACAGCTTTGTCTTTTGCTTTACTCTATTATACCTTTTATAATACTTTTTTTTTGTGCCTGAACTCAAGTAAAAGAACTGAACTTGTATCTTGTCTCTGAGTTGTGCTTTTGGGTTCTAGTATCTGTAATCCTTACAACTTGATGTAATTTAGCCTTGTACAATTTGTGCCAGCAGCAGGATTTTGATGAAATCAGAAATAGAAGCTGAGAATATCAAAGTGAATGCTCCTTGTACATAATCTCAGCATGACATTAGTTGTAAATGCCATAATTCACCAGAGAAGAGATTCGGTACACTGATGGGATAAACCTTTTACATGAAGCACTGCATCATTTGAGCAGTTGATCTTCGATGCACTCTGTGATGTTAAGCCAATAAGTAGTTGCACTGAATTTTGGCATTCGAGGAGTCAAAACATCTAACTGTCTTTTTTTTAAAGACTGGGCCTCTAAAAAACGGCATTCAAAGCAACAGATCCTGGGTCTGTTGTGCTGCACACCTAAAAAGACAGCTATACCATTTAGCTAATTCCCATCTGGCTCTGCTCCTCAGTGGGGTTGTGCAATATGACGGAGCCCTTGCCAATAATAAAGCATTAGCATATTGAACTAAACTGATAAAACTGTCAGTCACACGGAGGCTCCAGAGCCAAAATTGTGTGTGTGTGTGTGTGTGAGAGAATGTGACTTTCCCTTTATTGTTTTTTCCCCTTTAATATCCACTGTTTTTCTTATCCATGTGCTTTGGCAACACACGCTCATACTGTGCCAATAAAGCCAAATAGAGATGAATAAAAGACAAAAAGTAGACAAAGAGAAAAATCTTGAATGAAAAATTAGAACTTTATAACGTTGCAGGACCTCCTGGAATTTATTGTATTCGCTCACCAGGAAATTTGGTGTAATGCAATGTTATTCTATTCCTTTGTTGTTTTTGATCTCTGTCATAACTATATTATTACTTGATTTAGTGCTATGAATATGCCTTTAGATATACTGTAAAGATGATTTCTGGTGTATAGGGTGAAATATACTTAGCTGATAATCATACGTTATATTAGCCTGTATTTAAAAAAAAAAAAAAAAATGTATGCGTTTAGTAATTTTCCTCCCTGGAAATGTATTCTTTACTCCCAGTTCAACAGACTATTTCCATGATGTGTACAGAAACTCTCGATAATTTAAAGCACGTCTGAATCGGCATGCAAAGCGTTTTATTGAGGAAACTATTTTTATCAAACACGGTGGTTTCCTCTTCGACTCCAACAGATCGTTTGGAAAGACTGATTGCAAAAGATGAACAGCAAGAGGCAACATCCCCCTCCTCCCCCTCCTCCTACCTCCCTAC
>NW_022280085.1:23173-27059 GCF_004355925.1 Anarrhichthys ocellatus | reverse complement strand
AATGGACCCTTTACCCCCGGTGTCTCCTCTCGCTCCCCTGTCTCTCGTCCCCCCCCCCCCTTCGCTCTCCTCATACATACATGCACGCTTCCTTTTCTCCGCTGCTGGATGGTGCGTTAGGAGCGCTTGCAGGCAGCACGGCACCGGGGGCTTCCCTTCTGTCTGATGGAGACGGGCTGAGTGAGGGGGGACAAGGTCCGTCCGGCAGAGACCACCTCGAGGATCCCACTGCTTGGACTCCGCTCTTGCTGCTGTACAACGCCGGAGGGGGGGAGCGGGCACGAGACAGGGGAGCGAGAGAGGAGACACCGGAGGTAAAGGGTCCATTAATGACCTGTTTGTGTGTTTTTGTTTTGCATTTGAGAAAGAAATCGCCGTGGTCGCAGTCAGAAACCAAGGAGGGACATAAAAGCGACATTTGAACCCTGTTGGACTTGATTGTGATCGTTTTAATGACCATTTGGAACAGAAGCGGAATAACAGAGAGCAGCTCTGTGTGTCCTCCACTGCTCTGCCGTCGTGTTTTTTGCTTTCGATCAATTAGCCCTCTGATTTTAATTTCCCTCACGCGCCTGTATGATAACTGACAAGCAAAAATACGTGAGCTTAATTGATTTGGAGTTAATACATAAAACACAAATATCTTTTTCCCATTTAGGTTTTTTGATTGTCTGATTTAGGAGCAAAATCAAGTGATTTTGCTCTCTGGTGATGCTCATTTTATCATTATTCAAGTAAACAATAGAAACTGCAGCGTGATATTATACTGCAATTCAATTATGGTGGCAGGCTGGAGCCTTTTCATTTAAATGAGGTAGGCTGAGAGCGCCGCCTCAAGTCTGGAAAGGAAACTGCAGATGGCTCTGTAGATGCAAATTGGCATCATTGTGAGATAAAAAGAACCACACACAGGTTTTTCACAATACGCCCAGTGTTTATGTCCAGGAGATGCAGCCTCTGTTTAATAACACGTCTCCTTGTTTCTCTGCATCCATACTGGAGGCCAGGGTGAACCCAAATTCCAGAGAAGATACAGCAACCTTCTCATGCCCTGTCCACACTACTCCGTTTCTCCTTGGATGCAGATTTGTCAAATAGAAACGATCTCCGTCCACAAGGGAGTTTCAGCATCATTCTCGAGTTGATCTGCATCCACATGGCAGCCTTCGAAGGCGGACAGCACGTGACCATTAACGTACACTGGGCATGCGCGTGACGGTGTAAACAGGAAGTGGATTGCTTGCTTAGTTAAAAAACAAAATACGACAGAGTAATAAAGTAGTCTTTAATAATGAAAGGTTGTATTTGATACTTAAGATCTTCCTCTATAAACTCAAACAGACAGTTCGTGGAAAGTTTTATTTTTCAGACGTAGTTACAGCGCTGCGGGTCTCTCGCTCTCTCGCTCTCTCTCTCTCTCTCTCCAAATTTACTTTAAAATCAACACTTACACGTAAACGTTTACTAGATTATGGTCCATAAATGTGGTCAACACACGTCTCTCACTCTATTCTGCTCCTGCTTCGTGCAGGAAAGCTTAGCAGATCGCTAACAGTAGATCCGTGAAATAAAAGAGTTTCAAGACTTCAGTGTGAATCTTTCTTATTTGTAAAACTGTGGAAACACAATATGAAATATGGCTTTACAAACTGTCCATATACACATACATGAATACAAAACAACAATCCATGATATAGCCAGCATGTAACATGTCCGCCTAGCTAGCTTCTAAGCTACTTTTAACATTACCGCCAATGGAGAAATGCTAACCGCGATTAGCATTTAATACAACACAAATGTTATACTAAACACGCAAATAGAATATATCTACGTACATCTTGTCATGCTTCATAAAGACATACTTACAGACTAAGGTCTCAAGGCTACCAAACGGAAGAAGTAAAACGTTAGTGCAGCGTGTCTTCTCATTAAAATCTAAAAACAACGAGCTGCTCCATAGAGCTGATGCCGGTCACACTGCTCGCTAATCACTCCAATAACAGCTGCTTCCTCCACAGAAATGCAGACTTTTACTGCACAACAGCTGCTAGGGACGGAGACGTCATGGTTGCCAAGAACCAATCCAGTAGCGAACACGGGTGTGGGCGTAATTTTTTCTAAGCACATCCGTATCCGACCGTCCACACGCAAACGCAACCCCGGAGTTCTCAAACACCTCCAACCTCGGTGGATTTTTCAGATTCCTCCGTTTAGGGTGCTCCAAAACTCCGGCGTAGTGTGGCCGCTCAGTGTAAACGAAGCAAATACGGAGTAAAAGCGGAGTAGTGTGGACAGGGCCACCACCTGGTCCTGCAGCTGGGGTTTTAAAATAGGATCTCATCCTAAAAACCCAAAGCAGGCGCGTGACTGAGCTGCTTCCTCTTTGTAGACCAGACGTGTCTGCAGGCTGGCAGCGAGGCCGCAGGGTCGATGTGTGGTGACAGAGCTGAATTGTGCAGATGTCCTCCAGCGTTTGTGTAACCGCAGGTGTGCACATAAATGCCTTTTGTGTGTGTGTGTGTGTGTGTGTGTGCGTTAGGAACAATGTCAATAGCCATTTACATTGATGCAGATTGTAACAACAACAGCTCCCCGAGTGAGTGGAAGCAGGTTATTGAGCCACGGTTCAACTGCTTTTGTTGGTTTTACACCTTCAGTCATGTTTAATAGGTGACGATGTTGCATGATAGAGCTGGATGTTAAGTCAATTAAACGATTAGTTGATCCTGAAAAAGTATCAGAAACCATCTTATTTGATTAATCTATTTTAATTGATATCGATGTAAATATAATAGTTGAAATGTAAAGATGTCAACTGGCTTTAGGAAATTGTATTGGGCATCTCGCAGTATTTTCTGATGTTTTATAGATCAAACAATGACTCAATTAATAAAGCAAATAGTCTTCAGATTGGTTGATAATGACAGTAATCAGCTGCAGCTGGATTGCATGCTGATACATGTAATACATATCAACAGTCCTTTACACTTGTAAGAAGTATTTTGGATTTTGACTGCTTGCTTTTCTTTGAATTTCCCAGAATTCATTAGTTAAATAAGAAGCTTTGTCTCAGCTGATTTATTAAAAACGACCTTGTTGTTTATGTTCTGGCTTGTTATTCTTGTAAGCTATACAACTCTTAGTCAAACAGATGACTTGGCCTGTCACAATTTACCCCAAGCCCAAACTGATGTCTTGAGGTTGCTTGTTTTGCCCGAATTATCGTCAAAACCCCCAAAATATTTAAGAAAAAAGACAAAAACAGCAAATCCTCACATTTGAGAAGCTTGAACCAGTATATGTTTTGGTACTTTTCTTTAATTGATCATCAAAATTTGTGGTTAATGTGGTTCATTTTGTGTCAGTCTTGTCTCTTCTACATTGTGATGATGTATATTGCAGTGCCTGTTAGTTGGATGCAAAGCTGCATTTTCGCCCACCTTGTCTGTCATCCAGTCATGCATCCTTTGTCACTGTTTCTCTCATTTAATATGCCTCTCACAGATTCACACACACACACACACGCACACGCAGACACACACACAACAAAAAACTTCTTTTCTTTGGAGTGTATAACCTTGACGCTTGTCACTTTCAGCAAGGCACTGACAGTATGTTTTTTTTATTATTGTATTCTTTCATCTCTGTCTCTTCTTTTACCTTTTAATTCTGTTTCCACTTTGGTCTCCTGTTTCCCGCTGCAGATCCTCCATCATCTGAAGGTCTCCTGCTATTCTACTTCTATGCTCTCCTGCCTCTCCTCCTGGGTGTCTCTGGGATTGTGTTTAACATGCACGCTCCCAAGAGAGTGTAGCTTGTAGTGCCGAGAGGAGAGTTTGGTGTGTGTGTGTGTGTGTGTGTGTGTGTGTGTGTGTGTGTGTGTGTG
>NW_022280085.1:6118-23163 GCF_004355925.1 Anarrhichthys ocellatus | reverse complement strand
GTGTGTGTGTGTGTGTGTGTGTGTGTGTGTGTGTGTGTGTGTGTGTGCTACTTGAAGCACAGAGATGGGCTCGGTGGGAGCGGAGCGCCGCAGGCCCACACCGGTCCAGATGCCCGAGGAGAGGGATGTGTGGAGGGATGGAGGAAGAGCTGGATGGCGGGATGGAGGGAGGGAGGTCTGGAGGGAGGGCAGAGAGAGCGGCGTGGTGCAGAGCTACAGTTTCGACTCGTACCAGCTGGAGGAGGAGGAGATTAGTAAAGACGCCCCGGAGCGAGGAGTGCTGGCGCTGTCCGAGCCCGGTGAGGGAGTTTACATTCTGTCTATCTGTGTGTGTGTGTGTGTGTCTGTGTGTCTGTGTGTTTGTGTGTGTACTGGTCTTATAAATAGATAGACAAGCAACAAGGAATATCTGTCTTCTACTCCAAAATACCAGGAACAACAAAGTGTGTTCTTTTCTGTCTCACAGTATGCTTAGTGGAGCACCAGCAGCACATTTTCACATTATATTCTTTATGTGTGTATATACCGGTGGTGGACAGAATATCATGAACATACATAGTAATATCCACAGTTACTGCCAGGGTCCCCCAACAACTCCAGGGAATGGTGAGATGATGGTGATTCTGCACTAAAGTTAATTGTTATATGCGAATAACACCCTTTTTTGCAATGGAGATTATACAGTCTGATGGCAAACTGCCCCTTGCCTTTGCCTGTTTGTAAAATATATTAATTATATTTCCTGAGAAACAAAAGAGGAAGAACGGGAAGAGAAGTAGATGGATAGATACATTCTTTACACTAGTGCAGTTGTCTTATTTTAGCAATCTTATCCAGTCTTGTTTAATTTCTATTATTATATTTTATAGTCTATTGAAGTCAAACTAAAATTAAGATAATTAATGCTAAGCAATTAGTTTAGCCTATATACTGTATCCTTGGTGTTTATATTTATTTGGTGACAATTGTGATCGCAAAAGAGAAGACATTTTATGTGACTCATGGACCCATGAAAAAGAAACGGCTAACCCAAGCTAGCGGCCCTCCTTTGTACGAACGCAGTGCAGAAGCCGCTTATGACTAACATCTAAGCTAACGGTGCTAACATTACACAACTAGCTTCAACTTTCCACGTGGAAGCTAGTTAGCCTAGTTAGCTGCAGCTTGCTGAGTGACCAGGGACAGATGGCTTGTTGATAAAAGACAAAAAAAAACGTGCATCATCTAGCAACACCCACGCTACATGTCAATCACCCGCTGCCACCGGAAACACCCACCCAGAGGCTGGAAGCCACTGTTAGAAAGGTTTTTATCCTCTGTTGAATTATGCACAAGCTACGGTATCATGACAGTTTATATTTCCTAAAAGTGAGAAGTATTCAAATTTCCGTTACACTTTAAAATCATTCCTGAAACAAACAAACTGCACTGATAACCAGTCACCACTCTAAGACTGAGTGAAAGACATGCTTTCTGCCGTGTGTGTGTGTGTGTGTGTGTGTGTGTGTGCTTGTGTTTGCAGATGATGGTGGAGGCTGAGGGAATAAAAACAGTGACAGAGAGAGGAAATGTGTAAAAAACAAACGGGATGCAGGCCTGTTCAGAGAACATTGCTGTGTTGCCTGGTTACTCAGGTTGCACAAAGGGCACGTTAATCAGATCACAAGTGACCAAGGACACGGCCTACAGCGAGGGACCTAGATTTTCAGACAGCTCTCCCTCTTCTCTCTTCATCCTTTGCCTCTTGTCAGTCTCAATATCTCACAGCTAACAAAATATAAGTATGCAGTCTGTCGCTTCCCTTAAAGAAGAAAGAGAGAGAAACAAAGGTTTTGAAAGACAGACTCAAAGACTGAATTAATCCTCGTCATTAAAGTTCATCAGCTGCTCTACAATCTGTAATCTGTAGTTTAGGAAAAGTATAAGCGGGATAGAGGGGGTCAGAAAAGGAGGGGGGGGTATTTTTCTTTTAGTTAGAGCTTTCTGGCATTTTTGGGGAGAGCAGGAGAGGGTCTTTTACTTTCCAGCCTAAATTGTGGTTTTATTCCAGCAGTCATGTTTCATAATGATGGACTTTGCCGTATGCCGAGGACGGCAGGTCTTTCTCTGTATCAGGGTTTTTAT
The DNA here is from genome assembly GCF_004355925.1 of Anarrhichthys ocellatus. NCBI lineage: Eukaryota > Metazoa > Chordata > Actinopteri > Perciformes > Anarhichadidae > Anarrhichthys > Anarrhichthys ocellatus. Next base: position 21,039 of record NW_022280085.1, on the reverse strand, counting down.
TCATGTGTGAGTGTGCCGGTGGCCTACATTAGATGTTCCATTAAGATATTAGGGTTTAAATTGGGTGCACTATCAAACAAGTTGTACCAGTTTAACACTCTTTGCTGTGTGTGTGTCAAGAGGAGGGTTCAAAAAAACATCAATAACCACAGAGATTGTCCTGCTTTTATACAAAGTCCACCTCCGTCACCACCCAAAGCATCTTCACACAGTCCCAGAATATGTCAGAAAGGTTTGTCATGTCAGGCTCTGCACTGAAATGTCCGTTACACAGTGAGGGCGGTGCTGTGGTTTTCTTTAGTGGATTTTCTGTTAATGAGGTTTGAGTTTCTGCAGGCGGTGATCTTTTCTTCTGTCAGTGCAGCCGTGGTGATGTTCACTGCTCACTACACAGCTAATGCCAGGGTTGTTTTTTTTCACCCAGAAACAACAAGAACAGTCAGAACAGCAGAAATGGAAAATCTTTTAGGAACTGTATGTTATTGAAATAGGCATTTAATTACAAGAAAATAACATTCATTACTGAGGAATCAAGTTCATCCTCAGGAAAATAATTGATCAGTCCCAGGTACCATTATAACAAATTCCATTAAACATTAAGAAGTGAAATGCATCATTTTTTCTTTTCTTTATTCAGCTATAAAATAAAAACGCTCAAAAATGGTTTGGAGCAGTTAACAGCAGGCTCACAGGATTATGAACCGTGGTATAAAGAACCTGCACGTCACACTTTAACCATGAAACAGAATCAGCAGCAAAACACAAAATCCAATTTTTAGCTGAAACTACTCAGCTGGTCTACGATCAGCAGTTCCTCCGATCGATCTCTGACGCAACAGGAAGGAGGTCCTCTGCTGCATCAGCTGCTCCGTCATTGGAGCGGAGGCGTTACTGCTGCTGCTACAGCTTCATTCATCCCGATTAGCTTTAATGAAGATCGAGCTGTGGGCTCCAGACCTAATTAAGAAGTTTTGAAGTCATTCTTATCCCCACAGTTTGAGTGTGATGTCATACTCTTGTGATTCTCTAACCCTTGACTCCGTTCTTCCCCCTCAGACTTTGAGGAGCCGATCCCTGACGACCGTTACCATGGCATCTACTTTGCAATGCTATTGGCTGGCGTGGGTTTCCTGCTCCCCTACAACAGTTTCATCACTGACGTGGACTACCTGCACCACAAGTTTGAAGGTATAAATGTGCATGAAGAAACCCGTGAATGTTCTTGGATAACTGCACCTTTTCAGAGAATGCATGAGTTCTACAGACACGTGCACACCCGGAGAGTGCACATTCAAATCCAGCTCCCACGAGTCACGTGTGTGTGTGTGTGTGTGTGTGTGTGTGTGTGTGTGTGTTTCAGGGACGTCCATAGTGTTCGACATGAGTCTGACGTACATCATGGTGGCTCTGCTGGCCGTCATCCTCAACAACGTGCTGGTGGAGAGACTCAGCTTGCACACCAGAATCACTGTGGGTAAGTCCAGCAGGAGCCCGCTCACATTGTGAAACATTCCCCATGATGGGAACTTCTGCTGTTACTCTTTCATTAATGACCCTCTGGGACCCTCCAGGCTTATCAGAACAGAATACGCAGAGCGCAAATGGAGAAGACAGTATAAAGAGAAAGAGAAAAATACACTCCGCCACAATTGTCCTGTGGGTTTTGTTGATAAACTCTTTCAAACAAACTTTGCCCAAGACTATGAACTCTCAAGGGGGGTCGTCTTTCAAGAGTGTGGGTATTTTTTTTGTTTTGCTTTTAGCTTCTTTAAAATCTTGCATCATCTTTAGTTTTGCTGTCAGCTTTCAAAACAGTAAACAAACTCACTGTGCTATTTAAGTAGACTATTCAGATACAAGCATGCACAGTGAGGCAGACTTTGCATCAAGTTTGTCGAAGACGAAGCCGGATACTGGAGAGCTCCAAATTATTCATTAAAAAGCAGTTTTTTAAATCTAGTACACATCTTTGCAAATATTAAAGCTATTCAGCCTACCCCATATGAAAATAAAAAATCTTTAAAAATGTATGTCCCTAGGATCATTTTGAAATCATTACACATACGTTGCATGTAAGAGCAAGGTTTCACCAGCGTACCCTCTGCAGCTTTAAATAGCTCTGCTCTCATCCTTGAGGAAACGTCTTTTGAAGTGTGTTGTCGGCTGGAGAGCTTTCTCTGGAGTTTACAAACTCAGGATCGGACCTCAGATGGAAGCGATACTGCTCTCACGTCGGCCCTGTCAAGTATGTGTTCAGTCATGCCATCGCAACGTGACCTTCACTCGTCTGTCTTTCTCTTTCTTTGCAGGTTACATATTTGCTCTGGGGCCGCTGGTCTTTGTCAGTGTGTTTGATGTGTGGCTGGCCAAGTTCACCACCAGGCAGGCTTACATCGTCAACCTCGTGTCAGTGGGAGTGGTGGCCTTTGGATGTACAGGTATCTATCTATCTGCCTGTCTGTCTGTCTGTCCATCCATGTTTCCATACTATATATATATATATATATATATATATACACGGTATATATGCAGTACAGGGCATTCCTTAAAGCTGCACTCAAGGGTCAGATGTGTAATGAAAAACAACAACAACAACAGGGAGTTATGACTCTGCTGTTCCTCAAAGATCCACATTTTAGCGACTCTCGGCTCATTATTTGAGTTCTCCAGGATGCAGCTTTACTGCTTTATTTGACTCTTGCAACTCAACTCGTTTGTCGGCCACAGCAGGCAACTGTTTCTCAGCTAAAAAGCTGTAAAAACCCGCTGTGCTCTACCGGCCCAGCACCAAACAAACAGCTGACAGACACAGTTAGCGACTAGCTGGTGACCACAGTGGAGCGTTCAGCAGCTAAAGATCCACATATTTCTAAAATTCTAAAAAGCTCAGAGCGATACACGACAGCATTCAGCTCAACAAAACGTCTTGTTCAGTACAGCAAGCAGTCAGTGTCAACAAAGAGTAGAACTAAACAGAGACTCAAACATTTCCTGGGTTGACTGCCATACTGAAAAAAACCTCTCAGCATCATGATCACGATGACTTTTCATTTACTGACACAATAACTGGTTTTGAAGCATGAATGAAATGTTTTGGGTGATTTACTACCTTTTGCAGACAAACAATGGAGTTGTGTTGTCCCATGAAACAGTTTAGAGAATGTTGAGACTGTTTCTCTTTAATAGCTAAAGTTAAAGTGTTCATGATGTTCTAAAGTCCACCTCCTGTTTATCATGTAGAGAGTAATAAAAAACTGGTGCTCAGTCAGAGCTGTCAAATGAACACGCGGCAGTAGAGGTTTCAGTTCTCAGCTGCTGCTCAGGAACCTGATACACTGATCCAGTTTCCTTATACTGTAAGTGTGATCACGGAGCCTTTCAGCCAACAGTAGAAAGACTTTAATTAGCGGCAGTGCGGAGGTCAGAGTGGCTTCTCCCTCGAGTGGTGTGTAAACGTTCAGGAAGTTGTGCCTCTAAATGAATCGTGTTGTTTCAATGTTGACTGTTTGCACTGATAAACACTTCCTCATCCCTCCCCAGTGCAGCAGTCTAGTTTCTATGGTTACATGGGGATGCTGCCCAAGAGGTACACACAGGGGGTGATGACTGGAGAGAGTAAGTACACTCACACAGATACATCGCACATCCATATCCCTGCTGTCACCTCCCTTGCCCCCCATTCCTTTGTCTTTTCTCTGGCTACGTCTCCCTTTGTTCCTTCCAGGTACAGCAGGTGTGATCATCTCCCTGTCGCGCATCTTCACCAAGCTGCTGATCCCCGACGAGAGGAGGAACACGCTCATCTTCTTCCTCGTCTCCATCAGCATGGAGATGCTCTGCTTCCTGCTCCACCTGCTGGTCCGCCGCTCTCAGTTTGTCCGCTACTACACCAACCACGCCCAAGGCAAAGGTCCGGTCAAAGGACACGACCCGCACGACAGCGGGACAGGATACCGAGTTCACCACGATGTCACCGCAGAGGAAGTAAGATTTGTAAGTTTGTGGACAGACTATCGGCTCTACCGCGTGTATGCATACTGTGAATATATTGTGTTAGTAGCATTGTGTTGGTCCGCTGGTCTGTCAGCTAATCTCTCATTTAATAGAGCCGTGAAATAGTGCCGAGACGTTCACCATACCTCCTCCTGACTTTGGTGACTTCTCCTCTAGCACCACCATGAGGCTCACGTTTGTGTTATTTTGTGACATTTTCTTATTAAAGTTTAGTCTATTCATTCATTCATTTTCATTTAATCCTTCATAAATGTTGCAACAGCAAGATGGGGAGGAACCGTTAGGCCTCTAAACTGTGGTCCCGTGTCCTTGTCGATTTCTGTGAGGAGTGTGTGTGTGTGTGTCGCTTCTTCAGTGGGAGTGTGCACGCAGGGATGGAGGGCTGTGTGGGTTTTAAAATGCAGTATCATTTATTTAAGCTGCGCTGGGCTGCTTTTCGGCTGCCACTCAGAAAGGGAAATATTGAGAGAGAAAGAGAAAGGGATTTTGGGAGAGGTTATTAGGGATGAAAGTGGTGATGCGGAAAAAAAGATGAGCAAAGATGCAATTTTAGAGAGAAAGGGAGAGGTTGTGAACAGAAAGAAAATGAGAGTCACGACACAGAGGAAAAAGGTTGTTGGAGAAAACTGTTGAGGCAAAGAGATGAGACACTAGGGGGGGAAACACAACTGAGAAAATATGAGTGAGAAATGAAAGAAGAAGAGGTACATCCACTTAGTATTCATGCTTGAAGCAGCACTTTGTAGCCTGAAGACATGGAGCTGATATTCCTTGTGTGTGTGTGTGTGTGTGTGTGTGTTCATGTTCTGAGCCTTCAAAGGAAGATGCATCACCTCAGGCTGTCATCTTTTCATGTGTGCGTGTGTTTGTCCACCATTACGCGCAATACAAATGTGTGTGTGTGTAATTTTCTGCATCTGGGGGCTGATTCAGGCAGCTCTTTGTTCTGGTTGCCTGGGGATACTGAGCGCTCTATGCTAAGGGATAATCAAGAAGAGTGGTGCCTTCTGGCCCGCAAGTCCCTCCAATCAACTAATGGATCTGCGTGTGTGTGTGTGTGCGCGCGCGGGCCTGTGTGCATATGAAAAGGTGTGTGTTTATTAAGAAGCATGAAGAGAAGGATGTGCTTATATGTTTGGATAAAGAGGAACTGTATGTTTGTAGACTGTGTGTGTGTGTGTGTGTGTGTGTGTGTGTGTGTGTGTCTGGGGCGTATTTGCAGTCCAATCTGTAGTCTCTCCATTATCATTACGTCAACCTGCAGCCACTCACAGTGATCATCTTTATTACTCGCTGCCATAAAAAGCTGATGTCATGCAGCCAGGAGGCCGGTCTACTAAACCACTGCACAATAATATGTGTATTTACGGGGTGATGGCTACCTCTAGTGTTTTCTTAATGAACTGTTGACGCCTTGACTTTTTTTTTTCGGGGAAATGAGGAACAAGATGAGGACGTTTGCCGAGTAATTTGATGATTGATCATTAAAGGGGTCATGTGTTTTCTATTTCAGTTTGGAATTAAATTGTTGATGTAATGTCGATGACTGGCCTCAAATGTTTTTCTGCCCGTCATGCGTTTGTTTTATTAAAGCATTGAATAAACGGTCTGTGTCTCTTCAGGGAAATGGTGGGACAGCACCGACGCCTTCAGAGGAAGTCATTGAGGACTTTGAGGGAGGGACTTACGTGCGATTCGATGCCCCAAAAGCCAAGATAAGGAGGAGCTGGCCTGGTGTCCGCGGTACGCTCTCTTTTAATCCCGTGTACTCGCTGCTCAATTACCCTCTGGCTCCAATAGATGGACTTGAACTTTAAATGCATTCATGGGAAGAGGAGAATATTCGTAGAGGATTAAACTGTTCAAGCGAGAGCCTTTAAATATCACCCTGTGTGTCCGTGTGTGTCTTCTCTATGCAGACATGGTCTTGCATCGTTACGTGGTGTCCCGTGTGATCTGGGCCTACATGCTGTCTATAGCGGTGACCTACAGCATCACCTTGTGCCTGTTTCCCGGGCTGGAGTCAGAAATACGAAACGCCACCTTAGGAGAGTGGCTGCCCATCCTCATCATGGCCACCTTCAACATGTCGGACTTCGTTGGCAAGGTGAGACGCACATTCTTTTAAATGATGCGGTGATGCTTCAGAGAAAATACGGTAACATTGAACTATTATGTCACATATCTCACACGATGTCAAGGCCATTTTCATTCTGAAATGTTATCTTTCTAGAAAATATAACTTACTTTTTGAATTGTGACTGGTGACATAAAATAATTTCCAGCGTAGTTTCGCCAAACTTCCACCTTACCAGAGCTTTAATCAGCCGGAACAACTGAAAACACCGTTGTCGGTGCTTTTCTCATAAACAGAGTTTAATGAATCAAACTGAAACTGTAAAATATCAAATATGAATAATCCCCAGGGAGAAATATGCCCTTGCCCTAAAATACACTTGATGGACTGGGATACCAGCATTCATAATTTCTTTCTGTAACCTCATCATTTATGTTCTAAAATTCACTTAGCTCTTGGCAATCTCTGATTTCACACCTCTTGAGATTCTGGGATTTAATTGTAGGGTTCCATCAGGCTTCTCTGCACAACAGCAGCAGGAAAGAGACGAAGGAACACTGCAACACTGGAATTGACCTTGTGAAATTGTTAAAGGAGTCGCTCCATTTATTAAACCTGAGAGAAAGAATGGAAAAAAGTCTGGTTTATTTTTGGATAATTGCACTTAGCTCAAAGGCTTTATTCAAATATTCAGAAATTAAACCTTATCTGATGTCCTCAAGTCATCATTTTAACTTTGAAAGTTGTTCTGATTTTGACTTTGTCTTCGCAGCAAATTTAGCATTTTGTTGAAATTGGGGAGTAAAAGATAAGGCTGGCGAAGATAAATTATATCGAAAGAATAGAGTAGAAAAAACTGAGTTACTTATTGTGCTCTCTTGAAAGTGCAATAAGCAGCCAGTCAACGAATGGCTGAGATAGGTTAGTCCCTGTTCTGTAGAAACTATCATTTTTAAGACTAGACTTTAACCCCCAGCGTCTTTGAAACATTTCCCTGCTCTGTCCTCAGATCCTTGCAGCGCTGCCGTACGACTGGTCCGGAGGCCGCCTGCTCTTCTTCTCCTGCCTGAGGGTGGTCTTCATCCCTCTGTTTGTCATGTGCGTGTACCCGGCCAACGCGCCCACCCTGTCCCACCCCGCCTGGCCCTGTCTCTTCTCCCTCCTCATGGGAGTCACCAACGGCTACTTCGGGTCTGTGCCGATGATCCAGGCTGCGGGCAAAGTGCCGCCCGAACAGAGGGAGTTGGCAGGTGAGTTAAAGTGCTAGAAGGTAGATTGTTACTTTATGCTAAGCTAAGCTAATTAGCTGCTGGCTGCAGCTTAATATTTAGCATGCAGACATGAGAGTGATATCAATCTTCTCGTATGACCCTCAAATAGAAAGCAAATTAGCATATTTTTCAAAATGTCAAGTTTATAATTAACAACCATTAGTTTAGTATGCACTGAAGTAGCATGCTAACATGCTAAACTAAGATAATGCACATTATACCTGCTAAACATCAGCATGTTGTTGTTGTCAGTACATTAGCATTTGGCTAAAAAGCAGAGCTGCTAACGTGGCTGTAGACTTTTAGTCTTGATTCTTACTGTCTTATCGATAACTGTGCCGGAGGTGTCAGTGTGAGCTTCACTCTGTAGCAGCTCTTTATAATGCATTTAACACTTGACTTCTTTACAGGGCTTGTATAAAGGAAATACTGTAGTCCATGAATGTGAGATATACGTTTACAATTCCTCCTTAGTATTGTGGAGGTTGGTTTAAGGCATTTTGCCGGTAGCACTTGTTGACTTCTTGCTTCTTAACAGTACATTTTGTTTGGACACCCTCTGGCGTTTCAGAGAGTAATGCAACGAACAGCAAGTTCAGCATAAACACTCTTGTGCATCCTCATAGCTCGTGGTCCATCTGCGGAGGCTTGCGCTACGGTGCCAAGGGCGGTTATAAACAAAGCTTCCCTCTTTCTGTGTCCCTCCAGGGAACACCATGACAGTCTCCTATATGACCGGCCTGATGGTGGGCTCCGCCGTGGCGTACGCAGCTTACAGCTTCGCTGCCCCAGGACCAGGAACACACGTCAACGCACTCAACATGCACACACATGCCAACGCTACCGGGTACTGAATGTCCACACACACACAATAAAACACACTCACGGATATAAACACAAATACATGCACACACACTCGCAGCCTTTTCCAAACACAAGATCCTGGCCAGGAGAAGCAGCGTAGACTGGTGGACTCGAGTCCAGCTGTGGAGGACGAAAAGACATCCGTAAAGAACTCTTTAAATGTTCATACTCTGAGAGATGTATTCTTTGTCCAGATCGTGCTTCAATGTGGCTCACTGGATAAACAAAGTGGAATAAGATACAAAAAAATGGAGGAAATGATGTTAAACCGTAAAAACGTAGCCCATTTCTCCACCTTGTCATTCTCCAGCCTGGTGGTCCACTGACCATCAAATGTCACGGCTGTCTCTGCTGTGATGAACTTTTCCCGGGAGGTGAAGAACAGGAGCTGGACATCTGTCAACAGAAGCCCTTAGAGTGTCTCACAGTGAAGTTATCGTCTGCATGTGTGTGCTAACAGACCGGCTGACATTTGTACCGTGTAAAGTCAAGTGGTTTTTCGCTGCAGGGAACGAACGGTTCACAGTTTTCGAGGAGACCATGTGTCACATTTCACATTGTTGATATTCAGAGTAGAGAGACGATGCCACTGAGGATTTTTCTGGACCAGTTGTTTTCCAGCTGTTTCCTAATTATAATCCCTGACAACCTCTGACTGCACCATTTTAAAAACTACAACAAGAGCAACTTATAGGCCCGATTTACTTCACAGTGAAACAGAAGCTCCTGTAGTGTGACATATGTGCGAGTATAATCGAATAGCTATGTGGAATTATGAGACGGAAATCCAGTCGCCCCAAATCACATCTGATTGGATATGTTTAAGTCCACTTGAGTTCAAGAGTCATCAAACATATTCTAATCATTTATAGGAAGAGCAAAGATTTGATATAAAATTCTCCAAAATGATATTTTTCACATGTACAGTATTGAGCGCAGAAGAAGTGATAACTGTTGACATTGCAACACAGAAATAGAACTTGGAGAATCAGTTTTTATTTTTATTTTACTGTGCCTTATAAGGAATTACAGTTTTCTAATTAATGACATACACGATGCTGTCAACACTTGATTTCCTCTGAGTTGTTAAGTTATTTCAATTCAACAAAAATCCATCCTTTTTGTCAACAGTAGACGCGTCAACTGGACTTTATCTCAATTGACTTCCCCCACCAAAATGTACTGAGATCGTCCCAGTCCATCTGGTTTGTCTCCACTCAGAATCTGAATTACAAAAGTGTCAGTTGTATTTATTTTCAATGATGAAGAACATTATTCTTATCAGCCTTATAAAGTATATCTGGAAAAAAAAGAATAATGTTAAAACTATATGGAGTTATTATGATTATGTGCATTAGCAGCTGCTGTTCTCTGTTCTGTTTATTTACAATAATGCTAAAAGAAAAAGAAGAATTTCCATCTGTTTGGTTTGGGTTCCACATCACTTCTTGTTCCCTCTGATGGATGGAAAGAGAACAAAGTGTTGGTATAAATGTACCAGATGAGGTAGCATGATGATAGCTGTGTCTTGCAGTTTGTGTCCCCTCTCTGTCCATATGAACGGTGTCTGTGTGTAACATCTGTGTAATGATGTGGGATATTTTGGGGGAAAACATATATGTGCCAAAAAGTCTGCCTGTTTCTGATCAGTGTTAGGACCTGAGAAAAGAGAGAATGTAATTCTGTGGACAGTTTAACAGGATGAAAGTTGTAAATATATAGAATGAAATGCACTCATGATTTTAAGAGCTCTTATTTTTTCATACAAAAGCCACTAGAAAAGATCAGATTCATATTTTTCGTAGCTTTAATTCGTAGAACACCTGTTTCCTTTATGTTTTCAGACCCCCAGCTTCTTCCCCTGCGTATCCTGCTGCATTTGATGAATATTTCAGTGATAAGAGGATCTCTGCAGGGTTCAGACTTTATACATTATGAAGAAAACATCGCCTCAGTGTCGAAAGTCATGAAGCGCACTACATTATGTAGGTGACGGCTTAAATGGAGCCTAATGTCAGAGCTGTTTGAAGAACGGTAGGGTGCCATTTGGGAGCTCACCTCATTACTGTATGCATGTCCCACTGTGCTGACGGTGTCACATTGCCTGAGGCCTCTCCTCACAGAGCTGTTCGGTTTGAAGGTGTTTTTTAGTTATTTTTGGTCAGATGTGTCGTTAAAGGACATGAAAAGTCTCTTTCCTTCTCTGTCTCTCTCTGGCAGAAACCTTAGGGGCATTCCAGAGACGGGAGATCCCACGTTTCAAAGAGTTGCATGTTAAACACATATTTCTTTCAACGTTTGACATTTTGGGAAATAGACTTATTCACTTTTTTTGAGGCGAGTTAGATGAGACGATTGATACCACTCTCTGTTGTACTACAGCCAGCAGCCTGTTAGCTTGGCTTATCATTAAGACACAGCAAAACAAACAAAGCCTGGCACCATCCAAAGGTAACAAAATCCACCTACATCTTGTAAAAAATGACAATTCAACATTTTACTCTTTTTGCCTTCAGCACATAAAACAGGACATAAGAAAGTAAAACGGCAAATTGTCGTTTTTTACTCTTTGGTGGTTAGTGCCGATCAGTTAGATAATTAAGTAGGTCGATTTTGTTACCTTTGAACAGAGCCAGGCTAGCTGTTTCCCCCATGTTTACACTCTTTACGCTAAGCTAAGCTAACCGGCTACTGGCTCCAGCTTTTTATTTAGTGCACCAATGCGAGAGTGGTATCACTCTCTGCAAGACAGCGAATAAGCGTATGTGTCCCAAAATGACAAACTATTCCTCCAAGATTAATAAATGGACGATTATTTTATTGGCTTTTGCTTAATGACTTTTTTATGTAAAATGAGTAAATTAGTAAGATATTCTAAGTAAGTTATCTTATAAAACAAGTTAAAGTTTTTTCTTTTAAATCAGCAACATGGTGATCTGCCAGTGAAATGAACAGGTGAAGCTGCACTGTAGACACTGAGCATTAAACGAGTCCCTTAATGACACTTTGATCTGACACTTCAGTCTTATTAATTAGCTACTCTAAGAAAGACTGTATGCTCACTCAGTTTCTTTCTGATGAATTATCTATCGTTTCAGAACATATGGCGTAGGCTGTGGCTCAGAAGGTAGAGCGGGTTGCCCTTTGACCTCTTACTGTCCGCATGTTGAAATATCTTTGAGGAGACACTGAACCCCAAGTAGCTCCCCGAGTCCACTGCTCCTAATACTTAGGGTGGGGTAAATGCAGAGGTCAAATTCCAGGTATGTACCTGTTTGTATATGATGATTGTAATTAATATCGAACATATTTTTGACATTTGCTGACACTTTTGTCCAGACTGACTTAGTTTAACAGTAGAATAAGGGTTAGGGTCAGCCGACCACAGGGAGTGCTCTGACAAAGTCACTGTGACAAGAAAGAAGTGTGGATATGAAAGGAAGAGGCAGACAGAATATTTGGATTAGAGTAAACTAGCAGAAAAGTAAAGATACTCATGATGGGATGACGGTTACTCCACTTCTGGGGACGACATTCAATCTCCAGCCGCAAACAAAGACATAAAAAAACTGGGGATAGAACCTTTTAATCCTGCATTTCACCTCATCCTCAAGGTCTAATATCTGTCAGCTGCCATGTGACTTCCTATTTTTATATTATATTCGTCATTTTCCTCCCAACTGACAGCGAAGAATTTATTTAGAACCCACGTCGTGCTGAACACCCATGTAACTGCACACTGTGAAACACCAGGGTGGTGCAAATGCAGACATTACGCTGTACATATGTATCTACTGTAACATAAGATATTTTGCAGATGATATTTGCGAAACAGAATAGTTTAATAGTGATCCAGACTAATTCTTAGTCTGGATCACTATTAAACTATTGAAATGCAGCCTTATTTGTGCAGTGTCTAATGTAGATTATTGCTAAATATGTGCATGTTAACAGAATGATTGATGAAAAGACCTGCCTTGTTTCAGGAGGACGATTATCTTTAGCTCGATATATATCAGCAGGAGTTCTAAAGGTTAACCTGGATTTGGAGAAAATTGTGGCCTTTCAGCTCTTGATGTTTGATTCCTGACGCTATTTATCCGTAACAAATTATACTCATTGCTTAATCAAAAATGTGACTAATATCTTCACGAACTTGCTTATTTATCAGAGTCTGTGCAAAATTGCAAACAATTTTTTATATCATATGATTTCAGTTTCACAACAGTCTGCTTGTGCCCGTGCAGCATTGTGCCGTTGTCAGAGCTTAATAAAGTTGTTTACATCTGTGTCTGCTGTGCTGTTGCGATTTATGCTGTTAATCTTTTATACGGAAGGAGATCAGAGGTCCTTTGTGCCTGTATGAAAGCAGGAAGACACATCATTTAGTCAGTCAGATCTTTCCTGTTTGAACAGCTGTGAGCAGAACAGATCTGCACCTCTTTTTCTCTCTCTTTCTCTGAAGCTTTTACAAATACAGACAATTTTATGAATGTTTGATGATCGTATTACTTAGAGGGATCTGGGTTCGTGTTAAGCATGAAACATTAGCAGCAGGTTTTAGAGCCAGATGTAGTCAGCAAGTTTGCGGTTGCAGAACAAGGTTTCTCATCCTCAGTGCCATGACACCAAGCTCCTGCCCTGCTGAAGTGTCCTTGAGCAACCGTCTGAATGCCTTTGCTGTGGAGGGGGCGAGAGAAATGAGAGTTCATCCTGCAGGGATCATCAGTAAGTGGAATTAAAGTATGTATTAACTGCTTCTTTCCAGCAGAGAGAGCTGCAGCTCAGAGAACATCATGGAGGATCGTGCCGTGAGGAGGACTTTGGGTATAAATGGACACTGTAGAACATTTGTACCACAGATCAGAGGTTGAGCTTCATATCTGTGTCACAAAGCCCCATAAAATGAAAGAAAGAAGTTCTCCTAGAGGCAGAACTTTTGTACCTTTGACCTTTCTGTTGCAGCACAGTGTCTCTAGGACACACAACCATACAAGGAGGACATCTATCTTTTGTTCATAGTGTTATAAGTGTGTCTCTGTGTGTGCATGCATGAACCTATCTGGGTGTTTGTCTGTGTACATTTGCGTGTGTATTTGTGTGTGTGTGTGTGCTAATTTTGGATGTGGCTGCAGGGAAAGAAAGTCTCTTGTGTGTGACAGAGCAACTGATCATTAGTCATTCTGCTCCACATACTGTAGAAAGGAAGAGAGGAGGAGGAGAAAGATGGAGGAGTTAGAGGAAGGTAGAGAGGGAGTGGAAGGGTAAAGGAGGTCTGGTGTTCTGTTCTCCGCTCTGACTGCGTCTTAGATTTAAAGGTGATATGTGTTAAAGGTCAGTATATGCTCTTTAAATGGATTGTAATGTCTCGGTATGAGGAAACAAATGATGATAAAACTCAAACCAGCACTATTGATGGTGGTCTTTTTTGTGCCTCATGAACTCACAGCTTCCTCTCACTAATTCAATTACCAGATCTATCTGTCTGCCTATGACTTGTAATCATCTGTGTTTGCAAGAAACTTGCGTTGAACAGCCGATTTGTGCAATTAAAAGCAAATTAAATGTATTCAATCAAAATGAATGCAGAGCAGTGTCAATCTTCTCAGCTATCAACTCCAAATAAGGGCCATTTATTGATGTGAAAATGGTACATGTGGCATTTATAAATCATTAAAATGGTTCCTTTTCTTCTTTACTGTCTCTGCGGTGTGGCTCAAATCCTAAAGAGGGAAGTAAGAGCTGTGGGAAGACAGACATGATGCATTGAAAGTGTCACCTTATTTTCTGTCTTTATATACTTGCCCTTATATCAAGGACGTAATCTTTCAGAGGGTATTATTGGATCCGTCCACTTTTTACAGTCTGAAAACTAACATCCTACAAAAAACATCCGCTCCTCAACTTTTCCTGCTGGTATTGTCAGAAGAAACCAGTGTTACCTGTGGATGAGTACTTAGTGAAAGACTATACACACAATGCATGCTGGGGATGTAGCCTACTGTGTTTTCACTAAACAAGTCTGGAGAAAATAGTCTTAAATTAAATGGTTGAAAGGATAAACCTGCATTTCAAAACGTTTTTTATTTTTACCTTTATAATTTCTCACAAAAATCTCACACACTTGAGATTTACAAAAAATGTCTTAAAAATAAAAGCCCTGCATTTAAAATGTTACTTTAGTAAAAAAATATGTACTTGAAATATCAAAAATATCAAATAATAAAAATACCATGGAAAGTTTCAAAGTGTAAAATTGAACACATATTATTATTGTTATGACAGTAAAGATTCCAGAACCTTTAATGTGGTTAGGTGATTCGGGCTGATTCATTTCTACAATCCAGAACAGCCGGGCCGTCGTTTCTACAAAGGACAAGAAGGTGAGCTGTGTCAGGACTCCACTGACTGGTGGTCCAACACCAGAGGCAGTTACTGTCACGCTTACTGCTACACCGTGACTATGACAAAAATACATTTTATTTTTTTTGTTAGTAGCTGTAAACATGACTCTGTATCACATGGACTATAGAATGCTTCAGAACAAAGGGGCCATAGCTGCAAGGCTCACTGTGGGGGTTGCATACAAACAGCTGTTTGCAGCTTACAGCCCTCTCTGACTTTATTTACAAGCATGAAGAGCAAGCTAGACATGCTATAATATGACTTTATTCGACATGTTATACTATGACTTT
>NW_022280085.1:0-6108 GCF_004355925.1 Anarrhichthys ocellatus | reverse complement strand
TATGACTTTTTTCGACATGCTATACTATGACTTTTTTTCACATGCTACACTATGACTTTTTTCAACTACATATAATGTCACTTTTCTTTAACTTCTTTCGACATACTTAAGTATGACTTTTTTTACTGACAGTAGAAAAGAAAAGCTTAATGAATAAGGTCAGGAAGAGAGAAAATAACAAATAGAGTAGACAGAGAAGATCAGAATGAGAAAGGCAATTTAGGAAATAAAAAAAGGAAGATTATAACCATGGTGAAAGAGGCACAAGAGGGCATGAGAGAGAGTGAGATGAAGATAAAAAAGGCTAAAACATGAAGGTGTGGAGGGATGTGAAGAGAGAGAAGGGAGAGGGATGTAATGAATGAGACTGGAGAAAAGAGGGGAAAAAACAAAGAACAGATGTATGCATCCAGCTACACAATGCAAAGATGCATTTCATAAACAGGATGGATAGAGGACGATAAAAACAATCTGTCCCTGTGTAACAAGATATAAAAATTAAATATGACCGAAAACTTCCTGGGTGGTGAACGTCGGCCCTCTCCTACAGGTGGCAGCCTCGAGCTGGAGAAGACTCTTCTGCCCCCTTATGCCTGTTCAAAATGTTTCCTATGTGTAGCAGTCCTAAAACAGGTTGACATCTTGTGAATTACTACTATATGCAGCATAGACTATGCCCTACAAATTTAGGGAACAGTAACAATTATACAGAAAAGCTTGAGTTGAGATAAAGGGGTTTAGAGTTCAGTCTGACAGGATAATCTGTAATAGATGGAGCATTTGATGCATTTTCTGGCCTGTTATCTTACCACAAAACAGTAAATAGTTGAAAACCTTGGCAAAAACGTCAAGAAATGAGGAGAAAACACATTATCATCAAAGAAAATGTTTTTCGTAGCTCTATATCAATCATTTCTAATTACCTTGAAATTAATGTAATAACCTAGTATGCAATATACACAAATAAGTGATTTATTATAAACCAAATTGTGAATTCCACAAGAGTTAGAAGCTGAGATGCTACTCTGCTAAGCTAAGCTAAGCTAAGCTAGTTAGCTTTAAGCAAGACTAGTTCAGCTGTTTTTGTTCTCCATGACTGGAATTAAGTTCCGTCTCCTTTATATTGTACAACAAACTAAGTCACTGGGATTTTGATTCATCAAAAGGTCAACCCTGTCTCCTTAAAGTTAGATTCCCTGACAACAAAACTGCATTGTGAATTACATTTTGGGGGAAATTGTGATTTAAGCCAAACCATGATGTTTTTTAATAAACTTAACCAAATAGTTTTTGTTTTGTTTCAATTTACTTTGTTAACCACGTTTCAAACTGTGACCATAATCCGGGAGGAAATATTTTCCCCTCAAAACGTAATTGAGAGTGCAGTTAAGTTTCGTAGGAGACAGGGCTGCAGTACTGTATGTATGACTTCAATACAGGAAGTAGTTGTAGGAAGGAAGGGGGGAAAGTAGGCGATGTATTGGCCACGCTTGAAGTGGATTTAACGTTGTATTGGTTTGGTTTTTTCCTGTTTTGTTGTAACTGCACACGTGTTTTTTTTACTAAAAGTCACTCCCTTGCTTATCTATAACTTTTCTTTTTAATATTGAAGAGAAGGCAGCGGTGGGGTTGTTTGCAGCCCTGAGTAATGTCTGCAGATGTTCCTGTTAGGCTGCTGATGGTCAAGGAGGGTTAAAAGAAGAGATGGCACGTGTCATATCATTGGGGTACGACACATTCGGAGTAAAATCTGTTCTGCTGCACTTGCCAAAAGGCTCACAATCATAAAACATGAGGAAGATTGATTTGTTTCACTGAGATGTCCACAGGGAGAGTGTCATATTTGCCTACTTTATGGGTGAGTTACAATTCTTGAAAAGATCTTTAATAAAAGACCATTAAAAAATACTTTATATTCAAAAACGTTCTGTTGTTTATCGACCGCCATCCATTATAGCCTACCCAAAAGGTTCTGTCAGACCGGGCTCACTCAAAGAGCACCTGAGGGGACACCATCCCATTATTTCTAGTGCGGTCTGCTGTAACCCTCCAACATCGCATGTGTCACACCCCCATAGCTCAAGACTCTGTCCCAGCCTTCATTCAGTAGCCTTGCCTGTGGACCAAGCAACCTCCACCAATCATCAGAGTAAGCCTGAGAGGCAAAGCCTTCAGCTCTCAGGTATTCAGTGGGCATCGCCACGCATTCACAGCTACAATTGGACTTCATTCACAGTCACTACTGTCTAAATACCCACAACCGCAGCTGTGTGTGTGTGTGTGTGTGTGTGTGTGTGTGTGAGAGAGAGAGTGAGAGAAGTAAACATGCCTGCAATACAAAGACTGTGATGTTTCATTCATTACGTTGTCAGCATGAATAATAGATAGCTAATTGATATGCAGTACATCACACACATACACACACTTCCATGTGGGATAGCACTCTGAACTAATATTTGTAAGACTCCGTTGTCATTTTACATCCAAATCTGTCAATTTCCAGAGAGTGAGAGAGTGAGAGTGAGAGAGAGTAAGTGTGTGTGTAATGGCTAATATGGGAAGATGTCCTATTTCGCAACCTGGGGTCAGATCCTCCCAAGAAGTCAGAGGATAGATCTGAGGGTCATATGGTGATCAACAGGAAAGTACCTACAAACTGATATAGTACAAAGCTTTACCCTTCTTAAGACTAGTTATACGTGCATATGGTATGATCCTCATCTTACACAGATGATACATCAGCACTCAAACATCTGACAGTAGAGACAACAGACAATTCACACCTAAAGTGTCATGATTATGGAGGATGCATAATTACTAGAAGCAGGGGAAACGGCTCGCCTTGCTTAGCATGGCCTGTGTTCGCTAAGAACTAAAAACAAAGTCTCAAAACCTGGACATGAGAATTTTTTGCATTTCCGATTCCCTGGTCTTGAGGTCAATCAGTTTTTTTTGTTAGATGCCTGAAATAAGGTCTGTGTATAACACAAGCTGAAAAGATTTGAATGTTTTGTTTTACAACATAAAATACATCGACAAATATCCCACTTGTGAATTCTGAAGCTTTTTTCGCATCTTAAAAAAAAAAAAAGGAGGTTTCTAACAAGAAGACTAAACATCATCCCGCCGAACACGAGTCGGCCTACGAAAACACGTCACCCTGCAGCACTCTACGGTTACAGCCAGGCAGCACTAGTGCATTCAACTTGCATTCTTTCATACAGCCAGCAGGGGGCGACTCCTGCGCTCTGCTAATTAGAGATGTCATTTACAAACATTTTAACAATTTGAATGTTAAATGCACTTAAGCTTCATCTTTTCAACATCCAGCATTCCTTTAGTTTGATCCATTGTTGTAATAAACATTACGCGTGCTTTAACACGCAGAAATGAGACTGGTATCAATCTTATCAGCTAACTCTCTGCATGAAAAGACAAGCGTATTTATTATGTGTAAAAAATATATTTGTAGCCATGAAGCAGAGGGAAAATAACAAAGATTTCAGGTGTCTCAAGGTAGATGTAGATATTTAGACCTTATTTTAGCCTGAATAAACCATGAGGGGAAAAACAAGAGTAAATACACAACTCACGTAATCTGAGAGTGACGGATGAAAGAAAGGCAGAGAAAGAGGGAAGGAGGAGAATGTAGAGTTAGTATGGAGACAAAAACAGAAACTCTTTCTTCCCCCTTTTTGACAAAACAGAGTTGAAGGACAAGCAGTGTTCTGAAAGTCTGAGAGAAGTTTCCAGTCTGAATACCGAGCCTTTCAAACTGTTGGGTTTGAACGCCCCCTCACTTAGATACCTGTCTCCTGGGAAATATCTCTCTCTCTCTCTCTCTCTCTCTCTCTCTCTCTCTCTCTCTCTCTCTCTCTCTCTCTCTCTCTCTCTCTCTCTCTCTCTCTCTCTCTCTCTCTCTCTCTCTCGCTCTCTCTCTCTCTCTCTCTCTCTCTCTCTCTCTCTCTCTCTCTCTCTCTGTCTCTCTCTCTCTCTCTCTGTCTCTCTCTCTCTCTCTCTCTCTCTCTCTCTCTCTCTCTCTCTCTCTCTCTCTCTCTCTCTCTCTCTCTCTCTCTCTCTCTCTCTCTCTCTCTCTCTCTCTCTCTCTCTCTCTCTCTCTCTCTCTCTCTCTCTCTCTCTCTCTCAAACCTGAGCCAATAGAAAGCCTCTGTTCATGTGCTGTCGGCCAATCACAACCTAGCAGGCTGACACACCCACAAGAGTGGTGGGGGTCTACTGAGGTAGGATTGGAAGTGTGTGTGCGCCAGTGTATGTGGATACCTTTCTGTTCTGGTGTACTGTGCGTGTGTGCGTGTCTCAGAGGAAGCTCCCAGCAGGTTCTGATGTTATGCTGATGTTGGTCCTTTGAGGGAAACAGAGAAGCGACTGAACCCCTGACTGCTGCTCTCACCGTGAAACAGGAACACACACTCAGTTCATGTCAGCAAAGATTTGATTACATGCGGACACACAGGAATTCAAAAGACACACAAACACCCACACACACACACACACACACACCCTTGCCAGCTCTTTGAGGGCAGTCTTGAACGGTCAGCGGTGGAAAATGTGTCTCCTGCGGTCAGCTCTGCAGCTCAGCAGGGGAAGCTGAACTTTCCTCCATTTTATCACAACCAGCAGCTTCATTACTGCCAAAATGGAGGCCTGATGGAGTCCACTGTTGATTAAAGGGGCAGTCCACACAAACGGATCCCAGGCACAAGAGCAAAGAGAGAACATAATATATGAGAGCAGCTAATAAAAGCCGAGTGAGCGGTCTCTTCTAGAGGCAGGGAAAGCTGCAGGAGGTGATGGAGGAGAAACCAAACCAAACTATCTAAATATTTTGGATAACTCGCTTCCTTGCAGAGTTTGATGGGAAGCTTGCTATCACTCGCATGTCTGTACAGTGTATATGAAGCTAGAGCTGGAGGTTGATTAGCTTAGCTTAGCACACAGACTGGTAACAGAGGGAAACACAATCAACCCACCAGCACCTCTAAAGCTCACTAATCAACAGTCCAGTCTTCATGCTAAGCTAACAAGTGGCTGGCTTTAGCCTTTGTATTTAATTAATATAAAGTCATATCAATCTACTTATATTACTTTCAGCAAGATGGCAGTCAAGGATGTTTCCCAAAATGCCAAACTTCTCCTTTCATGCATCTTTGTGAAGATATAACTAAAACTCAAAGCTGCGTTTCTGCTCGTTTCCCGCTGATTTCTGAGTGAAGTGAACAGAAGCAGTCGGAGAGGGATGAGAGGCAGACGAGAGGAGGAAAGCCTGAAGAGATGAAAGAGACTCACAGAACACCAAAGGTACAGTTCCATCTGTTTATTGATCAACTATAAAATATCGAGTTACTAAAACAATTTAAAAGAAACACTGATAAACGTGATTGCTGTCTGTAAAAAAAAAAAAAAAAAAGAAAAAAAAAAAAAAAAAAACAACCATCCACACAGTACAGAGTGACAGAATACATCTGGGTTCAGATTTATCTCTAAAATGTTCCTTTTGCATTTTTACAAGATTAGACGTGTATACAAAGTATATTCTGAGAGCTTCTCCACTCCACAGTGAAGATCATTTACAAAACGTAGATCATTGTTTTATTTATTTTCAAAATAATCCTTTTTTTTTTTTTCTGTAACAGGACAATAACGATACCGAAGGAACAGCAGACGAAGAACCAGCCTCCAGTCCACCTCTCTCTCTCTCCCATTCCTCTGTCTCTCTCTCTCTCCTTCTCTCTCTCTCTCTCTCTCTAGCAGCTAGCTCCCGGTGCCTGTCAGCAGTATTGCTTGAGAGGCGTGGACGATTGTTCAGAGAGGGGAAGCAAGGGGAAAACAAATGACGGAAACATGCAAAGAAACAAAAAGGTTGAAAACAATAAATCACAGCAAAAACAAACGTTTCAAAGACACGCCAAAGCAAAACAGACAGTGAGAAAGAGAACATATGGAAAATCAGGCTCTTAAAACGTATGACACCAAATGAAAATGAAGGCGAAACATGAGTGAGTGTGTGTGTGTGTGTGTGTGTGTGTGTGTGTGTGTGAGAGAGAGAGTTGGACCCTGTTTGAAGGCCTAAGGCTGGGCTTTGGATGG
>NW_022280084.1:2678802-2728774 GCF_004355925.1 Anarrhichthys ocellatus | reverse complement strand
GAACTCGTAGTGACGGCGTGTAAAATGTGTTTTTATGTTGTCCATAGCTTTGGCACCAAGGAGTCACACGGTAAAGCCTTTTCAAATTCTACAAGTATGTTTTTCTCTCTTTGCTTTTTTACTTGTGCGAGATACTCGTTAGTATTACCTCATTATGCCTGAATGTTTACTCACCTCAATCAGGAAATATAACCCTTACTATTAAACATATGCAACCTGTGACAAAGCACCGTAAATAATAGTGCTTTGTTTCACAGGGTCACAAGTTCTCACGGTTGGGAACCAGTCCTACCAGCTTAAGACAAGTACAGTCATGAAAAATATCTTAAAAACTAAATCCTTACCGAGTACTTGCCCGACAATCATCCTCCCGTCCTCCCCGTTGACGGCAGTTCGGGCGTTTCTCTCGTTGGCGAACTGAACGAAGGCGAAGCCCTTGTGGACAGAGCAGCCCACGATCTTGCCGTATTTGGAGAAGATGGCCTCCACATCCGCCTTGGTGACCAGCAGGGTGTTGAGGTTGCCGATGAAGACCCGCGAGTTGAGGGAGCGTTGGTCGTTCTTGTTGGTGATGTTGCTGGCCATCAGGCTGGAGGTGGTGGGTGAACGACTAAGCAGGAAGACACACACAAGCCCCAGATTTAGTGGCAGAATGAGTAACATTCCCCCCCTCTGGACCATTGTTTTTGCTGGGTGACGACCATGAAATAGGACAACAGCGTACACGATCAGCAGGCTTTCCTGGGAAATCAAAACCTTTAAAAATAAAAATAAAAATAGTGCCAACAACAAAAGGAGA
This sequence comes from Anarrhichthys ocellatus, assembly GCF_004355925.1. Lineage (NCBI taxonomy): Eukaryota > Metazoa > Chordata > Actinopteri > Perciformes > Anarhichadidae > Anarrhichthys > Anarrhichthys ocellatus. The sequence continues at coordinate 2,727,975 of NW_022280084.1, read as the reverse complement.
AAACTGCACGACCAACGTGATTGGTTGATGACAGATGTGTCTAAACCCGTCCTTAATGTGATGCCTTGAAATCACTCTTTGCATTAAATGTAGTTAATTAATATTAATCTCTTATTCAATGATAAACAGTGTCCCAAACAATCTAAAAATAACCTGAGACATAGAAAATCCATGTCTCATATGAGTGTAAGACACAGGACCTGGTTTTGACACTATGACAGAACTTATTGCAGGATTTGGAGCTTTTGAAAATTAGGTTTTCAGCGTCACGTACCAGCGAGTCTAATTCTCTTAAACTGTGAAGTAGGCCTGATGGGTTCAGGGTCTTTTTTATTATTCATTAACTAAAAATATTGTCAAGTCTATTCGTGCTTTTATACAGGACTACATTATGGTTGATGGTGAAGCAGGCAGAAACAAGTTTCATTTCACTCGGCAGAAGCAGTTATTTTAGCATTTAGCTGTAATGCCCCGTTTAGACCACTAGAGGGCGCCTGTTCAGCTACACCACGATATAATGTGATCTCTGTGTCTTTCCCACAGAACAAAAAGATCTCAGTGGGTCCCTGGAAATATTAGGATCGCCAAATAAATTTGAATAACTTCTAGTTTTATTTAACATTTATGTCTACAGTAACATGTGAGCCACATGGATGTTCATTTTGTTCTGATAAATGAAGCCTTTTTCTAACATTACATTTGTTTATCTGACGAGAAAACAAAAAGAAAAGAGTGAGATATCCAGTTAACTCTGCCTAAATGCATTTATTTGGTCTTATTTTTTAAGTATTTAACACCTGTCTGTTTTAGATAACATACATAAAAAGGATATACGTAAATTGCTATGAAAGGGCTGTAAATATGATTACAGCGATTTAATTTTAGGTTTATTGTGATTTGGTTTGTCATGTATAGAAATTGGGTACCCAGACACATTTTGGGGAACCGCTTTCTAAAAGACTAAAGGGAGGATGCCAGTCCTCAGTGAAGCCCAGAGCGAATTTAAAAACAGCAAACGTGTAAAACAGTAGTGGCATCAACAATAACCCCCCCCCCCCCCCCCCCCCCCGGCTCACAGGGAGTCTAACATTCATCACTCACTCCATAGCGTCTGTGTGCAGGGCTGCTGTCGTCTGATGTTTGACACTGTGGGCTGGGATCAGTTTGGGCTGGCGTCGACCTTTCGCCCCTCACGATTTTATACTGAGGCGACAGAAAACACACCTCAGTCAAGCCGAGCAGGGTTATCTTGCACCAAGTCTTACCTGGCTGGAGTGTATACAGGAGTTAAGCGACAAGAAAAACAGTAACACGGCTCTTAAGAAAATCCCATTACAATTGGCCACTTTGGGACTCAAACCTGACCCCAATGCTTGTTTAAGTGCAATCTAATTATTAAACATAAGCAGCTAGAAGTGAGACAATACTGTACACATCCACGTTTAAGACAAACAAATCTAAACCCGACTAAACCATTACAATCATATCACCAACTGGAGAGAAAGGTAGACCCTAGCTGGTCTACACGTGCTAGTTTGTGTTGCTTTTATGAAACAGATGGAGGAGTTTGTACTTTATGAGGGTGATGCCCTTTTAGAGTTACGTTAGCAGAGGAACAACTTGCGTAAATATACTTTAAAATATATCACAGCTGTCAAATTTAACAATAAACTGTGGTGACTTGTGGTACGACAATAAGCAACCTCATTAACTTTAATAGTTTTGCCAATTTATATAGTCTAAACATGGGTCGCCCCATTTATGTCGTACTCCTTAAACATTGAGGAATTATACCAGTTTCATTATATTTAACAGGTATTATTGATTTCTAAAATATGTGCAAGCCTAAATTTAAACTAGATGGAGAATATGACACGGTAAATATAAGTACCATCTTTAACACAATATCAATACTCGAAATGAGTTTCAACATTTAAATTTTTAGAAACTGGGACATGGAAAGTAGAAGATATTCAGACAGACTTTAAAGGAAAATGCAGATCAGTAATGTGATAGATGCATCATCACTTAATGCATGATCTTATAGGAGCACCATGTGTTTGGGGTTTATGCGTAAGTTCCAGTTAATGTAAACACTATTTAATGTATTGGCTTCTGTCTCTAATGTAAAGACTACACGGGGCTTATATGTGTGTACCTGCGGCCTAGGAGTAAATGTGAAGGCGTTGATAAACAAACAGCCATAATACTCATTCAGATCAATAAACGTTTAATTAATAAAATGTGTATTTGTAACGTTATGTCAAACAACACTGGGGCCACAGACAGTTCAAAAAACACTTCCACCAAGGAAGTACAAAAACACGGAAAAAAAAAAATCTACTCCACAAAAAAAGGAAAAGCAAAATCTGGAGATCATCAAAAAGTAGCTAAAAACACCCACAACGCCGACAGCGCCCCCATCAGGCTGGAGTGTGAAACACGGGCCTTGTGTTAGCATTGGGAGCTCAAACACGGCTAGCTAACGTTAGCCAAAACCACAAACAGCAAAGCATCACAAAAAAATACAGCGCAATCAAGATCAGTCATCTCGTTTGCAAAAAAACAAAACCTGCAGAGTTCTTGATAAATGCGTAGTCAATAATCTGTAATCAATCAGGGTGAAGCTGAGACTATAAAAACAACAATGGACGCTCTGACGCGGCTAGCTTAGCTGGTGGGCTGGGTGCAAAGCGTGCCAAAAACAATTCAGTCTTCACAATAAAACGCTACAAAAACAAAGCTACACAAACTTGCAAAAATAGACGAGAATGTAGCTAAGATGCATCCAACCCGTCGTGTTTCAAAACGATAAAAAAAAGAGCACAACCAGCGCTTGTGTTTTCAAAAAGGAGGATGAGCGTCTCAGAGTTAGCTACGCTAAGCTAGCCAGCTAGCACATTACGTTCTGTCCACTTGCAAAATGGAAAAAAAAAAAGCATCGTCGAGAAAAATCCAAAAAGAAAAGGAAAAAAGGAAGGAAAAACTAAAAAAAAAAAAAATGTCTGGGGACAAAATACTCACCACGACCGTTACGAGTAAAATGTCTTGCTTTCGGTAAAATCGGTCGAACGTGTTACTTTAGGTCGTCCTTTTAATGTTACCCCCCTTTGAGCGGCGAGCTAGCTTTCTTCTAACCACCGAGCTAGCTTACGTCACCGGCAATGTCGCAGGACTGAACAGGGGTAGCTGGTTTTGTGTCACAGAGCAGTCCGGAAGGGTGGTAGCGGTAGCTAAGCTTTCGCTACAACACGCAGGGCTTTATGCTACCTAACTGCGCTTTCCAAACCGGTGTGACCCGGTCTTTAAAACGTACTCACCCTGGTGTCTTGGAAAATCAGTCCCTCCCGGCTAAATCTTATTCGTCTTGATTGTTTTTAAATGAGCTTTTAACTTTGTTTTATTGGGGTTTTTATTGAACAATTGTAATTTATGCTCAAAACGCTTCTTATGTCATGGTTTTAGTTGTCTTGGCATGAATAAAAATCAATACTAAATGATGATGCGAATGATTACGAGCATTATGGCACCTGTATCTCTCTAATAATAACAATAATAATAATAATAATAATAACTTTATTTATATAGCACCTTTAAAAACAGAGTTTACAAAGTGCTTTGACAGACAAAGCAGCAAAAGCAAGGCAATAAGACATTTAGGACCTTTAAATAACGTGTGCCACATTATAATGCAATTATTTTAAAGAGATTCATCCCAATATTCCAAACTGTTTTTGTGATTGTTGTGGAGAACTCATGCATAAGTGATCTTTGTAAAATAACCTTATCTGACTATAGTAATAGTCACATTCGTAGCTATGATTATGACTAATTTCTCCACCACCTAAATAACCTGTATCTTTGCTGAAAGCCTTTTAATACAGGCTTGACTCCAGAATATGAAGGATAATAAACTATGGATTACAAAAAAGAAAGAAAAAAACCTGTTGACATGAAATAATTGGGTTAAATCAGTGGGGTAACAGTGGTAAATTGGTCAATCTTTTTGTCCAATTCATGCTTAAAAGTGTTATCTCTTTATATCCTCAATTTATTTGTAAGATTTAAATATTGTACTTTTGAAAACAAAGAACATAAAGCAACAGATCACTGACGTATTACCACAAACAATCAGGAGGTGGCGCTGCTTCTATAAAAATAAATGAATGGGGACACTGGAGATATTTAGATAAACTCCACATTTACCAAACAATAACTGAACATTCATAATTCATCAAGTCGCCATGAGCTACAAGAAAACATTAAAGTCAGAATAAAGGATTATGACCCACCTAGATTATACTCATAGTGATTATTCTTGTATTTCCTAAGTGAAGTGTAATTTTGGTTTGACTACAGTATGTGGGACAGCAAATGACCTGAATGTACTGTCTCAGGTTCCTCATCTAAAGATAGATAAGAAGTTTCATATTGGAGTTTAGCAAGACGTTTCACACTCATGCTACACCCACACTGGTGTTTTAAGGTAGGACAATTTACACTTTCATCATAATCTCACTTAATCCTATTCATAGCTGTGTCAAATTTCAACCTGAGCAGGCGTCTAATCAGCCAGAACAATTGAACATACCTGTGTGGGAGTGCCAGTGTTGTTAAATGAGTGGTCGTCTTATCTCACACAAACCTCTCTTTGTTTTTGATTTGTCAAAAAGAATCTCAAAGCACATAGCCAACGTAAAACATTTAGCAAACTTTGCAACATTAGTCTAATAAATGCAGCAGAGAAACTACTCCAACACACACATAAAGAAATAATGAGTAAATAAACAACAGCTGTGCCAGCAGGTGGTCAAAGAGAGTCAGGTGATCAACACAGTCCGGAAACTCGCTGAGGACATCTAGTGTACAGGTATTGTACAACACACCTTTTTCACTCCACACCATTTTGCTATACTGTAAAGACCTTTTTAAACGTGACAGCATAAACATTCAAAATGCTCCTTTTGTATTTCCTGTTGCGATGTTTACTAATGCAGTAGGAGACAGGAAATAAACTTGGAAGAAAGCTGTTGCATTAGCAACAGAATGCCAATAAAAATGTCTGCAAGGAATGAAATGGTGCGTTAAGTGTCCCAACAGGCCAGCATCCATAACACCAGCCAGGACACTGGAACCTTACAGCACATCTTACTGTAATACAGTCGGTATTTATGTTTTATTACACCTGTGCTGTTCTTGGTATGACAGTTGTCTCCAACCTTTTTAGGCTTGTGACAATTAAAGTGAAGCAATATCCGCTCTTGACCCCTCATCACAATGTGAATGTCTTTGAGTTGTGAGCATTTCATCAAATAGAGAAAGTTAGACTATTCAGAGGTATTTAAAGGCCCTTTCTTTTCTCATTTCACAGCTTGTTAATCACATTGTGACCGCTCAGATTTACCCTTAGTTTAGCAGCCACGGTATTATGATGAAGTCAAATGTATGCAAATTTATATATTGGAGAAACATTTTCTTTAAATTAAAAACACTGGATGAATCCCATGGAAAATATGGGGCTCAGAATCGCCTGATTTGTATCATCACCATGTCATTTCCAGTTAAATGTTTAGAGTTGATTAAATTAGATTTCGCTTTAATTAACTTCTGTTCATAATGATATGATGGATGATCTCACCGTACCAATGCCTTTTTTATCGTTTTCAGATGCCACAGCATGAAAGCACAGGTGTAAATGATGAATGAAGGCTGCATTTCATTTAGCTGCTCCAGTTTTAGGTCCTGGTGTTGTATATGTTGGCTCACTGTCACACTGTCACACTTTCATGGTTTACTGGGACACTTGAATAGAACGGAGCCTTTGTTAATGTTATTAGCAACACCTGTGGTTTTTCCTTAAAAGTCTAAATGTCTACTGGGAGAAAATGTCTAGAATATGTCTGAAAGAGTTTATTGCACCTGAGGAGGAAGAGAGTCAGAAAGAGAAAAGGATGTCAAGCAAAAGAGACCAAAACAGCTGTTTTCTGTATCTAGTTAGGAGATACAATAGCCCAACTTTTTGTGGAGAATGTGTTCTTTTGTGAATTGTTTTCTCCCATCTGGTTCTGTTTTTTGAGCGGCGTCCCAGAGGACTTGTTTACAGCTCTGTGCATCATCTCGGGAATCAGAAATACAGCTCTGACTTGCAGTTTCACCGTGTAATAAGATACACAGATAAAAGGTTTCCGTGCCTCATTTGTGTATTTATGTCAATCTTTGCAGTGCGAGGAAGGGCCAGATGTTTGACAGGGTGTCACGCAGTGCGTCCAAGTTCTGAAGTGATTGGTACAAATGTGGGAGGGACAGGGAGTTTGCTTCACCTTGGGAATTTGACGAGGGTAATATTTAGCATTCATTTTTTACCACAGTGTACATTATGCAGAGCTGACAGAGATTCCACAGGAAAGTCAGCAAGCCAAATAACGAGAACATGGTCAGTACAAGGCACCACAAACATACTGTGTACACAATTATAGGGATACCACTGGAAATAATGATTACAATACATTATATTATTGGTTTGGCAGATGCATTTGTCTAAAGCGACATTCAATCTTTTTGCATGCATTTTGAGAAATTTGAGGTTCAGTGTCTTGCTCAATATCATAATCATCCAGACGACACACAAATGTACCTTTCTCTGTTACCGAACGACTCCAGGCCCATACATTCTCTCTGCAAGGGAATTAAACAACAAATAATTAAGTGCCTGGACTCTCTGCAGCAAAATGTAAACAAAACTAAGATAATAATTGTCTTTTTCACAGACGAAGGGAGGCTGAAAGTTTGCGCTCTGAAATTCAAAAGCAAGTCAAAAAACAGCCTCATTCAAGTACAAAGTGTGCATTTTACAATTTTAGAAACATAGCGAGAATCAGAGGATTCTTTTCCAGGCAGAAACTTATCGATATGATCCTTTCCAGCCGGTTAGAAATACTATAACAGCATAAAACAGGTCCCATCAGTTCTCAGGTTTCTTTCAGTTTGTCAGAGAATAGAGCCTGCTTGTCTCTCAATGGACTGGGAAATACATCTTTGACTGTCTTTCACCAAATTAACCATTTCGGCCTCTCAGGTCATCAGGTAAAGAGCTGCCAAATGTTCCCAGTTTGCAAACTAAATAAACTTCCAGAAGACATCAGACTTACAAAAGCTTTTACCACCTTTAGATTAAGGTTAAACACGTCTGTGTTCTGTGCTGCTTTTGACTGAACCGTAAACACACATCATGCTACATTATGAGCGCTGTTTATTTCAACACATGCAGATAAAAGGGAAATGACTGTGCATTAAAAAGGTATCGGATCACTGTAGATCATCCATAATGGGTTTCTATAAGCATGTTTGTAGGAAGTTATCGTTCAGTGAGGACCTTAATAATAGTTTTGGGGATTACTTAATACTTGCCAGGTTGTGATACTTCTGTCTAAAGGGTGACTTTTTTAAATTAAGACATCACATTTGCATAAAGGTTGTAAGTTACTAATAATAGGTGATAAACAATTAAATTTGCAGTTATAAATGTTATTAAGAGTCAAGAGTGCAAAATGCTAATAAGCCAGCAGCAAAAGTTAGCCAGTCATCTGTGTTATTAAATGTTCACAAGTAATGAAAGGTTTAATAATTCTAATCTGTGATTGTGAATAAAGAATTGTTAATAAACAGATTTTGATCCAAATGCGCTGCATTCCAGAAGGTCAGAGGTCAAACAGTTTGAGGAACCAAAGGAGATAACAAGACAAAGCAAGTGTGACACAAAAGGAGGATAAATATCAGCCAAGATCTAGCAACCCAGAAATTGTTCTTAGTTTACAGTGGTGGAAAGTAAGTCTACTTTTTTTCTGAAATGTAAGCACAAGATCTGAGTGTTAATGGCTTATAACTGATATATACAGCAAAGTAAATATTATTACATTATTATTAGCCATTATTAAATGGTTGACAAATTATTAAAGTCAACAAAAGGGTATAACGTTATACCCTACTAGGCTATAACCCCTTGTTATTAAAAATCTTATTGGAAATTTGTACCAAGAATTTTATCGGAATATTATTAGAAAATATCACAGCAAAGCCACGAATGATAATGTTAAAAAGTAGGGATGATGTCACCATGGAGTTATGTATTTATGTAGTTTGGTAATTTAATTACTCCAGAAACTTTCAGTAAGTGAATCAAATTAGCTGCATCACATCCTCTGTTTATTAAGACTTAAAAAAAAGAGTGCCTGTGCGTGCGTGCGTGTGCGCGCGCAGCAAAGCAGATGCAGGCATGTCCTGTGAGCTCGCGGTGCAGAGAGCGCTGCTGTGACAGTGGGAAGCACAATCCGCGTGCAGCCAGCGCGAGGCAAAGACCAACTAACAAGCTGTGAACTACATCTGGACGCAAAACGGTAAGAACAGCCCACAATGAAGACGTTACCTCATGATCTATGTTGTGTTTTAACAGTTTGTAGCGAACGTTTTAATGCAGATTCTGTGTTTTTACTAGTCAGTTAGATCACTTCAAAATCTGCCTTTTCTCTTCTGACAATGATCATGATGCAAAACCACGAGAAGTATTAAGAAGTAGACATCACTGTAAATGTTGGCAGCTGTCTGTAAACACTCACTCCAGCTGACACATGAACCATTGTTTGGTGGATTTGCAACAGCTTTACAACTACTAACATGTCAAGAAGTTATGATAAATGAAGAAAAACTTTGCTAAATAGAAGAAAACTGTTCCACGCTGTTGTTTAGAAATGTTTCTATCAGGTCTAATTGTACCTCTGTGGGTTACACAATAACTTGTTTTGATTGTGCAACAAGGATTTGAAGAAGGCATTTAATAGATATGCTATACAAGTGAACTCTTACCCAAATGTGATATTTCTTCCCTCTTTTTACTTATGGGACTCTTCCTTTCCGCTCCTCTGCAGTGCACTGATTTATGTAATGTTACTGGAATGAAAAATGCTGCGCAGGGGGTGGAAATCTGGTTTTCTGGAAGCCAAACAGATGAGGAGGCTTGTTTTAATCATTAGTCTCATGGTATCACTGACATGGAGCTTGTGCTGGGGACTCATGGTTTATGCTCAGGCCTCTGCCAGCGCTCCCATAGCACAAAGGTGTGTGCAGCACTGAGTCACAGATAATTACATCATTTACCTCATTTCATCTTATATATGTGGCAATTACAGGGGTGATAAACAAGATTTGTACTCTTCCGCAAAGCTCAAACTGGCGTTAAAATGCCTTTGGGGGGTTGATCAGGTTGTTGATCAATACCCAGAGATTATTTCACCAGATGCTCAGATTGTTTGTTCAAGTGCTTCTATGGAGCATGGTGCTATATGAGCGAGAGACAAGAGCGAGCCAAGATTAGTTTCAGCCCCAAAAATATTTGTTTGCCCTGGCAGTGTGTATATGTTTGGCTTCATTTCACACCAGGGAGAGAAAATAACAAAAGCATTTTTAAATTTGAGTGGATGCTGACTTTTCAAAATGTAAACAACGGTTTCGAAATGTTTAATCAGATTACAAGTGAAAGTATGAACGCCGAAACAGAATCCACTCATTCTGCAAGAGAGTTGTGAGGTTATACATTACTTATCATCAGACTCAGGCTGGTTGAGCGGCAGGGGCGAAAATAAAAGGGCACCAGCTGTATGTATTGGAGCACCAGCGTGTAGAAAGTTTTCCAGCATGCAGAGCAGCCCTTATGGCACTGCATTGCATCTTCTAATGGTAAGGCCACCCCAGAGGGCACAGCATCACATTCTCTCTAATGGGAGGGCACCTTTAGGGCACTTTATCATATTGTATCTGCTGAAAAGACACCTCACAGGGCACTTTATCATGTTTTCTCTACTGGAAAGGCACCATTTAAAGCACTTTGTCATGTCTTCTCCACTGGAAGGGCATCCTAGGGGGCACTTCGACACAATACATTTGAGAAAAACATCTAAATATTAAAACAAAGGTGTTTTTATACGTTTGAAAGGAGCCAATCTGCATAATGAGTCATTTTACTTTTGATACTTTAAGTATGTTTTGCTGATAATACGTCTTTACTGAAGTAACATTTTGAATTTAGGACTTTTGTTTGTTGTTGAATATTTTTAGCGTATCTCTACTTCTACTGAGGTAAAGGATCTGAAGAAGATACAAATGTATAATATGCAATGTTTAAAGGTGTTGGTAAAAAAAACAAAAAAAACACAAATGACAGTAAATTAAAAACACAACATGAAGAAGAAACAAATTAAGCTCTGGGGGAAAAGTTGGAGTTACTGGATCTCTTTTGACTATGTAATCTTGTTACACCCTCTTCTTACTACTTGCATAAAACCAGCTGATGAAAACACCTGTTGAGACACAATTTCCTTTGTTTACTTTTAGTAAATTTGATTAAGATTTGAGCAATATTTGGATGGACACAACGTATTACTGCAATTCCCTCTGGAGGCCAATAGAGGTCATTTTAAGTCACAGCGTTGTTACTAATACCACTTTAATACTTGTGTTTACAAAGATGACCTAATGTATTTAATTAAGGGTTCAAAGTCCCCGAGTGACTCCGATCATATGGGATTTATTAGCGCAAGGCAAGAAACAAATTAGCTTTCGCTTACATAAATATTTGTTACCATGAAAAAGCCTGGAGTCTGAATTTGTCACATCCGATCTCGTGCTAGTGTGGACTGCTGTTTTATGACAGCGCTGCCTGTGTTCATGGTGATGAAATGGTTCGTCACTTGTTTTTCTCAGCTGCCCGGTCCCTGCATACCTTTCAGGGACATTAACAGTGATTGCCCTACAAGCAGAGCTCATTGTGGTTTGGTTCAGAAATATTATTCCTGGCTGAGAGGTGCGTGCTCTTTTGCAACACCCAAGGGTGACACAGCTGGGTAATGCGACCCGCTGCAAGTATCAGAGGTAACTGTTTCAACATTGTTTCTGGTGTGTATTAACTGCAGTCCAATGTCTTTTTAATTTGGTAAATTATTTCAAGTCCCAGAACTTTTCTTCTTAGCACAGTCCAGTGAATTAATGGGATTATAAAGGGTTACAGTTAATACATGGAGGTAGTTTATCTCTACATGATGATTATGAACAGATTCTTGCTTGTGGTTATTCTCACAATATTGAATAGAAAACAAATGTATTCTAGAGATGTGCGTGCATTTGTGTTTGTTTGTATCTGGTCTCTTTGGTTTAGATGTGATTACGTATGTAGCTGCAGGGAAAGCCTTCTTGGTTGAATGATTTGTTGGACAGTGGTGTGTTCAGATCCTTTAATCAAAGTAGCAATACCAAATATAAAATGATTACTTTACAAGTTAAAACCCTGCATTTAAAAGCAGCCGTTAAGTAATCGTAGCAAAATAGTGTGAAATGCAAACATACAAGTTACATTGTCACTTTAACTTCAAATCAACATGTAAAAACAACCATTACATAAATACATTTTCAGAAAAAAGGACAATATTTTTGTATGTGGGTATGCAGTATAATAATATACGTCCTATGTATAGCATAATAGGCTAGAGGATATTTTGGGCAAGTGGGGAAAAGCCCCCCTGCTGGCAGCAGAAAAGTGTGGTTTTAGTGGTACTGAATTAATGCATGACATAAAAATCCTCGGTTACTGCCGTTATTTGTCATTAGGCTGTTCTGATATAACGGTGTTTTAGCTTGGCTCTAGTGACCGGTCATAGCCACACAACAGTGCCCAGAGTGTGGGAAAACAAAAATGCGCATGCCCAAAACGTGATCTTCTGTTGGCCCCGCTGCAATTTTAATATGCAGATATGAAGCAACAGTAGTGTTTATTTGTGTTTCTGGCTACCTGTCCATTATTAAATCTCTTTTTAGCTCTACGTTTGAAAATGCATCTAGTGTCTTTACCAGCTATAGTCGCCAACTGTGTCTGTCTGCTGTTTGGTGCTGGGCAGGTACAGACAGGTAGTGGGTTTATCAGAGCTCTTGTGTTGTTGCTGAAAACATGCTGCTGCCTACTGCTGCTGAAAACTGGGTTGATGATGAGAGCGGTGAGAGTGAACCAAAACAGTAAAGTTGTGAGCTGCACATTTGTAAATCTGATTGAATATAGACCAAACCCTTCAGCAGAATTGGTGATAATTCCACATGACACATGTGAATTAAATTTGAACATAACCTCTATACTAAGACAGTTTGACAACCTCTGATGACCTGATGAAGTAGCTTGTATTGTTTTTTGTTCTCGAAAAGTTTACAGTTTGGAGATGAAGACACACTGTTTTTATAAAAGATAACACAATGAAGCTAATTAGTTTATTTCCCACAGGGTCTTCAGTGGGAGGTCAGAGTTTCAGCAGCATAACAGCAAGAGAGCAGAGAGTTTCATTAATCATCAGTGCAGCAGCAGCAAACTATATCACAGCAAACATATTGGTAATTAAACTCAACAACCAGGAGGAATAGTCTTATAAAATGAGAACATCATTATGTTAAACTAAAAGTGTATGTCTTACACACCATGTAGCAACATAATGCACTGTCTTTGCATGAATTAGTGTTTGGCTGTGTGCATTTAAGAGAGAACCACATAGAGGGATTTGTTGCAATAAAGTTTAAATATTATTACTGGGAGCCACCGAAAACTAACATATAAGGATAACAAATAGAGCAGTTAAATTAAAGAGATCTGTCAAGATTAACGACGCCTCGCAGAATCGACGCAGCAGACGTACACATAGCTTTCCTCGTTTCATCCGCTCCCAGAGGAAATACGAATTTACATTTCAAAGTTTTAGTACCAAAAAAAAAACAAATCAAAGCAGTCTTTCAAAAGATTCAGAGGCCCAGCTGGAAGCACAGGGAGAAATGTTAAACAGGAACAAAAATGTGAGACCGAAAAGTGTTGGTCAGAGTGCCATTGTTTTGGCAGGAATACATGTGGTAAAGTTGCGATCCTTACCTGGAACATGTGTATGTTCACAGTAATAATTCATCTTTTAGTAATTTAGTTTAATTTAAAAGCATTTTTTTTTCTTACCACATACTCTCAGCTCCATTCCTTCCCCTCTATTCCCAAATGTACTTGCAATATGACTCCAAAACCTTTACTCTCCTTTGTTTGAAAGCTATTGTTATATGCTAGCAGTGGTCTGGCACAAAATCAGGGCCTCGTATGCAGCCTCAGAAGGCCCCCCCCCCCCTTATTAATACGTCAATTGTCCCGCCTGTACAATCAGTAGTATTTGTAACACCATTTGATAACGTTTTTTTTCTCAACATACTGTACTTATGTAGACACAGTCTTTTAGGTCTTCATAACACTGAAGCTGTCGGAAGAGCTTGGCTGAATAGCTTCAGAAAACTCCTCTCAGTGTGACCTGCTAATGATCTTCAGTAACATGAGCAGATCGTGATAGAAGACCTGCAGCGGATTCTCTCCCTGTGGCTGTTTCCTTAAACTGAAGACAGTGCTGCTCCATTTATCAGCAGGCCAACTATGATAATATTAGCTAGTTAGCCGTGTTGCATGCCGATATTTCACCACTCAAGAAACACTGCTGGTAACTTTATCTTTGTCTTACCTTTCAGAGCGATGAGGGGCTGTGAAAAATATTGTTTTCGATACATAAAATATTAAATTATTTATTCAGCCAACAGCAATTTATCATGCTAATAATGTAAAACTTTAATTCCAGTCTTTTAGGTACTTGGCTCCACTGATCCCCTCACTACTACTCTCCTGTTGGCTAGTTGTTTAAAATGAATTCTCCCATGACATCATATGGAGGAGTGCAGCATGAAGAGCTGGAAAGTATTGCTTGATAGCCCTGCCTGATACATTGGCAAAAATACATGTTTCACTAAACGTAGCTAAAAAAAAAACGGTTTCACAGACCAAATACCACCCAAAATGTGTTTTGAAAGACACGTTGGAGTCAGTTAGTACCCACCACACCACACCAGACCCAGTCCATCGCAGAAGAGTTTTAACAGACGTCTTGTGATGTTGCTCCTATTTCAAGGCGCTGGCAGGCCGGGGAGTCCAAGTCTAGTCCATAGGCTTTGCTGCTGCTGGCCCTGCTGTATCTGGTTCAAGGGCTCTGCTCACACCATCTTGTGGTTTGGACCGAACCACTGTCATTTCACAGGAATTTCCTGCCATCTGCGCTCAGTCCCAAGTTTCTCACAGATCCACACCTGCTTGTAAATGTTTAGGTCTGCCAGGAGGAGAGCACGGAGGGATAGGTGAGCACTGATGGAGGCAGAGGGAGAGATCCACGCCCGCATTCTGGCTCGAGTTTAGAAACAGTGGAACTGAAACTTACTTGTTCGGATTTTAGTTGAAGACAGAAATTTTGCTGATGCTGAGGCAGGAAGATGAGAGACCCTATGGTACACCAATCTAAGAAAATAACTGAAACATGTAAGTTATTTCCTGCACTTTCATGGTTATATTAGCGACATACAAAGTTAGTTTTCAGATCCTTTGCATGAGTAGAAGTAGCAATAATACAACAATGTGAAAATGCTCGTCTGTACGTCTTACATAAAAGAAAAGTTTGATATTTTGTAAAATTGATTTATTTGCTTTCTTGCTAAGAATTAGATGACAGCATTGACACCACTCATGTCTGGAAACGGAGAGAAACAACTATCCTGACTTTGTCCTAAAGGTAACAAAATCCACCTACTGTCACCGATAGCCTCGGCCTGTTATGTGTTATGCACATAACTTGATTCTGACAGACTGTAGCTGTGATTATAACTATATATAGCCATTGGATGAAGGAGCTTTGGCCGTTGCAGTCGCTGTGATTACGGCTGTAGTCATGGCTGTGCTTGGGTTGTTATGATTATGACACAATAGTTTACAATGTGTGTCACACTACTACACGCATGGTTTGTGTGCAGTGAACTGACAAGGATGTGCAGGCTGTATTGAAGCTACTGTGTTCCTGAGCTCCCGTGGTGTATTTGAGGCACATCTGTCATATCTGGTAAAAGCAATGTGTGGCTTTCTTGTCTGATTTTATAGGAGCAGTAAAGCACAATCACAATACAGCTACTGGCCATATCTGTGCCACCATAGATACAACCACAACTGCAGCCACAGTCCAGGAGTAATGACCAATAAATGCATGATGTAGAGTGTTGCATCATCTGTCTTTTCCTCTGCAGAGCGTTTCCCTAAACTGGTCCTCTGTTATAACTGGACTGGACCGACACACTAACGGTTCATTTCAGAGGAATTGAAAAATTCCAGCCATCAGCCTCGTTGGGCTCCGTAGTACTTAAATACTTAACGGAAAAATAAAACAATAACAGCGCTGATTATGCGGAAAATGGTTCCTGTTTTATTATTATTATGAAAAATATCATTGGGTTATTATTTGTGATGCATTACTGTGTATGCAGTTGTTGGTCACGGTGAAGTCAGTCTTAACCACTTTATATACTTTTTTTTATAGCTTTCATTCATTAATAGCAATGCATCATATTTTATAAGATCGTCATATGTTTTTTATGGAAAATGTCAATCATGAACACATCCAAAAACTATAGCTGTCAAAAAAATTAAGAATAAGATGTACAATATTTCCCTCTGAAACTAGTTCATAGGAAAAGGAAAATGCATTTCTGTGAAAATTGAAGACAGAACATCCAGTACAAATAAACAATGAAAAAAAAAAAACTCTGCTGTTACCTCGGAGAGATTTCACATTTCTAAAAGCACTGTTTGGAGAATTCACTGTCTCACCATAGAAAAGCCCCAGGAGGGTCATTGTGTCTAAAGTTAACAATTCAAGCCTCTTGCTAAGACGACATGCATGAATTGTGATCCAATAACACGTTCTTATTTTGTGCAACATGAGACTGTGTTATTCACCTGCTCCCACTGAGTTTACTTTGACCCAAACTGCCTCTCCAAATCAGGGAAGTGCCAAAGATTTTTCTCTGGCTACAAAAACGAAGTAGCCTGCAGTATTATGGAAATAGGAGTGTGAACACACAATGATACAAATGAGCACATTTATCAAAATAACGGAACTATTTTTTTTACCAGCGAAGACGCTGTGAGAATTTTAACAGTCTTTGGCTCAGTGTGGCCACATTGACCACGTGCATGACTTGATGTCAAACCGTGTCGCAGGCAGCTCATAGGATGAATATAGGTGTGCATGTAAAGAAAAGTAAAAGTAAAAATGCTCATTCTCCCTTTGTTTTCATGAGTGTGTGATGATTACATTCAAATTAATTGGATTTGGTGGAAAAAATTCCTTGTCAAAAAGTGTGGTGTGACCAGACCATAGAATTAGAGATAGGAGAGCGGATAGGAGACTGTGTCGTTCTCCTATCAGCAGGTCGTCCTTCAATCAGAGGATCGGCGGTTCGATCCCCAGCTCCGCTAGTCGCATGTCGATGTGTCCCTGGGGCGAGACACTTAACCCCAAATTGCTCCCGTAGCCCCTGTGTATGACTGGGTGTGAATGGGTGAATGACATGTAGTGTTAAAGTGCTTTGAGTGGTTGTAGGACTACAAAATCGCTGTACAAGTACCATTTACCATATTCCCATTCAAATTACCAGTGCATGATGTGATCGTGTAACTGTTGTAGCCGGCTAACTTCCAAACATACCTCGGTAAAAACCAACTGCTCACTCATTCCTTTGCCTCCAGCTGCAGTATCAATATAACCAGGCATGGAAGAGTAATCCCCTCCTCTGATAGGGTCTTGTGGTGGTTTTACATTCCTTCATTTTGAAGCTGTGTTTCCACAGTCATCAGTGGTTTTGTCACCTGGACAAAATGTAGACATGACGTAGCGGCGTTGGCATCGGCATTGAATTTTGTCACGGTATATTGCTGCAGCTTCTGATCACTCACTTGGACGTTGCAGGGATTTTCTTGTGCTTTCTGGAAAAATGGTCATCAGCACCTTTTTCTGTAGACTTGGCTGCAGGAATGAGACTGGAACACCGAGCCGTCATGTTCAGAAAGGAGGAGGCAACTTGCAGCCATGTGTCACTTCTCAGTGACGTTAGTGTCTCGAGACTCCTGGCACACCTGGACATGACCTTACTGTCCACAGCTGTTTGAGCCCCTGCTCGAGGTTAACATGAAGTAAATGGTCTTTGAAGCTTTCTTGTTCATCTGTACCATTAACTATAAGTCATTACAATCACTGTTAATATTCATAGCACTTGTCATCTCCAAATAGATTTCCTTTAGTTTCAGATACATGACCTTCCACGTATAGCCTCTTAGAAACAGTTTTATTTTACAGTTTTTGACTACAGTAGTTATGTTGATCTTATTAATGTGTCATTTCTTGGTATGCCACTGACAACAGCTTGAAAGACTACATTCTTGAGTCAGTTCCCAGCATAATTTGCATGAATCACTTTGTACTCGGTTCAGTTGTTTTGGGAGGAAGAAAAGGTGTCGTTCACCTCCAATCTAACAGTCTGCGTCTTTGTGCAGCTCTTGCAGCTTTCAGTGTCAGGTCAGCAGCTTCAGGTTGGGCCTCTTCCCTCAGTATAAATGAATGTTTCAGGAGGCTCCACCTCATGATCCTCTTGCTTAGGTTGCTCAGCTGAAGCTGGTTGACAGCTCGTATTGCTGGGGAATTTTTTACGGTGGCCAAAGACGTAACAAAAACAGAACACTTTGCCGAGATGTCATGCATATTACATATGAAGTACAGTCTGTTTTTAGAGGGACAAACTCCTCTGCATATCCTATAATAGTCAGACCTAAATTGCCCCCACCCCCCCTAGTTTGAACAGAAAATCCAGTTGTTCATCCCACAACGGGCAGGATTGTGCTCCCAACTCAGCTATGTGTTTGATCTGAATAGATGACTTTTATATATGTTTTGCACTACTTCCTTGACTGTGAAGCTTTCCTTTTGAGTCGTGTAACATAAGTAAGATGTGTGTGTTTGCTCTGTGTCTTCTGATGGAGATAAGGTGCACTAGGTGGGGATCAAAATGTGCAGGGATTTCGTACCAGTTGATGTAAAAAAAGATGTTCCTGTAGTGGTGGATGAGTGAGAACACCAGCATAACTATTAGAGCCATTTAATGCGAGTTACTGTCGTGTGAGGAGATGTAGAAAAGCATTGCATTTTACAGCCTGACATTTATTATGTGATTAATACTGTCCGGGACACAGCTACAGGTCCAACACCGACACTATGACTAATGTGTGTCGATGCTTGTATTTAGTTTTTATTGTAGTGTTTTCTACAAAAAAAAACTACTTGTTTAATTTCCACCTGCACAGTGTTTTCCTGTAGAAAACTGTAGTCTTTCTTTAAGTTTCCAAGGTGTGAATGTGTGTAAGTGTAAGAATGTGAAGCAGGCGGCTGTGCTCCCTCAATTTTCTCTGAATAAATAAAGGAAAATGACCAGAAAGTAGAGTCAATTTCGATTTATTAGCACACTCATAGCCCACAAAATTGGTTTCACAGGATTAACCTGTTTTCAAAATGAACGCCTTGAGGCACAAATTATCTGGAGAAGTGTAAACTCTCCCCCTCCGGCCAACTTTCTCTGCTACTGGGATGCCGATCGCTCATGTCGTTTATAAAAACACAAGCGGCAGTTGTGAAACTAGTTACGTAATTCACAGGTTTTCTTTAATGGTCAGCCAGCCACATTTATGAGAGTTTGTTCTCTTGCAAACATATTGTCCTATCCTGAAATATACTGCACCTGTGGGTATTTCTACCTACAGAAAATGTATGCTCTTTTAAAACCAGCAACTAAGATTTACAACACTTATTTTCCCTCTCAAACACATAAAATCTCATATGATTTACATAGAAATGTGGAAACACATCATGCTCATTCCATATGGCTCTGTGATCCTGTTATTAGTGATATGATAGTAACTCCCTGCTTTAAAAGAAATGACCAAACTAACTGTACATGCACTCATGCATACATACAAATTCATGTCTGATTACTGTATGTACATTAAAGACTGATGGGTGACGAATGGATTGCAGCAGTGGATAGCACCATGAATTACACATCGCTTGCAACCGCTAACTGCCCTGTCTCAAGCTCCAATTCACAAAAGATGTTTTCTGCTGATGATATTACAGCGCAAACACGGCAGTTTTGCAGCTGAGTGCAATTTGCGCTTTTGGTGATGAAAAGTTTTCAGACTGCGAGCTACCGAGGTGCAGAGGCATTGTTTGTTTGTTTTTTGGCCATTTGGGGGCAGCGAAACAAGCTAACATATTTGTTACTACGAGCGACATCTTTCACACTATGCGTATTCATTTCATCCATTGCTATTATCAAAATATTGATTGGTACAGTTTTAAAAGCTGGTGGTAGCAGGAGTGACCAGCTGTTCTGTGGTCAGACTGACAATAATTTTCCACTATATCCATAAAAAGTTCTCTTGTGAACTGGCAAAGATTTGGTCTTAGTTAGGAGAAGTTATAAAACAATAATCAACGAATAAAAATAGCTGGTTTTCCCTGATACGTTCATATGCATCTGATGAACTGATATTTCTCTGCTTTGCACAAAGAATGAGATACTGCATAATGTGCATAAGACAAAGCGCCAGATTCTTAAATTCATAGCAACAGACACATTTGCAGCTTTTGATGAGGACCCCGTGTTAACAAGTCTGTAACTGCAAATCCACTCCGATGCCTCTGTGACACCATTAAAGATTATTTAGGATGGATTAGGAAACTGGATTCTGTTTCCTCTGTGTATTCACATCTCTCACTTCAATAAGGATCTTTGTCCCATGTTTCGCTGAAACCAAAAAGCACAAAAAAAAGTTTGTAATTCCAGAACCAAAGTGCTTATTGTTGAGACAAGTACACATTTGCTTGTCCTAAAATGCCACAGCTGTGTTTAGCTAACCTCAGCAAGTGAGTCTTTAAAAGACACCACATGAGATGAGCCTGCTATTTTATATAGTTTGCTGGCTCGCTGAGGCTTTGTGGGACACTTTTCTTAGTTTTACTGTCTGACTCGTCTTTCTGGATTAGCACCAAAGTGTACAGACAATGCTAAAATAAAATCCCCTTTTTGCTATATTTGCTGCTGGATTTCACTCTGTTAGAGTCGATGTTTACATGTGTCCTGGTTTGATGCTAAAAAAAGTTCTAGTAAGAGATTACTTATCAGATGTATTGTTGTGAAACTAGTGGTTTTATTGCATCTGAAATCTCACGGTTTGCCCACAAAACTCTAATATTGGTTTTAGCTCTCAAAGCCAACAGGTACTAGGTTGCAATTATCATGCTTCAAATATACCCAACCTTCTGCTGCACAAGACTCATTAATCCTGTTTAACTTGTTGACACATCGAAACCTCTCTAATTAAGATTCAACCACAGTTCCCTGGCTGCTCTGCTACACGACTCTGGTGTGGGTGTGTGTGTGTGTGTGGGGGGGGGGGGGGGGGGGGATTACGGGAAGAGTCATAAAACTGTGAACCAGATGATACCAGGAAACTTTGGGCATGAACCTACACTTAGTGACTCCTTCGTCAGCTAATATAACTACAGAAGTGAACTTACTCATCATCTTAGCTGTGTCGGTTTCTGGCTCGTAAAATAACGATCCCATTGAATCTTTCCGATGACTAATTGCACGTGGCGGGGATCCTGTTGAAAATGATGATCTTCAATATCTGGCAGAAGGCAGAAAACAGTGGAAATCAAGTCTTTTTTAATAAACACTCAAGGACTCTTGCACAGTAGAGCTACTGTATGTGTGACAGGGGTGGGGGAGCTTCTGTTTGACCTGCTATTTTCCAGCTTCCCTGTCCTGCAGGACTATAGCTAGCACCGAGATGTGGTCCATTACTCGTCTTCTGTTAACAAGCATCTGGACCAGGTTCCAGGCAATCAGCTGCCACACAACGACTGGCTGTTTGCTGCGAGGGTGGCCTTAATGCCCGCTGTAATGAATCAGGCCCGACTGTTACAGCAGCTCAAAGGAAACCAAATATACACTCGCTGCAGCGTCGCACTCGGAGCTGTTTGATTGAAGCCTGCTGACAAGAAGGTCGGACACGCTGTTTGTTTTGGTTTTACTTCATCTGGGACCGTCTCTGCTGGTCACCTTGGTCCATTTGTTGTTAATGACTGAACGCAGAGGTGCCAATGGCTGGAAATGAGGGAATAACTTTCAGTGTGACACATTTTGGGTCTTGGGTTTCAACCCTTAGAATGGCATGGAAATAGTCACGGCAGCTGAGTCACAGCTTTACGGCATCGCAATAAAAAAAGAAAATCCTCAGTGAGTGGTGGAATGTATAATGTACATTTATTCAAGTCCTGTACTTAAAGGGGTATTTTAAACATCACACTGTTTACAGGCTAGTGGGGAGTACTACTGGATATGTAAAAAAAAGTTGTACAAAGCCTTTTGTTGCTCCAGAGGCTGGAAGAAATACTTGGATCCTTTACTTAGTAAAAAAAAGCAATACCAGCTTCTTAAATGTGAACATTTGAGGAAAACAGTGATTGACATTTTTCACCATTGTATGTGACAAAACAACTAATTGTCCGATTAATCGTCAGTATAAACAATCAGTAGTTGCAGCCCTACTGTTGGTGGAGGTGATTTTAAGTATTTTATTTACTGTTGGGTATAGTTGAATACATCTTGTGTATGAAACATATGATGAATTTAAAAAACACGATGCACTTGTTTCTTGTTTCGTCATGTTTTCCCACGTGGTTTCATTTTAATAACTGTTTGTATTTTACCTCCCCAGAAAAGCAAAGATAATAAAAAAGTCCAAAAGATGAATACAGAATTGTGTATGAGAACTTTGTTTTTTCTCCTCAGTTTATCTTGATACCTATAGGTTGGGAACCACTGGACTGAACTCCACCTTGAATAGCTACAACAGCCACAGGAGCCATTTTTAAGTACACTTTGTTGATAATACTTAGGAGCTTTCACTTCAGAGGGATTTTGACCGCAGGACTGTAAATGGTAAATGTACTTAAGTAAAGGATCTAGTTACTTCTTCACCCGCTGGTTCTCAAAGCTGTAATGTGACGTGTTTCAGAAAGTGTTTTGTATCTGATTGTTTGTCTTTTTAAGATGACTCATCTGGGTTTGGTTTGTGTCTCCCACAGTGCAGCTCGACAGATGACGACTGACCACGCAGCAGTTTGGAACAAATGACAGGAGATTACACATGCTGAATGAGACAATGCCATGAACCTAATCTGATTACATTTGAGAACTGAAAAACGCTGTCGATGGCTTTACCTCCAATGGATTCCTAAAGTTTCAGCATCACTGATTCTACTGAAAGGATCTCTTGGTGGAAGTCAACGAGAGGAGGGGGGCCAAGATGTGGCCCCCTGACCTCGGGCCTCCAGACGTCCAGCTGACTCTTCCTGGTTTTGGAAGTGTGTTTGAGGATGCCGAGGACCCTCAGGCGCCGCTGTCTTCTGGTGGCTTCTGTCAGCCCTCGATACACTCAGGCGGTCTGGGCGTGTGCTGTCTTCCAAGGACTTCCCTGTCCTCGCTGGGATGTGATCTCACCTCCCTGCTCAGCTGTAAGACAGCTGGATCTCACTTAGAAAAGACTGTGGAGGACTTTGCCATCACAGCGCATACAGATCCTAAAAGCAACACTCAGAGGTTCAGTTGTTACCCACAGCCCTCCCTCCCTTTATCCTATATGCTCACCAGCTGTGCCACATCTCCTCCTTTCGGCTCCCCACCTTCCTCTCTTTCCTCTTCCGCCTCCTCGTCGTCTTTATTTTTTGCATCTCCCTTGCCTCTGTCTGATGCACCTGGCGGCAACAAAACTCCTCATCTTCAAATAAAGATGCAGGAAGAGTATCACTCGATAAAACAGGAGCCTGCGGATGATTTCTCGCCTTGTAAGAGGGAACCGTTTCAAGTGAACAACCAGCAGGTGGAGCTGTTCCATGCTGGCCAGCCCATCCAAGGTCAGGACGGCACCCCACATCATTTCCCGAGTTTCAATGGCCCCGTAGGCCAGGACCCCAACGTGGACCAGCAGGACCAGCCATGTCACTGGATCGACTGCAGTGCCACTTACAGCAGTCAGGAGGAGCTGGTGAGGCACATCGAGAAGGTGCACATCGACCAGCGCAAAGGGGAAGAGTTCTCCTGTTTCTGGGCCGGCTGCGTGCGGCGCCACAAACCCTTCAACGCCCGCTACAAGCTGCTCATCCACATGAGGGTCCACTCTGGAGAGAAACCTAATAAATGCATGGTGAGTCAGTCTGTTCGATCACGATAAACAGATTTTCATTATATTTTATGAGAAGACAAACATAACGTTCTAATTTGAATCACATAAAAACAAGTCATGCTTGTTCAGTGCTAGGACAGCTTTCCACTGCTGCCCATTGAACAGCTTCAATAGGCATGCGGTGACTTAAAAGAAAAAGAATCCCATTCATATATTTCCAACACAGTCAAAATGTCATGTTTGTGTGAGAAAGAAACATTAAATATTTAGCAATTATGTTCAGCAGTCAGATACCAATACCTCCATCAGGAGACCCTCAATGCAACGTTACTCACAATATCTAATGAATTGTGAGAGGTGCAACTCAACCCGTTTTCAATGACTTGAAAGCTTCCCTGACCACGAGATGCTGTAGAGCCAATACACACCAACACACATGCAAATTGCAAGCATAGGAGTGGCATCACACGCATTTCTGAAATGGACTGCATTGAGCTGTAAAAGGTCTCAATCCAACAACAGAACATAAATTATGTTTTCAAAACAGTAAAAGTATAAATATACTATATATATAAAAGTCACACACACATTTTGAATAAAATAAGTTTCATGTCATTGCAAAGAATGAGAACTCTACAAGGATTTCATTTGAGGTATTCAGCAAAATGCAGGATATGTAAGTTTGTAAATGACAAACTGAGAGCTGAAAGAAACTAGATAATATTTGGTTTTAGTCCTTGACACATGCTTGGGAACACATTCCAGGTGATGACCAATGTGAGCTCCTCTTACATCTTAAAATCTATTTACAAATCCCAGACTTTTTTCGATTGTCCATAACCCATTCATTGAGTTCATCCCTGATATATCCAAAAATGTAGGAAATCCAACTGGCAACGTCTGCAGCTTAGCGCCGCCAACGCTGCTGCAACCATTTTCAGTCGGTCAAAACAAATCTCATCCTGTCCGACTTTATGTTGCCTTCAGATGGGCCGTTTAGAGGTTTAAGTGGGTTTGGGAGGC
The DNA here is from genome assembly GCF_004355925.1 of Anarrhichthys ocellatus. Taxonomy (NCBI): domain Eukaryota; kingdom Metazoa; phylum Chordata; class Actinopteri; order Perciformes; family Anarhichadidae; genus Anarrhichthys; species Anarrhichthys ocellatus. The sequence continues at coordinate 2,703,734 of NW_022280084.1, read as the reverse complement.
ATTAACCTGCTTACGGTGCGTCTCGACTCTCAGACTGTGCTGCCGTTGATCAAGAGTCTGTTAGACGGAGAGATGATCAAACGGTTTCCTCCCCTCACGACAGGTTTCCCTTACTCATGCATGCCAGAGGAAGAAACGTGGCAGTGTTGAATGAATGGAGGTTGTGTCTGTTGCACTGAGCATCCAAAAACCTGCCAATTACCTTGTGGTTATTCTGACAAATGCAAATAATTTATAGTTACTAAGTAGTGATGCAATAAACTGATAAATCACTCATTCCTGTCAGAACCATGCTCCCACAGAGAAAGCTCTTTCCCGCCTTTTTGAAGTTTCTCGTCCTTCTGAAACATGCACATGAAGTTTTAATCCTTCCGTCCCGGTTGATTTGGTTTAACCTGGGATCACAGGTAACTTCAAGTGCGGTTAAGCAAGTCCCAGAATTCTCAGGGCAACAAACAACTGCGAAGCAGAAACATATACTGGAAGAACAGCTGATTTATCGTTTTTTACGAACTCACATGGTCAGTAATAGTTTGTTCTTGAGCAACCACAATGTGGTTTACTGTAGAGTTGCAACCACTAGTCAAATTATAAATTAGTTGATTGACAGAAAATGAATCAACTATTCATAAACTTTAAACAACTATTTTGATGATTAACAGACACATATTGAAGTTTCATTTATTTATAAAGCAAATATGTCAAATATTCTCCAGTTGCAGCTTCTCAAACGTGAGAGTTTGCAGCTTTTCTCATTCATACGTGACAGTGCTGACCATAAATATTATCAATAATTGGGTTTGAATACATGGAAATCTTATGGATCATAATTTTAAGTAGCATGTGATATTTTAGTTTGTGAAGTTTGTTCCCACAGTTTCAACATTTCCTGCTTTCCATCTGTCTGAGCAGCTTGTTTTGTGAAACGTGCAGGCTGTTTATAGGGGTGAGGGACTATAAATCTTATAATTACAAAAACTACGACAAAGATGAAGACAAAACCAGACCAGGTTCGGTTCACGAGGAGACAGAGACTGTGAGGTTTCTGCAGTGACCATCACAACAGTGGCCTTTGAGCCCAAGCACAGAGTCCGTCATCAGTGTGTTTTCCTGAAACGCAACTTTCGCAGCTTGAACACGTTCCGCTCCAAATCCCAGAGGAGTGAGTAACTCTCTCCGTTATTCCCCGGTGACTCCTTCACTGTCATCAACCCGAGACTCCGATTAATAATTCATTCAGAAATCTTCTCTCAGGTGCACGCTTCCTACTTAAGTGAATTAGCTCATTGAAGGACCGAATCTGCTGCCAGCTTGTAAATATATTACCGTGGAGAGTCGCCTGCACACAGATTAATAAAGTTAAATCAACATCAACACGCACACAAAACAGTCAGTCACACTTCACGACGTCAATAACGTCATTTTATTTTTCATTAAGCGCTCAGGCCAAAACATGTATATTAAGTCATTCCTAGTGCAGCAATGGAAAAATGAATCTCTCATATGAATGTAGTCAGTGTGTTTTAATGAATTCAGCCTCATTTACCAGCTCGTTATGTCAAGTCTCAGATCACACAGGTGTTACTCAGGCTGTAAACACGAGCTGCCAAAGCGTTTTTAAATCCACTGTGGTAGAGTAATCAGTCATAGTTAATGGTAATGAAGTGACATTCATGTGTAGATACATTTGAAGGGTACGTCTTGTGATATTACTGTTAATAAATCCCATTTAAAGACTAAAACCAGCAATGATCTTACTAACTAGGATTATCTAAGTCAAACACGATGGAGATCTTATTGCTCTGTGCCATAGAGCTCCATTGTTGCCTAAAAACAATCATGGAAAGCACATCACTTAGGCACAGCATTGAGCCGGCTGACATGTTTCCTTTATTACAATGAACATTGGCACGAAAGTTCATTATGAGTCAGTCCCCCATACATCGCCAAGACTGTCCTCCAAAGACAGATGACGGCATCAATCTTTTAAGTGTCCCACAACAACATGTGTTTACGTTCAAGTGACAAAAGCCTCTAGCAGCAATAACAATTATTATAATGGGGGAAAAGAAGGAAGTCACATGACGTTGTCTATGATCGCCAAAGAGGAGGAATGTCGGGGTGGATGGATGGGTCATCAAAATGTTTGCCTTTTACACGAGAGGCTGCTGTTTGTTTCCTGTTTCCAATCAACAGTCCTCGTTTAGTTTTTTAAAGTGTTACCAGATCGTCCCCTAACCTTAGCCATTATTGCCACTATGACTAGGAAGCTCCCATAAACTTGAAGTCATTTTAACCCAAACAATGGTCTTTCAATTAACCTAGCCGTGTTATTAAGTGCCTAGATCTCAGCAAACCTGAACCAGAATGTTGCCGTATCATAAAACCGATTTGTATCTTATTGATCCGCAGCTGAAAATGGTCCCCAACAAATGCAATAATTTCTCCTGTTTTGAGTAGCGCTTGCTAAAGACTACAGTGACCACGTGTTTAAGGAAATTACTGAACCTTTAAATAAATATAAAAAGGAAACTATGTATTTGTGAGCGGTTTAAAACCCAAAACAAAAAGTATGTTGTCAGTAGGAGCCAATGGGCTGGAAGCTCAGAGCCTCAGACAGGAAGTCAGAAAGTACTGACAAATGGACTACACATTGTTGATTTGGACTTTTCATGCTGTTGAATATTACATACATTCAATAATCAAATATTTTAACATATTAAAATGTTAAACATGAAAAGGAGGAAGGAATATTTAAGGAATAAACTAAATCTATAAATTGCAAGATAAACCTGAACCTCTTTAAACGCCAGACAGAGTTGAGATTAATGTACAGTTTCCTTGATTTTCCTAGAATTTGTTTTCATCTCCGAATTTTATTGTAAAAATAAAGGACACATTGTTTTGAGAACATAGTCCTTAAAAAACACAAAGGAAATTACAAACTGTCAGAAAACTTAAATAAAACTGTGCTCGTATTTCTACTCTCTCAAAGACTTCAGAAATCTGTTTCTATTTTGCAGCCATGTATATAAGGGTGGGGTGACATTTCTTTGATTTAAAAAAAACTAATGTTTTTACTACCATGGCCATGGGGTGAATTGACAAGCCAGAATGAAGGAGCATTAAATCTTTTCTCCTTTCAAAAAACGCAAACTGAAGTGTTTAAGTTTGTCAGCACAGTTCACGTAACGAGTCCAACTTTTATATATTTCATCCTCTGGTCTGTTTTTTTATGGGTTGCCTTTAATTTCTGTTTTTGTTATTTCGTTGTTTGTCAAGACGATTTCAAGTCTTGGATTAATTTTACCATGATGTAGTGCTTTTCATACACGGACTTATTAAAGTAAACGAGGTGACTGACATTTACTGACTCATTAGCGAAACCTAATAAAACCCCTGGAATGATTGCTGGGTAGAAAAAACATTTCCATATTTTCCTAAAAGGATGAAACGCTGAATTCTTGTATTTTGGTTTTAGTATCAGAACGAGGATCTCATTGCAAAACAGTATTAATCCTTTTCGGAAACAAATCTGAACTTAATCATTGTAATACCTCTAAAGTTCATGGGGCATGCATTTTTTTAAATGTCATGTTGTTCTTTAGTAAACCACTATTTTGCGTCTATCATCCTCTTTGTTAGTAGATGACACTTATTTCCATCCTAAATGAAAAGTGAAAACATTCTAATTGTGTTGATTTTACCACATAAAGTGAATTCAGAACGTTTCGAATCGTTGACATTTTTTGAAACTTCTCTCCCGTTATCGTCTGAACGTTCTCGCTAACTTGATGTTGGTGCTCCAGGAGGTTTAGATCAAAACATGAGAACTATATCCATTTAAACTTTGACTTGCATGCCAGAAATGAACACATTTGTAATTTTAAGTCTGTGAGATTGAATGTGACACTTTATTTTAGAGCTTTATTTGATGGAGTGCAGCGTGTATCCTGCTGACTCTGATATTTACTTCTTGTTTGGCTCCAATCCAACAGAAACGTTTTTACCACAGTCTGGTGTCTGTCTGTGCGTGTGTGTGTGTGTGTGTGTGTGTGTGTGTGTGTGTGTGTGTGTGTGTTTGTGTAGTTCTGTTCCAATTTGCTTCTTGGGAAAAAGCCCATTACCTGAAGTTTATGATTCAATAACCCAAAACATATGAATTTATAGTGTGATATATCGCCACTTTGCTAGTTATTTTTGTTGGATCAGACTTCAACATCACTCATCTGGGATGTGGGGAAGTGATTTTTATTACATGTTAGTTGCAGGCCAACCTACTTTTAAAAGGTGCAGATGTGATTTGCATATGATTTGTATAAGAGGATAAAAGTTTCAAAATTTAATTAAATTCTGTTTTGTAACCGGAATCGAGTTTAGTCGAGGATTTATACACGTGGATGTATGAATGTAAAATACTTAAAAGGCCCAATGAAGTTCAAACTGCCTTGCGTTTTGCCCCTATTCATCATTATATATAAAATATGCATCAAACTAAAATGTTCCAAATGTTGCCTGAGCATCCCTCTGGAGGCCCAGTGTTCATGTTAAATGATGTTTTGACCATCATTAGGTTTTATTCTACTCTTTACCCCTGACCTATTTTTTAAAGCTGCCTTTAACTCTTACTCGAATCCAAGATGACCTCTTTTTTATTACATTATATTATATGTCACTCTCCTCAATTGGTAGTTGTGTCAGGTTGCAGTAAGACTGTTTGTTTGTATTTTCCTTGTCAGTTTGAGGGCTGCTCCAAGGCGTTCTCACGTCTGGAGAACCTGAAGATCCACCTGAGGAGCCACACAGGAGAGAAACCGTACATCTGCCAGCATCCCGGCTGCCTCAAGGCCTTCAGCAACTCCAGCGACCGGGCCAAACACCAGCGCACACATCTGGACACGGTCAGTAACACGCAGCCACCCACCACACCTCTTAAAGAGTACACTCTTCATTTAAAAAGCACCTTATTCTAGCACGCAAGTGTATTTAAAATATGAAACCAGTGAACAGAGTTTTCTATCTGTTCCAGACAGATTAAATGTCTGTCTTGTTCACCTGGTTAAGACCACTGTAATAAATGCATCTATTAAATGACATTTTCACTGCATAAAGAAAATACAATCAATTAAATAAACCATGAAACTGCATAGGGGTCAATTTCAATTCATTTTTTTCCCTTTATATTTGCTTTGTACAGTTAAAAAAGAGCTTAGAAAGCTTAGTTAAGTTATTTCAAGTTACAGCAACTGAAAACAGCTTAATTACAAAAGGTCAAGTGGTACGAGCAGAATTTGAAAAACAAATCTTGGGATCTACACAAATCCAAAAGGTACCATTTTTTCCATTCAAGACCATAGCTTTAGGCGACGACTTTGCAGCTGATGATTCGTGTCAACCGCAGGATGAGTGAATATCAAAATCAAAGAGCTTTACGAACAGCAGGTGAGCGTTTAAGGAATTCAATTGAGAGTCTCGACTTGTCGTTCTCTGCTTTTGCACATGGCGTCCTTTATAAAAAACACAGGCAGCAGATTTCGCCACCTAAAAACCATAAATGATGACACTGATGGGAGAATGCAGCAGGGGGTTCGGGGAAGCGGGGGCGATGAGTGATAAATTAAGGATTCTGTGGCAAAAGAAGTTATGAAATCCACCACTGATGCAACTTGAGAGGAAACAGAAAACTTCTTCCCCCAAATCCAAACCTGTAAATTAAACTAGCCATTGCTCCCTGTCATGCACCAGGTACCAAAAAATATCATGCAAGTATCGTGGCTCTTTCCTATTTGGTTCTTTTATGTCCAGCGGTGGAAAGTAAGTATATTTATTCAAGTGCTGTGCTTAGTACAAGTTTTAGGTTCTTGTATTTCTATTTTATAGTGCTTTATACTTCTACTTCACTGCATTTCAGAGACAAATATTGTACTTTATACATTTTTCGACAGCTGTAGTAATGAGTTCCTCTGAAGATGTAGTGGCAGCGGTTGAGTTGCATTGTGGGTAATGTAGGTGGCAGGTTTTGACAAGAATTGGGTGGAATAAAAAAATACATTATCTCTGGTTCGGCTGCATCTATTTCGATTCTTAGGAGTGCACTGCTTAATCAGAATTATCTGTTAAGGAGAGGATCTTCCATCACATTTGCATCAAGTCATTAGGGGCATTTATGTAAAAGCCATCTATGTCTGCCTTTACTTTAACATATAAATGAAGCAATGTAATATATAAAACCTCAATCTCCTGTATGCTTTACATACACAGACTCCTTTATGATACAGTATTTGTTTGTAATCAGGGGTTCACTTTAATTTAAAGTGCCTCTGCTCCCCTCTTTCCTGCTCTGTCTGCCTACAGCACAGAACATTCTTTGGGATTGTGAAACTACATACCTGCTGTGGATTTATTCTATAAACCACAGTTATTTTTACTCCTGCTGACAAGCGACGAGGACTTAGCAGTAATCCAGCGAACCAGATCTCTTATTACGCGGGTGAGATGGAGCTGTACGTTGCACTCCTGTGTTATTACAACAAGAGGAGAAAGTCATTTTCTCCTTTTTGTGGTTTCACGCTGGCTAATAGCGGCTTCGCAGTTGCGTCACAAATCAAGGATCAGACACATCTGGCGCCATCACTGAGCCCCAGATGTGTCCCAGAAGTCTCTGAATGTAAATAATTGCTGAATATAGCATAACCAGCCAAGAAAGGACTGGTGTCAATACAGGTTATTTAGATTCGACTGAATATCTTGTATTGTGTTGCTAATGTACTAATGTTATAAATAATAGTGTGTTACGAAATATTTGTTTCCAAAATGAGGTCAGTCTCTTGCATGCGTGTCTCAACTACAATTTACAGCTCACTTAACCTCAAACCTCAAACCTGTTTCTGCACGATTTGTTACCGTGAGCGGTTTAAAGACTGCATTGGTTTTCTAAATAAAGATCAACCGGTAAATGTTGACCAATCAGAGGCGGAATGACAAATGAAACACAGAATTTTATTGTTTTCCATTTGACTTTGACTGCTTCGTCACTTTGGTTCGTTAAAGCATTTCAGTCATAACATCTTGAATTGCAGCCATACACGGAAAAGCTTTGTTTCAGCCAACCCGTCAATTTTATTTCTAGAATTTTGACACAACTAATTGCACACTGACATGTGTATTCAGCAATTTATGTCCTAGTTTTAAGCAGCGGCCAACCGCTACGCAAACACTCATTAAGCATACAAAGGCAGTGGGGTTTAACACTTCATTATGCTCTTCACCTCCCAGGGAATATTGTTCAGAAACGGTTCCATAAGAGCAAGATATCGCTCAATTTTTGGCAGCATTGAATGCCAGGCACTGTAGAGGAGTAGTTCTGATGCCAGATCTGCGTTAGAGTCATTGCACATCTGAAATGTATTCATTTCTGCCTTTAAGTGTGCTAAACATTTGCAGTTCCTCACTGCAGCTGTTTGCTAAATTCATCCCTTTAACAAGTACAGCTTTGGTTTTATTTTGATTAATACTGACTGTTTGTTTCTCTTTTGTTTTTCTTATATTCCTCACAAATCCTACTTTTTCTTATTTAAAAAATAAGCAACTTCTGCTTCTTTATGTTTTTGACCGAATACATGATTTGTACTATTTTAAAAACCTGCCAACTCTCAGAATTTTAGAACCATTCATTCAATTAACATTGTGTTCTTGGTAATAACACCTGTGAACAGAAGATTCTGGTACATAAACCGCTAAAATTCACCTTTATGAATAACTTTCATAAAGTTTTCATGAAAACTTAATTGACTCCAAATATATCTGAGCTGTTCCTCGGTAACTCTTCTCTCTCTTCCTCTCTTAAAGCCGGCAGACGAACGGTAAATATCCTCCATTTTTCAGTTGAGGAGTGCGTTATGTTAAATGTTGACATACTCTTCATGTCCTTTCTCTCTCTGTTAGTACATATGTCATGTAAAGGAACCACATGTATCCTAAGTGTTTGTGTGTATCATACACAGGACTACTGTTCACAGTCTCACGTCTATAAACCATCTGGATATGACTCGTTTTAACTTGTGCTATTATTTGTAAACACAATTATACATCATATCCATAAACCATATCATGTGGTGAATGTTGTGACCTGGTTTACAAAGTCCTGTATTTGCATGAGTGGTTTAAAGTATAAAGTATATAATAGAGGGTTCGGTCGGTGCTGTTTTGTCCAGTAGTGGAAAGAAACTAAATACTTTTTCTCAAGTACTTTTTAACTCCTCTGTATTTATTTGACAGTTATAGTTACTAGTTACAAAAACAAAACATATGATCAGTTTAAGAAATACAGTTTGTGAAAGATGAAACCAGTAATGAACCCCCCCCCCCCACCACTTTTCAGATATAAATCCATAAATTCCATATAAATAATTATTTAAAACCCAAAGAGATGATCAAAGATTAGGGAAATGTCCAAAAACTGACATTAGTGAAGCCGAACTTTTTGTTTTCTACCCCAATAATCATCTCATTTTTATATTTATTATGACACAGTACTGGAGGGGGCAACAAAGCATTTTAAATGAAGGACTTTTACTTGTAATGGAATACTTATACATCGCGGTATTGGTACTTTTGCTTAAGTAAGAGATCTGAGTACTTCTTCCATCACTGATTTTGTCAATGGTGAACCTAAAAATACATATAATGTTGTGTATTTCAGGGTCTACTTTGTTGTTTGCTGTATTCACAGAAATGTTTTGGACATGTTATTTGTCAGATTGTGTTTTTGGAACATGAAAACACACGTTAGAGTACTCTGAAGTATTGCTTTCTCATAGTTTTCTCTCTTTCTTTCTTTCTTTCTTTCTTTTTGTTCTTCACGCCTCTTCAACTCTTCTTGTCGTTGTTCGTTCACAGAAGCCGTACGCCTGTCAGATCCCAGGATGCACCAAACGTTACACCGATCCCAGCTCGTTACGAAAGCACGTCAAAGCTCATTCAGCCAAAGGCCTTCAGGAGAGGGAGGTCAAGGTAACAACTGCAACTATGTTCTTACATGTTGGACATTTAGCTGAATGCAGAAAGGGATTAGTTCTCTGGTCACCGACATATTTCATAAAACCGTCCTGTGTTTCTAAAGATAGATTAGGTTATATTATATTAGATTAGATGTGGTGGAAGGGCTTTATATAAACTGTTTTATTTTATTCTGAAGTACTTTGTATTACTTTTAGTGGCATCAAGCTTTTATTGGACAGGGACAGAGGAGAATGATACACAACTCAGGCACAGCGCTGGACTCAAACCAGTGGCTTTGCGGTTACTTGGTCAGCGACCACAAAGCCCTCATAAACTATTTCTTTACAACTTGACGGTCATGTCATCTTTCTCCTTGACCTCAAATGCACAAAAGTCATATTAACTTTCATTGGAATTTGATTTTGTTTTAAAATACGATCCATGTCCGTCTAGTGGTTAACCCTAATCTTTACTAATCTTGGTTTATGTGCAGTTTTGAAATGATGCAAATACTGTTTCAGAAAGTTTTCTGTCATGATAAGAATAACATTCAACATAAAAACCACAATTCATGACTATTTATGAAAATGATCAAATTCAAAGATATATACTATATAGTATATATAAGTATATTTAAAAAGATAAATGGGTATAAAATATAGTCAACTTCAGTATCAATTTCCCAAACTCTGATATTATAGGTGCAGAAGCAGTGTTACTAATAATAATTAGATAAATAATTAGATAAGTTAAGATAGAGCTAAATAGAGCTTTATTTATCCTGCTTTGCTTTACAAAGAATGAAAAAGTGCAAATATGCAATATCCATTAGCATATCTCAAATCTAAGATATACACAATGCCAAAAGTATAAACAATGTTGGCGGTAAGAATCATAAGAAGCTCATATCTCAAGTTGCTTGAGTGGGAAAAATGTTCACTCAGAAGTGATAATTAGAGCTGGAAATACAACTTTTAGATATCACAGATCATGTTTGAACGCACAGCAGTGAGGAAGAATGAAGAAGACAGAGATCCCGATTGTGTGTCGACTAGAGCAAAAGTAAAGGAAGTGAAGATCAACGCTCAACAGAGGGAAGAAGAACAGTATTTACTTTTGTATCGCCTCTTAGGTTCGTCTGATAACAGTCAACATAGCCGCCACAAAATTATTGAAACAGTATGGAAGTTTGTTCCACATTTGGAGAATTACGTTTAATGTTCAGGGCAGAGTGAAATGGTTCCTTCCTTTCGCAGAACCTCAGGGTTCCTCAGTGGTTCTAGGTAGCACCCTGTCTGTGCGTGTAGAACCCTCGTTTCTGAGAGAAAGGGATGGAGAGCAGCAGGAGGAGAGAGTCAGCATGTTTATGATTCAGTAGGATGAAAAACAAAGTATTACACACGCTCCCTGGAAGTCCGAATAGGGAGCCTATTGTTCGGCATTATCTGGGCCTTGTTTGTTTTCTATGGCCCGTTAGTGACACTGGGGCTTTTGTGTGTATTCCCATGGCTTGTTTGGTTTAAACAGAAACACGTGTGCTTGTTAGTTGTGACATGGCTAACACGCCCTGCGCTGCAGTAAACCCTGTGGGGCTAAAGAGGACTTTGAAATATTAAACATGCACTTCATAAAGTCCTCACGGTTATACATTTTCCCCGAGCTGATGCGTCACAGCTATTGAAGTTTGAATCTTCATAAACACTGGTTTGGGCGCACATTTTTCGCAGATTATTCATACCCCTTTTGTGGTTCCTGGGTGTCCTTCGCGAGCTTCTCGGCGGGTCCCGGAGCTATCCATAATGTGTTTTGGAAAGTCCTGGGGGATCCCCTGTTAACGCTGGATAATAAAGTAAATTGTCCTGCCTTAACTTTGTTAGAACATTTTGGAATAAGATTGCCTAACAAGATTTCTGGATATCGAGGAGCTGGATCGCAAGACAAAACACGAACCAGGCATCTGGTTCAAGCATCATTTCTCTGAAAAATTAACAGTAGAAAAGTGCCTGCAGAAATCTCACTGTGGTTTCAATTGTTCTACTGTATATAATCAGAAGAGAAGTAGATCATTTCAAAGTTTGGCTCCATGGGAGCTGTGTTGCCCAACAGCAAAACACAATTGGAAGACAACTACACTGTAAGCTGTAGCTTTAAGATAATTACTCCCATCCCTACATGCAGGCAGGCATCCGCACATGCCCACCAACGTGAAAACATGACACTAAATGCACCAAAATATACATTTATCATTTACCAGTGTATGTAAAATTGTGTTTGGTCTGACAGGTGCAGGTGCACACAATGCTGGAATCGGACGTTTTGAGCGATTGTCTGGCGAGGCAGCATCTCCACCAAGGAAACGGCTCACCTTTACCCAGCTTAGATGAATACACAGGTGAGCACAGATGAAACGGTAGCAAAATCAAATGGATACCTGCGTTTACCTCTGTGGAAATGAGCGAAAACAAAGAAAAGGGTAATTGCCCGAACACCTGGGCCGTTAAGCTGTCTCTTTCATTTTCTCCCATGGCCTCATTTGCTCATTTTCCTCTCCCTCCTCTCTCCATTCCTTCGATGATAGCTCATCATGCCAGTGTTTACCTTGTCCAATTACCGGGCACTGACTGCGGGCGAGTTGGCCCTCACCCCGCTCGTCCCTCAGCTTCTCCAAACCTGCTTTTCCAGCCAAGCTCTTTTTCTTTCCCTTTCAATGGCTGAACCAGGATCAAGAAGCTGTCAGGTACACTGAGGCTCAGTTGGCAAAAGAGAGGGGAGAGTGTCCAGGAGAGCTGTCCATGTCTATTACTTCAGACTACTTGCTGCTTTACCCAGAAGACTTTGAGGGAAAAGCCTCAAACGGCAACACTAACAGCTATGTTTATTCAGGGTGAAACAAGCATGTCAGTGTTTAATTCTGAAAAAGTCCCAAGAGGACTTACTCCTTATCAGAAATGGCCAATGTTACTCACTGTTGTGTATATACCTGCGTATGTACATTACTGTGTGTGTGCTGGATTTATGGTGACATATGCTATCATCAGCTGCCCTTAAACTCAAAGCCAAGTGTTGAAAGCCCTGCTGGTATTTGTGTTAATACTTTAAATGAACGTCGTCATAAAACGTTGTTTTCAGTATTTAACACTGACCTCCTGTAGGTTTAAAACGTGTCCCTGAAGAGTTTGTGTCTTGATTCTTTGCAGGGAGCCGGAGCTGTCCATAGAAACTTGTCAAACTACTCTCACAGCATTAACCACGACACCTCTGCATGTATAACATAATTGTATTTTTGACAAAATGAAGCTTAACTATTTTTAAATACAGCCTCTGTTTCTTGCTAGCGCAGTTAGCCGCTAGTTTTGTCAAAAGCTGTAGTGCTGAATTGTAATAATTAAAATCTAAAGAGTTCCAGCTCTTTAGATTTTCATATCGTTGTATGAAGTATTTTACAGTTTTAGTTAGTCAGACAAAACAAGTAATTCACCTTTTCACATTTTCAACTATCTTCTGACATTTTATATACTATTAATTGATAAATTAATCACTTTAAAAAAGTGTCAGAGGAATGGAGAATGAAGTAATCATTAGCTGTGGCCTTAGCTTGCTTGCGTTGTTTATGCTCATGTATTTAGCCAAGTTTCAGAAGTTTCTATGGACGTTCTGGTACGTTTTTTTTCCGAAACTGCTGTTAATAATACGTTAATCTAATCCCACTTTAGCTTAACTTAGATTTTCAGTAAAGTGATTGTTTTTAATAGATCTCTCTCTCCTCCAGGTGTGTATTCAAACTGCAGCTCCGTCCACAACGGGGCAACTTCTGAGTTCCTCCCTCCGTCAGCAGACCCCTGCTCCAGGTACCGAGGCCTGCAGGGAAACTTTGACGCCAACAGCCCCATAGCTTCACTAACAAGCGCAGGAAGCATGAGAGAGGGGTGAGTGTGAGACCAATGCACGCAGATCTAAGTAGTTAAATGTGTTGCAGCCCCAAAGTCTATTATTTATTTATTAGATAAACGGTGAACACATGGGCTTCTTCAGCAATGCTGTTGTTATGAACCTTTGCTTCTTGAAACGTTTTACCACTGGCAAGTGGCGGTTACTTGCCTTGCTCATGGGCAGCTCAACAGTAGATGTCGAAGCAGAAGCAGTTTATTTTTTTCCATTTTGAAGTCCTATGTTTTTTATTGCACGTCTTATTGCTTCGTAGAGTGAAGTCACAGTTGATGTGAAACATGATATGTCACATGATATGAAACGACCTTTCATATCATATTATGCAGCTGGTAAACAATGAAAGTCAAAATATATATTTTTATGTTCTCACTGTCATGCATTTTGAAATTATATTGCTTTTATGTCTTTAAAAGAGGATATTTTACTACTGCTATGGTGATGATCTTCAGATGCAAACTTAAATGGTCAGTTCATCCAAATCGCTCAAACAAATCCCCACATTTTCCCTCTTACCCCTGCTGGTGTCTGGCACAGATTCGAGTTATCTGCTGCAGAGGCTTCTGCTGCCAATCCGATACAATGGAGCTGAAAGAGATTTCATTTGCATTTGGCAGTTTTCATCCGGAGCTATTTTCTACGAAAGATAAAAATAGGGAAAACTGACCACAGTTTTCTTCTCCTCTGTGTATTTTTCGGGTGTTCGCCCCAAAATCTTTATCCATTTGACAAATCTGGTCCGTATGAAAGTATTTTAAAACGGCTTAACCCTTCCTCCGTTCGCTATGTCAAACCTCGGATACACGGACGCCATCGAATACCCTGTCGGGATGTGACTTTTCTTCGCCTCTCTTGTCTGTGAAGCAGCACAAGCCCAGAAACGGGGAGATTGATGTGAGCTTGTGCATTCTTGAATAAACCAGAGACATTATCACCAGAGATGGAGTTATGGCTTTGTGGTTGCACTGATTGGGTAGTCGCAGGCCACAGAACTTATGTGTACTGTAAACTGAGACAAACTTTGTCTAGCCCATGTATAAAAGTAGACGTGAGACGAAAACGATACAGCCGAGGGCCTCCAGGCCAGCAGTTTCTGAACAATATGGCCTCAAATCATTGGTCATTGAAGAATTGCCCGTAAAGTAACTTTTATTGGCACAACAGTAACAACAAAGGCAGTCCATCCAATAAAAAGAGTGTTGATAAGGGCCAGAATAACATTTTCCTGATTTAATAAGTGATATAAAATCTTCACATAAAATGCACATAGTTTCCCATGAAATTCCCCAGTACTTCCAAGAATCATTGTTTTTGAATGGGCTTAAGGTCTTGGAAGAGGAGTTAAAAGGAGAGTTAATATGGTTGTTCTCTTTGAACAAAACATTCAAAACTATAAGCTTGAAGGTTTATTATTGAGCGGGGAAGCAGCAGTTGGACAAAAGATTCTTAGCGCAAAGTTCACTTTCTGGAAAGCCTGATTTATTTATTTGTTTAAACTTTTCATCCAGTTTTTGAAACTTTCAGCCATGACCTTCATGCAATATTTTCCAGTAAGTGAACCTTGAGTGAAAAGGTTTTGATATTTTAAAAAAATGCTGTTATTATGTATATGATGAATATGATCATCATTATACCAGGACTTGAAAATCATTGAAAGTTGGAGGATTATTTTGTTGGTTTAGGATGATCTTGAAAATTCTGTGCTTTTTCAAATGCATATAAAATGCATTTCAATCAGGAGAGACAAGTCAGATAAGAAAAGATAATGATATGTGATGATAAAGTCTTCAGAGTCTTTGGCGATTGGACTCAACATGGGGATTTGTAATCGAGGGGCGTCTGCCCTGAGCAGCAGCAAGATAACCCCCCCCCCCCCCCCGAGGTGTCCAGACACTGGTGCTGATGGTGCTGATTAATCAGCAAAGATTGGGCAGAGATGGGGAGTGGAGGGTTGCGTAACAGCATCATGAACGTACTGAAGGTAGAGAGACAATCATATTTAAGAGAGACAGCAGCAAGATGATAGGCCAACGATGTAATTGTGTCGTTGTGCTATTGGATAGCTGGATAGCTGATCTGGACAGCTGATATCATGATCAACAGCCCCGAACAATAAGAGCAAGGAAATAATGAGTGAGCATGCGTGAGGAGTCGCAGATGTGTGAGAAATAAACTACGGGCTGAGGCATGCAGGAGTATAGTCTTCTTGCCTGAACTTACGCTAGAGCTTCATAAAGATATAAAGTTATGGTGAAAGTTCATTAAAAACATTATAATAAACAGTATAACGACTGAACTTTCAGTTCAAGATGCTTCAACTCTGTTAGCTTTAGCAGGATTTCACCCTGATGTCTTGGCTTTAAAAGATCCTGTTTTGGGGTAAAACTAAGCATTTTAAAGTTGTTGGAGTTCAACAAACAAAGCCATATTTTAGTCAACCTGTACGTCCGTCAATTTGTTGCTCTGCTTTGGGTGTCTGTTTGTGTTTGAAGGATATACAACTGTACTCGCCTTAATGCAGCATCTCTCAGCCTCCATCTCCTTAAAGTTTGCAGCCAGAGCTTCCATGACGCGCTGCACAATCTGTCCATTGACGTCTTTTTATAGACACTGCGGATGTCATAGAATCCCTCTGGTGACCGCAGAGTACGACGACCTGCCAAAGCCAATACCAGACAAGCACTTGTTTTTTCCCCCAAATGATTTAGCGAGACATTAAACACGTGAAAGTAAATTATCTGTGCTTCACGGCATCGGGCTCTGACCTCATAGCCAAGCACGTGTTTACTCTGGCTGAGACGAGCCATTTCGACTTCTTTTAATTATTTAATACTTGAGGGAGTCAGAGGCCCCGCGCTAAAGGCTTGTCCATCAGCGAGTATTTGTGATGTGCAGCGTCGGTGTGTTTTGTGGTCGGGAAGAGCTGGATTGGCTTTTTGGAGCAGCGTCTGCATCAGATACAGACACACTAACCGGGATGGCTCTCACACAGAAACACTCTTATACAATTTGAAGGAAAGAGGAGTAATGAAGTTTACTTTGCAGAAGCCCCGACTGACATCGGATCCAAATAGCCAGTTTAACTGAACTGTTTTGACATGTCCACACATTTTTGTATTTACCGTATCTCTAACGTGCAATAAGTGTGCTCTAGTGTCTCTAAGTGCTTGATTGGTAGCACTTAGATCACATTAAATCTCCATCTGTGTTACATACATTCAACATGATCCTCTGTGATCCGGTAAATCTGTGTCACGGCATCTTTCCTCTGCCAAACCTGAAAACGGATCAGTTTAGCGTGCACAAGCTGGCACCTTGTAATGAATCGACTCATCTCCTCCTCCGATCCACTCCAACTGTGCTGCCAAGCGTTGCATACAACACAAAGCGCATATAAACACATGAGCTTAAATTCTGCAAGCAGGATTCTTCTCATTCCAGATACGAGGAGGGCAGCTGGCTGCAGTTAGTCGGAAAGAAAAGAAAAATGATGAAGGGCTTCAGCCGGTAAAATATGATCAGAGGAACAGTTTCCTGAGGTTGCGATGACAGTCGCTCCCTCAGGCGTGGGCTCTCTGTTAAGCTCATGCATCTGAGACGTTTTGGGTATACACTGGCCACAAAACGACAGGATCGACCCAGCGGGGCCGCGCACAGCACGGCTCAGACATCCCAGCTATGTTGTTGCAGCGTCGCAAGAATGTAAGCTGTGGAACAGCCGCGGTTGTTTAGAGTTAAGGTCAGCTCCGATGGTTCTGGGGCCACCGAAGGGGGAATCCAGAGAAGTGTTGAATTCTTGGGGCTCGCAGTCATCGCGGCACATTTATTTCAACAGTCGTACTATATCAAAGCCCACTTTGTTTACATAATCCTATACAAAGCCTGGTCTTCATTACATTGGAAAGCCGCAGCCATCTGTAAGTTATATTAGTTTGGGTTTCAAAAAGTCCTGATTAGTTTTGGCTTTTATTGGGTTTCTCCACCAAACACAGAGGCTGTTAATTTAAACGTAATAGCATTTGACATGGGAAATGAGTGATAAAGAGACCTGGGGATGATAAATGATAGATATGTAAAGAAATCTCCAAACATTTCCTTTTTTTATAGCCGGTCAGATGAAAATATAGATGGCGCTTTGGGCCAGCAGCCATCGGTATCTCTGACAAGGCCTGGCTTGTTTATGAAGCCCACTAAAACCCTTCCAGCAGAAACCAAGGCCATTTTGCTCTCTGGGGACCAATACGGTCCAGTACATCATCCGGGGAGGGTTCTCAGGCCTGAGAGCCAACAGGGGGGGGGGGGGTTCAGCTACATATCTCCTTGGAGAGATATTCGCTCTCTCTTCTTGTCGACTTGGCTCCACTGGCTTATTCGTTTCCATGTTGAGTCAGAGTGTTTGTGCACAGTCAGCACATTCTTGGAGCGTAGCGATGGATACAAAGACCTCCTACATTACCCCCCTCGAGGTGGAAACGCTTCCTTGTATAAACTGCACTGTTTGTACAAGAGTTTTAAGTATTTACGTGATAACACAGCTGCTGCCACACTGTCAGATTCAACGGCATGAATACTTGCTCTGGGTTTGATTTGAGCCGAGATGTCTGCGTCAAACGTTAATCAAACCTAGTTTTAAACACGTCAAAAATGTCAGACCTGTTCGTTTAGATTGAGTCCTGTTATAAGACTAATAATTTCCTTCTAAAGTTCTTCACTCAAACGAGTCAAAAGGTGAGTCCAGGGCTGCAATGGTGATCGTTCTTTCATGTTTGAAGCAACAGAATCTGCAATTAAAACACAAATGAATCAAGTTTCAACGTTCATCATGGTTGTATATATCATGTTTCACACTCACATAAATGTTCATGTCGGGGGACTTAGTAACTCAGCTACCTGGTGTCGTTTTGCCAACAGAAACGGACAATCGTCGTCGTTCATGTCCGCTAACGTCAGCGCAGTGAGCTCCTCGTCAGACCGAGTGGACGTCCAGCTGCAGGGCTACCACAAAACCTACAACCACCAACAAGTGTTCTCACAGCAGCAAGGTACGGACAGAGTCTACAGAACATGTGTCGGCATCACCGGCCTCAACGCATCGGTGGGACAAATCGGGTTTTTTTGTGCTTCTGTTCTTTTGAAGTTCCCTCTGTGTTTCTCTAAGGATGTCTGTACGGAGAGGGAAAGGTGGCTCAACCAGTCAGCGACGGAGGCTTCGAACCCGCCAGTTACTTCACAACCTCCTCCGCCTCTCACTCTACAGGTAAGACAGCAGAGCGAAGGCGTCCATGTGCTCCAATCAGAGTGCTTCTTCGCTGTGATTGGCCAGATGGGTGGTGGTGAGAGAGTAAGCTGGGTTTGATGTTCTCTCTCCGGGTGTCTTTCATCCACCTGTCATTGTGCTCATCCTCTCAAAATAACAACCTGAGAAGAAATGATGAAAATTCAGGAAAGAAACTGTAAAACACTGCAAAACCTGTTTTTACACTTGGCTGAGTGTGGTTGATGAAAAGCAAAAGGCGAGGAAGAACAATGGAAACATACTTGGAGAATAAATCAAGACGTACATGAAGCATGAGACTTAAACATCTACTGAAGAGACGAAAAATGGCTTCAGAAGCTTTGTGTGGAGCGATGAGGAGACTTAAGCATTACTCAAGTTAACTGAAGAAACATGCATTAATACTTTATTTCTGTCATGTTTTCTTCATTCCCCCCCACATACCGTTCTCTGGAGCTCTTTTAATTGCATCATCTCGTTGCTGCCTCTTCTTCTGCAGTGGTTTAATGGCACCTGACTGGAGCATTAGCGCCACCAGCTGCTCATCTGGACGAACCAACTCCTAAAATTCACACAACAGTAGTGGATAGAAACATTCCACATTTTCGTTGACAGATTTTCTGAAAATGATGATAAAATATGCGCTACATTTGGAGGGAAACTTGACTCCGCTATATCTGTCACTTTCAATGTGAACAACTGAGTGCAACATGAACGCCTTTAAGGAGAAACTTGCCTCCACTTACCTCCTTCCGCCTCTTTATTACGACACTAGCAACACATCGTACAGACTTATTATTTCCTAGCAGGATAGACTTTGTTTCTGTTACCTTGGTCTTTTTAACTCACATCTCATTGTACATTTTCTTAACCGTACTGGCTCACACAACGTAAGGTACCTAATTAGCAAGCTAATTAAAGTTTAATTGTTAAAATGATTCTTGGATTATTTTTCTTTTTTTTAGCTCTGACTAAATATACATACGTTTTCTGTTCTCTTCCCCTCAGGGTTCGACTTGTTGCAGGAGCTGCAGGGTCAGGCGGGGGGCAGTTACTCCATGTCTCCCTGCTCAGACGACAGCTTCCTCTTCCAGGCCGGAGGCGTCGACCGCTGCCTCAACCAGATCTACTCCATCTACCTGGACTCATGATGGGCCACCCGGAACCAACAAAATGGAACCAGTAATCACTTTTGTTTTCCTGAAGACAAAATGCATCAGACAATCACAATACTGTTAATTCAAGGCTGAAGTTGGCTGAATTATTGGTGTTCTTGACAGAAAATATGTCAGTGGAAGCTTTAACGGTACCGCAACAAAAAAGAAGCAGAATTGACTAGAGGCAGAGCTAAGGGCTAAGAGGAAATCTGGTAAAATTGTAAATGTGAACAGCGGTGACTTTTTTTTATTCAGAGATGACCACAGGCTTTGTGATCTGGATAGAATGAGCTATGAGCTTTTATGTGCTAGTTTGATCTGTTGAAAGGTAGCTGGCTCTCTGGCCCTGACACTGATATCTAGTGGGGTTAATTCTGCCTCCAGGAAATGTTAAAACAATGTTATTTGACAGAATGGGATCTTATAATGTAGTGGTTCCCAACCTAAGCTCCATAAATACATCTGTTCGGGTGGAATTATGATTAAGAAGAAACCAAAGAACAAAACAACACAGTTCTGCTTATTCAATCTTGTGAAGGGCTCGTTGCATGAGTGGAATACGGTCTCAAAACAGTATGAAATGTAAGTCTTCTTCAAAATGATCCAAGGCACACTGTAAGGTCTGAGCAAAAATGCATTTTGATTTTGCACAAACCCCACAGTGTGCCTTGGATTACTTTGAAGGAGACTTACGTTTGATACTTTTTTGAGACTGTATTCCACCTGTGCAGTGAGCCCTTCACAAGATTGAATAAGCAAAGTACACCTGAATGATCCAAAGAGCACCTGCATGCGATCATCACAAAGACCCAGCAGCACTTCCACCCCATTGTTCTGTTTCAGATATTATACTCAACTTTAGATATTTTTTTCAGTCCATAATTCAAATGAAACAATTTGAATCGTTAGAAGAGAGAAACACTTATTGGTTCAACTCTATTCAACTTATAGATAAACGTAAGGGGGGGTGTAAGTAGGTTAAATTTAAGGTGTTACGAGACAAAAAAGGTTGGGAACCATTACGTTTTAATGGGTGATGTTTGCTCATTAGCATTCTGCTGCACAAGAGGGAAGTGCAGGAGAGCGGAGCGTACAGTAAACTGTAGCAGTGCTGCCACCAAGTGTCTGAATGACTGTATATAAATATACTACACATACAGTCTGTGTAATGGATCAGTGTGGATGACTCCAGGGACTTAAAACTGACACGCAAACCAACAAAAACTGCACTAAAATGTATCGTCTGTGATTTGTCTTACATGGACTGAGAGGTGCCAACAAATATGTTTCAATATGTGTAATCTTAACAACAATCAAGACAGTAACATAATCTCCTTTTTTTATTATTGTCTCTTCTGTCCCTTTACATGTTTGTTGTATCAGTGTTATATTCAGTGAAAGGGAGGTGTGCATTGTTTACAGTAAGTTCTCTGCACTCTTTTCTGTCTCATCGCGCTTTGAGAAAATGAACAACCAGAAAAAATGTTTACACTGATTTTGTAGCAATTCAGAGATTTTCTTATTATTGTCATTGAACAGTGTATATAGACTGTAAAAAAAAACTGTCTTTTATATCTAAATAAATAAATCTGTTTGTATATGTTTGTTCGTTTTTGGGCTTCAACTAACACTTACGTTCATTATCATTTAATTTCCCTTTTATTTTTCTGATTGTAAAAGTGAAACCGGAGATGACATCTTTAAATTTCTTGTTTTGACAGAATATCAAAGATATTTTTGTTTAAGAAAAGTAGCAAATCCTCACATTTGAGAAACTCAAATCAGTTCATGTTTTTGGCATTTTTATGTGAAAAGTGACTGAAACAATCAATAGATTATCAAAAATAATTATCTGTCAATTAACTTCTTGATTATTCATTTTATCTTTTCGGTGTTTGAAAGTGTGTTTAGAGAATGTTTTGAGCTAGTTGAGTGCTAGTTAATACTGCCATCTGTTGGTCATGCAGAAAACAAAACAGTCGTACAGTAGAGGTACAGCTGAAGTCCAAATATGCAAATGACAAATAGGCTGATGTGACAACAATGAAAGGAGAAAGTTAACTTAGCAATTCCAATAGACAGCTGATGAGGCAACGAGTGAAAGAAAATGTGGAATTAAGTGAATTTATTAAAATGATTAAATATTTACTTATTTATAAGCAATTGATTAATTCAATGGAACTTCACCAATGAAATAAAAGTAATTGAAACAAATTAATAAACAATCAAAGGAGTTGAAAAATGAGTTTGTAATGTTTGTAAACGACACCACAGAGGTAGAAAAAAATCAAAAATCTAATTAGCTCATTTCAATCAAAGTATATCATTCGTAAAAACAGACCAAAAATAGCTCCATTATTCACATTTTGATGTACATATCAATGCATCAATAATGATATCAAACCATAAAATATACGTTATTCTGAAATGAGCCCTTCTGCATAATGGGTAGTTTTAAGTATACAGTATGTTGATGCTTTTTTAATTGCAACAGTTTGGTGATAAAGTGAGTTGAGCCACCAGGGGGCGCTCTGCCGTCACAGCGCTGCAGCAGCTCGGTTCAACTTTGTGCTGAACTCAAATCTGTCATCTTCAGTCGCAAATAAACGCACTTTAACTGAACAGCGTGTATGGGCAAACATGATTAACACCCTTTCCTACACACACACACTTACACACACACACCGCCTGCAACCTGTATTTCCACATTCCGCTCGGAGGGAGACACACCCTCAGATCCGGAGGAGGAGAGCTTCAGCCGGGACAGTTGATGGGATGCAGAGAAGGAGAACGACGCCGCTGCCGTCGCTCCGCGTGACGTTTAACCTCAATCGAAGTTTCATCTCACGTGAGCTTCTGACGGCGAGCAGCAGCAGCAGACATGACAGTCACAGGTAAGACAACGCGTTTTGTTTCTCAACCAGGTGCAAATAACACAGATAAACACCTCAAAACTTGACTGCACGTTCATGCTTTGAGGTGTTTATCGGTACGTGTTTGCACATCTGTAGGAACCAGAAAGGGTATAAATTGAAATTATGATGTCATGGTGTGTTTTGTGCAAAGCTGCAAACAGATAATGAGCAATACTGAGGTCAGGCGTCCAAATCCTCCCCAAAGCAACCACACCCCTCCTCCAAAAAAGTGCAGACATTTGTCTCATTAATTGTAGTTTTCAACATTTTATTGATTCAGTTAACTACATGCTGCCTAAAAGACCTCTCCACACTGTCAAAATACTGAATCCTGAATATAATTTGACCTTTTAATTACTACATTTAAAACCTATTAACTCTAAAAATGAGAGAATCAGCCTTTAAAACACCACAACTTTCAATTGTTGGTGACTAAAATCCCCAAATATCCCTCAGTGGTGCTGCAGCCCCGGTTTTAACTTATACGAATAGTTTATGATAAGGAGCTGTATGAAAGGAGAATGGAGACCGTTATTTCAGAGGAAGCTCTGCTGCCAGGGAGGATGTAGCAACTCGCATTGTTGGAAAGTGAGATCACCCCATGTTCTCCAGAATCAAGGCCTCGCTCCTCTCGCCGTGCGGCTCTCTTCACACCCCGAGAGGAGATGAAAATCCCTCTGTTTGGATGAAGAGGCGTCACGTCTCAACATCCAAAGATCAACTCTTCTGTCAATATTTAGAGTGAGTGCTTGACTCAAGTGTGCAGAAAGCTGAAAGATCTGCCTGAGCTGTCAGATTGTGAATTGACTCTATAACCTTTAGACTGTTTGTTATCGGGCTCAGATGAGTTATCTTAACTGGTGAATGCATGGAACTAGAAACATACAGAAGTCTGACTTCATCCAAACTTTGCTCGTACAAAAAAGTCGACCGAAGCAACCAAATGTAAGCAAATTATTATCTACGTTCAAACACACAAACATTTTCCTTTTTCCTCCTCGGAGCTTTGAATATGTTGTATGTTGATGGTTGTCGCACAGGACAAAAAGCTTTTTACAGAGCTGTGCTCCATGCAAATAATAACAGAGATAAGATATGAGATGCTGGGCACTAACAGGAGGCTCGGTTCACATGGTAACAATTTGAGAATAAGTTTGATATTTTAAAAAAGCAAACACAAGTTTTGCCACTATATCTGAAAACAATCTTTGTTTTTAATCACACATTCAACTGCATTAATCTCCTTCGAAGTGTTCAGTGATTTTTAAAGAAGCATCACCAAACAAGGCCTCACTGAAGAACAAAAACTGCATTTCTTTCTCTATTTTCTGGAAGATTTATGAACAAATCACTGCTTTATAATTAACAGAAATAAACCAAACTGCCTCAAAGAACAAGGAAAATCTATATATTTAAAATGTTAAGCTCACAAATCAAAATTGCTATATTAACAATGGATCACATGGCTACTTGTATATAAAAGAGGTTGCTCATGGTGAATTTTTACCCAATTCCTCGTAGCTTTACTGAGCTTTTTAGCGCGTTGTTTTGTTTTTACAGCCCACAACTTCAACATTTCAGCCGCAGGCAGCTGTTGTTGATGAGAGATCTCCACAAAACTGACTGTATGCTGCTCAGCATCAAACAGACAAAGCCAGAGACTAGCTGGTGAACAAAGAGCAGCATTTAGCTGCTTAAGAGACAGATATTTCCATTAAGAGTTCAAACACCAGAGCTAGAAGGAGAGTGAATGTTGGACGTACATTCATCAGGTGGACATAAACACACGTCTGCTCGTGAGCTTCGATCAAACCTTCAAATAGGAAGCTGGTGTTTTTCACAGATTATCTGTCTCATTGGAATCAAAATGTTCTTTACCAAAAGTATAAAGTATAAAGTAAAAGTACCTCAAAATTTTACTTAACAACACTTGAGTGAAGGTACTTAGTTACTTTCCACCACTGGGTATTTGCTGAATAATCACATGTTAGATTATTATTTAATACACTGCCACGAGGCAGTTTAAATAAATCTGGGTAACTCAACCCTCTATATCTCCTCCTCCCATGTACTCGGTCAAACGCTCATGTTGGATACATTACATCATCCTCCTTTCCTTTGACGCACACTTCCTGCGTTTGTTATACTTTCTCCATTCGTTCATTAATCGTTTCTTCTAGCTGACATATTTGAACGTCTTCTTTCACCCAATATCGAAAAGATAATAAGTTTCCTGGAATGAGTGACTAAGAAAACAAGCAAACTTCCCCATTAGAGAAGCTGGAACCAGTGCATTTCTGCTGTAAAACATAGCGAATTGATTATCAAAATAGTTGCTGATTAATTTTCTCTCCACCAATTGTTTTAGCTGCAGCTGTTTCTGTTTGTTAGTTGAGATGAGATTAGCTGGAATTAGAAGTCACTGAATATGATTTCTGATTTCTGAGTTCATTTTCATCAGCAGGTGAAGTGAGCTGTCTTGGAGGCTAAGAGGTCTTCGTGGTCTCAGCTGGTCCTGCATGAATTGTCCCTGTCGTCTGGGGAGTTCGCACATTCCTGCCTCCTAACAGTGCAGCAGCTCTCCGCTCTATTGTGGTGTGTGTGTGTGTGTGTGTGTGTGTGTGTGTGTGTGTGTGTGTG
>NW_022280084.1:2673215-2678792 GCF_004355925.1 Anarrhichthys ocellatus | reverse complement strand
GTGTGTGTGTGTGTGTGTGTGTGTGTGTGTGTGTGTGTGTGTGTGAGGAAGTCTGTCACGACTGAACACACACACTCTGTCTCTTCCTGCCTGCTTCACATGTAAAACACAGGCCTCGTTAACGTCGACCACATGAGCTTTCATGTTCAAGCAGCGTCACCGAGTACATGGGAGTTTTAGGAAGTGACCGGCAATTAGTTTATTTTGATTTGTCCAATAGCAGGGTTTCCCAAAGGTTGTCATGTCACGGTCTCTCAGCGAGACACATGGTAGGAATGATTACAGTGGAATTAAGCAGTTTCACATAATTTTAGGGACCTTCTCGAACCTCGTTAAGGTCATTTATGCTGTTTTCTACTGCGCAGATGTGTTTTGATATCTTGCATGTTTGTTCCTTTTAATTGTACCGTTGTAACCTGCCCGCTGCACTGTACTTTGTTGGACATGCCCAACCCCATCCAAGTTTAAATTCATGCTTCTATAAAATACATATTTCCTTTTTTTACCATCGGGAACAACATGCATGAGTGGAGAGACGAAAAACAGATTTTTCTGGTTCTCGACTGTTCATAATTCAAAATAAAGGTCCATTGCTTTGTAAGTATTTTATTACAAGTGCCGTCATTATTTTAAACTGAGAAAAACAAATGTTCCTCAATAGAATTCATTATCTGTTTCACAAGTTTATGCTGAGGTTAAAGTATTTTAATTGCATTTTTTTTGCAACTGCTTCTGTGTTTTTTACTTTAATAGTCCTGTCATTACACATTTGTTCGTTTTGGTGAGCTCAACAACAATAAAATCGTATTTTATTCTATTGTTATACCTGTATTTAAAATCCTATCAATGCATTTGAAAGTGAGCGGGTTGTTTTGAATTGTTCTTGGTTGGTTTTGGATACGGTTCACAGATTCTGGCTTGAACTCAACCAAAAATTTAAACCAAACAAAAATGTTTATTCTTTTAAGGAGATAAACTGATTGAATGAATGGAGTCTGACCTTTTTACACCAGATTTGAGGGCCTGTACAGTCCAAGTAAACCAGACAACCTGCTTGTTGAACTATTTTAGGCTCCAGCTTTACCTTCAGGTAATATTTGTACAACTTTCATCTGTCAATTAACGGCACAGCCCTCACGTGACAGTCATGGCAGCATCTGTTTCCTCTCCAACAGCCAAACACTGGACTCCTGATCCCTAGTGAACCGTGTCACCATGCCAACTCCCACGATCCTCACAGCAACCAGGAGTCCTCTGAGAAGTTGCTAGGTTTACAACTGTGAGTCCACATAAAGAGGATCCCCTCCAGTGTTGAGAGAGAGAGAGAGAGAGACCAGGAGGCAGGTAGGGCTGCCTGAGAAAGAGAGGCATGGGGCACTGTGGTAGCAATATGGCACAATGAAGTACACTCTGTGTTTCACTGGGTTTTTTTCTGTTTCAGAGATGGTTTGCCAGTGTGGTGCCCTGCTGATTGTCACCTTACTGGTGAAGATGGGACTTGCGGGTGGATGTGCGTGTCCAGCAGCCACCATTTTGTCCCAGTTTCCCTCCGAGGTTCCTGCTGACGTCTGTTGCTTGAACTACTCTGGCTCCGCTTTCAGCCATGTGCGCTGGTCTGTGTTTACAAATGAGACAAATATAGACACAGTGGATCTCTCCTTCTGTAATATCAGTTCTGTTCACATGAGTGGCAAAGGCGTGTCTACACTGCAGAAGGTTTACTTAAGTCATAACAGACTAACAGCGTTGCCAAGGGACTTTCTGGCCAGCCAGCCCAGCCTGACGGAGGTGGATCTGAGCGGGAACCTGATTCAGGAGCTTCCTGATGGCTTCCTTCAGGACTCGTACAGCCTCCAGAAGCTGTATCTGCAGGGAAACCAGCTACGCTTCATCCCAGGCTCTCTGCTGCAGAAGCCCAGTCTGCAAACCCTGGAGCTGGATGGAAACCGTTGGGACTGCTCCTGTTTGTTGCTGCAAGGCCTGGAGGAAGGCAGGAAGGTCAACAGGACCACTAAGCTGCCAGATCTGGGGAACTTGACCTGCGCCTCTCCACGGCACCTGGCCGGCAGGACTGTGTTTTCGGTGAAGCTTAGTGACGTGTGCCGCCCAGCTGGCCTCACCGCACTCTTCATCGTGCTCCCTCTTGTCATCCTGTCCGCCTTGGTGCTCTGCTGGTGCTGTGGGAGGAAGAGGAAAGAAGCACCTGTGAGCACCTCAAAAAAGAGAGCTTCCAGCTGCAACGGCCAGAAGCATCGCAGCAAGCAGAAAGCTGCAGCCACTGAGCCGAAAAAAGCTGGAAACTGTGGCAACGAGGGGGTCCTGAAGAACCAGCTGCTGCTCCCAGCATCCACCCTCCTGGGCAGCACCAGGGACATCTATGAAGACGTGGAGATTAAGCTGGACTCGGTGGAGTCTCTTCCCCGAGCATCCTCGCACTGTTCCAGCTCCACAGAGGAGAAGCAGGGCCCCCAGGAGCCCGAACCGGCCGGCAACACGGACCTGGACTCGGTCAGCGTGACCGAGGTGATGAAAGACTCAGCTGACAGAGAGAAGGCTTACCTGACCCAGTCCACTGAATACTACAGCCTGGTGCCGGGTATCGAACTGGAGGACTCGGACCACGGCGAGTATGAGAACTTCAGCCTCTCGTGACTCCATGTGAGAGGAAACATTTTGGGAATTATGTTTTCGTTTTCTTAAAGAGAATCATATGAGAAGATCTGAATCGCTCACATGTTTGTATGTTAAAAGCCCTTAAAACCAAGACAGTTTCTTTCTTTCTGTTTCTTTATACATTGATATCTCCACGGTGGCTGAACAGATTTTTACCATTCAAACTTCATTTGTTTGCAATTTGAACTGTGTAGATGTCTCTTACAATGTTAGTTTATATCAAGAACATAGGACCCTGAGAACATAGGGATGACCCCAGAATGAGGATAGCTGTTTCTCTCTGCTTCCAGTCTTTTTGCTAAGCTAAGCTAAAAATAATCTTGGCTCCAGCTCTGTACTTAACTCACAAAGGAGTTGCATCAAATCTTCTCATCTAATACTCTTAAGTGTATGTCATCAAAATGCCAAGTGAATCCTTATAATGCACTAAAGAGAGACACTGTGTGTGTGTGTTACAGTAAAAGTTATCTATTGACACAGAGAGAGTGGTCCGACCACCGTGGTATCACAATGTAAGAGGAAGTGATTTAATGCGGAGCTTTTCCTGCGGGACCTGAGGAACGCAGCGATGGTTTGAAAGGGAGGCCCACTTTTTTTTTTAACTCTGGAAAAAACTAAGACATGTATTGTATTTAATGTTGCACTCCATGCTAATGTGCACTCCATATGGTTTTCACGTCTTAAACAAAGAAAAGGGCTTGTTTTTAAATGCTTGCTCATTCAAGTGAGCTTTTGGAAACTTTCCTTGACCTCACCCAAGTGTAATTATCATATGCATTCCTGTTTGACTTGTTACACATATTATACTGCATGCAGGATGTTCTGGGCCCGTCACAACCAGAAATGTAGGTGCTGCACAGTGACTAATCCCATTGTAATGCTTACAGTTCTTTCATTGTGAAGTGTGGAATGTAAAGCTTCGGTGAGAAGTCTAAATGTATAAATGTCATTGTCAAGCAAGAATGAAAGGCTTGTTTCACGTCGCATACTGAAATGTGCATATGTGTTGGAGAATATAAGGGCAGTCGGATGCAAATGCAGGTGGTTTAAGATCAAAATCTCTGCAGAGCATTTCTGTGCAGTGGTGATACACGACGTAATGACACTGGAGACACAAAAGACAAACACTGAACATCAGGGTTGTACGGCAGGATGTTATCTAAGATGTGGAAAACAGACGGACGTCTCACGCCAATGCTAATTGGTTTGTGAGACGGAGAGAGAGAGAGTGGGTGCAGCTATAAGATGTTTTTTCCAGAAGGTTTTTTTTTTTTTTTAAATGTATTTTCCGTCAAAGCTTTATTCACCATCATTGTGAAGATTACTGACAGATGACATGAGTGAATGTTGCATTTTGTACACAGAGAAATAACACAACATAGCTTTTGTTCACTGAGGTCGTGTCCTCTGTATTTTTTGTCTTTGTTTAATTTTAGGCAAAGAATGTTTTGGCAGCCTGTTGGTGACTTTATTTGTTCTAGTTCGCCTGGCAATCCGCACATAAGCAGTTAATAGGGGTAACTTTGGCAAATTTAAGGATTTATGGTTTCTAAACTATGATTAAGCTCTTAGACTCAATATATTTTAATTTGGCTACTTCTAGACCAGAAAATACGACATAAATAACACGTTCATCATTTGGATGGAGGTAGGAATGGATTTCATTCTGCTTTTTGCCTTCATGTTGGCAAATAAAATTTACAGAAAGTATATTTGATGACTAACTGACTAAATAAAATATGAAAAATCCAAATTTAGAGATCTGTTCTTGGTTTCTGGTCAAAACGTATACTGAGCGTGATGAGTCCCATCACCTCAGTATTTCTAAAATCCTGGTTACGGCCGTGATTGTGATTAAGTTTGAAGGGAAATTATATAAATCCTTATGGAGTGTTTGATGGTAAAACTAAATAACATATAGCAGCAGTAATAATCTTTCCCTGTTAAAAGAAAATGGGTATACTGGTCAGAAAAGCACTGATTTTCATCAATATGTTTATACTTGCAGATCTTGATTGTTTTTTTTGTAAGCAAAATTCATATTGTTTCAAGAAAAATAAATGCTATTTTCAAGATTTCTGCTTCAGGACTGTGAATGATGACGATGACAAACAATCACAAGAGAGGAAAAACAGTGTCATTAGCTTGCAGCATTCTTTGAGAGCGTGCTCCGGATCCTTTCATTCAGGCTCTTCTCCGTGGCCACTCAGCTCTTTCTGCCCCGACAATGACCCAGGTCGGCCCCAGCTACCCGAAGTCCCACTTTTCTGTTGAGCTCTGATTTCACTCACCGTGGGAAGTTGTAATTACCGCATTGGGTTACTCGATACAATCAGTCTGTCCTGTTCTCAGAGTCCACGACCAGTAGATCCAGTAGCTGAGGCAGAAAACAGTTGTTGGGTATATCCATGGATGCTGATCTGGGAGTTTATTTCAGCTACAGATCAAGATCACAGAGCAACCATTGAGTCGAGATTTACTCAGGATGGAGACGCAAACATAGAAGTGGCGAGTGCTTGTGAACTAATTAAAATGATATATTGTTGTGACACATTTACAGTGGTGGAAGAAGTACTTAGACCTGTAAAGGGAAAAGTAAAAGTTCTGCATTCAAATCTTACTTCAGTAAAAGCACAAAATAAATACCAAAAGTAAAAGTACTCATTATGAAGAATGGAATGATTTTTAAGTACAATATTGGCCTCCAGGCTGTAGTGAAGCAGCATGAAATGGAATACTTCAATAAAGTATAAGTATAAGTACCTCAGAATTGTATTTGTATATAGAACTTGATTAAAACTACTTGGCTTCTTTCCATCCCTTCATATTCAAGTATAAATAAGAATAAATATTACAGGAAATGAATGTAATGTGCTTCAGACAACTGAATTAAAATGTATACGT
>NW_022280084.1:2667187-2673205 GCF_004355925.1 Anarrhichthys ocellatus | reverse complement strand
CAAATGTATAATACTTCTTTAATGACTAATTAAATTACCTTTTTATAGAAAACATTCATGTTAATAACAGTAAACCTGTGTTTAAGTTTTCAGTGAAAAATATGAGTTATTAGTGTATAGTAGTAGGCTATTAAACATTATATTTCCCACAATTTAAGCTTCTGCATTTTCCAAATGCACTAGTATTAATCAAACATATTGTTCGGTTCGTAAACCAAACGGTTTAATATGAATATGTGTATTATTACATCAATAGAAACAAATAACCGTAGCTCAGTAGGACAGCACAGAAGGCCCAGGTATAAATGCACAGCCCGCCACTGCCTTTTATGAACGCTGTTATGTTCAGCATGAAACTTTATCTCATTTTAGAGAATGTAGTTTATGGTGCTGATTAAGTATATTGCATTATAAACATTATACATGTATATAATGTTTAACATATAACACAGTTATACCACGGAGGACCAACTAAATATTAGTACAACACAGTAGAGCACCACAAACAAGGCAACAAGTTATTAGTTTTAGATAAGTTCAACTAATTAACTTAAACTGACTGTACAGTTCAAGTTCTATTATCAGTATATACTCATTTTAATATCAGTTGACATATTACATCAAACTCAGAGCTGTAGTTTGATCTTAATTCATAATATTAAAGATGACAGTTGTGTTTTCATCGCTGGAAAAGAGCTTAAAACATCCATTGGATTGCTCCAAAGAAGACGCATTATGCAGCATTACCTGTGAGGAAAATACAAGATTAAAAGCTTCTGGACTCGATCGAATATTTAGGAATTCACTGCACAAACTGTACCAGTTTAAATTGGTAAAGGAATAAGTAGATAAATACTGAATCCTAACATGTGTGTGGTTTAACTACTCCTTTAATAGTCTCCAAAAGACCACTAGCATGGTTCTAACGTTTTCTTTTTCTTTAAGGTGCGCTGGATGACTTTGACAAAACACCGGCCCCTCCAGCCCCTGAACCTGCAGCTGCTTCCTCCTCAGCCACCAGTGGTGCAGAGAAGGTCTGTTGGTGATTATTTTTGTAACGATGTCGCTGTTTTAGGATTCACATCTTGTTAAGCTCTGAAAGATACAGGTGGAAGTATTTGTCCACAACTTGCCCAGATGCTCTTTCTCTGTTTTCTACTTGTTGCCCTTCGCTGCTGTCAAGTGTTACATTCAGCTGGTTGCGCAACCTGTAAAGATTACAAAGTTCAGACCCCACCTTACAGAAAAAGACTTTCTCAGTTGCAACAACTGTTTTTGGGGGCAGTAACTGTGGCCAAGGAGCCAACATTGGAACAAAAAATATTTTGTTGATGTAATTTGTATGAAAAAAATATTTAAAAAATCCAGCTTGATACAATTTAGCACTCACAGGCTCTCTCAGAAATGTGTACATGCTTTTTGTTTCCCTGTGTAGCCACCTCTGCTTGAAGACAGCAAGCTCTTTGAGACTCTCTTTGACGGGGACATGGCGACCCAAGCCAAGGAGGAGTGGGAGAAGGCCATGACTGAGCTGGCCCACGAGGAGCCAGAACTACTGCAGCACTTCAATAAACTGTCAGAGGCGGCAGGCAAAGTTGGTAAGGTCTACATTTGCTTACTTGTGGTTTTGGATTATGTTCTTCTGCTTACTGTTTAGTTCCTGTAGCCTAAATGTTGTGTGTGTTCTGTGTAGGCACTGACACGGCCTCCCAGCAAGAATTCACTTCCTGTCTTAAAGACACCCTGCGTGGCCTGGCCAAGAATGCAGATAACCTGCAGGTGGGTAAATCAGATTTTAAGAGTGATGCAGACATGGAAGAGTTTACCGACTGTTGGTGTTGTTCTCTGACAGACCTCAGGACTAGCTGGAGACGATCTTGTCAAGGCTCTAGAAGGCCTGGGATTGGAAGAGGGAGGCGAAGGAGGCGAAGGAGGCGGTGATGACGGAAACATCCTCCCCATCATGCAGTCCATCATGCAGAATCTCCTCTCTAAGGAAGTGCTTTATCCGTCTCTCAAAGAGATCACTGCTAAGGTCTGCGTTTGTTTCACCGGCAATATCGCTGTAGTCTGTAGTTCCATTCCTAAGACTCACTCATAAATGTCCCTCCACTGCACAGTACCCAGAATGGCTGGAAGCCAACAAGCCGAGCCTTAGCGCGGAGGACTACCAGCGCTATGAGCAGCAGTCCAAAATCATGGGAGAGATTTGTAAGGGCTTTGAGAACGAGGAGCAGGGGGCGGGAGATAAAGACGGCATGTTCGAGAGCATCATGGACCTGATGCAAAAGGTAAACACGCTCTGCATTTGACTTCTTCGTTGTTGAAATGTTAATTGTTAATGAAGTTGAGAAAAATAAAGGAATCAATATCTTTTCTAGGTTTGTTAAAATGTCTTTTGTTTCGTACTTCTTGAATATTTGGATTATGAATCAGCATTCAGCCATTACTGCAACAAGTGCTTACATGATACTACACATGAAATAGCTACTACTGCAAGTGGAAACTCGCATTACATTGGCAGCTTAAAAACTGCTGTATTGTTTACTTTAATGTGAATAGAGTTCGGTTGGTTAAGAATGAAACTCATCACAGATTATAATGCTTTTACTTGCAGCTTCAAGACCTGGGCCAGCCACCCAAAGAGCTCGCAGGTGATGCGGTGAGTTTAAGCTGCTCTCTGTCTCTCCGATGAAAAGGGAAATGTGCTGCTAGTGCTAGCAACTGCCTCTGTGTGTGCAGGCAGCCAGCCAAGGAGGGCCTATTTTATTGTGAGGAAAAACATTTTAAATTGGAACGTTTGTATAACTTTCATATTGCCATCCTTGATGTCTCTTTAATGAAATACTTTACAAGCAAAGGTACTTTATCATATTGATGCAAAAAGTATAAATTAGAGGCGTAGCTACCTTAGACATGACAGCATTCTCCCTCTGGCTTCTTCCCCTCCAGCCTCCAGGCTTCAACTTCGACATGGAGTCCCTCAATCTCCCCGGAGGCCCCGGGGCTGGAGCGGCCGACCAGTGCTCCATCATGTGATCAGGTAGCGGTGCGACCCATCAGAAGCACCGGAGCCAATGGGTCCCTCTGTGTGCGTCAGCGACAGGCAAGGGAGTGATGGAGTGTGAAGCAAAGGTCAGGCAGGAGAGTGACCGGACCGCTCGACACCGTTCTCCCTCAAGTAGAAGGTGTGTGTGGAAGCAGAAACAACAGGAGGAGGCACGAAAACCAACGGGAACCACACACACACACACACACACACCAAACACACTCTCTCCTGTCTAAAAATCACTGAACGCACAGCTGAGAACATTTCAACATCTTTGCATTAGTTTGTCAGCGTTTGACGCAGCTCCTTCACGGTTTAGTTTTAACAGCATTTCTTTAAAAAAGAAAAATACCACTGTCGTTCTTTATGTTGTTTTTACAAAAACTGTTTCATGGTAAAATCTTATCAAACCACCTCACGGGTATTAACAGTGCCTTTGCAGAATGACTTTAAGTTATTGTTTTAGGTCTTTAGATTTTGCTATCATTCAGCTCAGCACTTAAGATTATAGTTTTAAAGTGGTGTGAATCCTGCAATATCATACACCAAGTAAGTAATTCTTTGGTGCTTCATTAAAAACGCACCTATGTTTCTGTACAGGTTGTAGAGGATGTAACTTAACGAGTTAATTACTTATTAACATGTAAGGAAACTGAAGAAAAAAAGAGTAGTGTACATTTGTTAATTATTTAAATGATTAAAAATACTAGAGAGGTTTAAACACCTCGTGAGATGTTCCCAGCGCCAACTAATTGAAGAAGACCCATCCCCCTGAGTGTTAACTCTTTCCCAGGTGTTGATTTGAAATGATTGAGATGATGAAGCCTTTGCTGTGGTGAGTGTACAGTTGCTGTGAAGAGTGCTCCCCTTGTTATCCCCAGTGTTTTTAATGTGCAGAGTGATGTTTTCTCTGGTCTGGGGTCCCTGCTAGGAAAGAAAAACTCTTGACGGATATTCAGGAGTGTTTACCACCGTCTGCTTTTGTCCTGCACCCTCCATTGAAAGTACATTGTATTCTTTCCAGAGTTGTGTCACACGAGGAGAGAAACATGTCCGTCATTCATACAGATACACTGTTGGGTGGAACATCAACAGCCTGATGACTCGTTGGCTGTGCGTTTGTTTACTCCAGCAGGCCACTTTTCACCAGTGGACAAACCTCTGTGACCATAGAGAGAGGACGAGAAGTCACGACCATCAGCTCATCAATAACTGTGTAATAAAGGGGTACTGTGAAAGGATTCAGTCAGCCATGCGGTGAAAAGATAACAGATTTACACTAAACAGGCTGCTGTGGAGGTCCATGTGGGGGGTGCAATCTATTCAACTCTCAGGACCGACGCAAACATGCCCACAGCACCGAGGGAAAAAAAGAAGCATCCTGTTATTTGACAGTGTTGTTTTGTAAATATATGAATTAAAATAATGGTAGTATGCAAATTATTTTGATGTTTTGTATTTGTCATAATTGCTTTTACACAGTAGCAGCAAGTGAATATAAAAACATTTATTTTCAGGTATTGTGCAGTTGTGTGATAGTTATACTTTGCTATTTTATGTATTTATTAAACTGGTTGCATTGCAGATTTTGCATTCAAAAACTGATAATTTTATATAATATGCTATAGATTAAACAATGCAATTGTCATTTAAGTTTCAAGTTTATTTGTCGTTTGAACTGTCAGAATTGCAGTTGAAATGGCAATACATCAAAGAAAACATAAGCATCAGTACAACGCCATAAAAACTGCATGTGGCTGATGTACAATGAAATAAATGTGAGTATGTTCAAAATAAGTGCATTGGCAGAAAAAAACCATAAAACAAGATATATCTGTATACATACATACAGTATGTATACGCAAGTGTAGAAGGTAGCAATACAATTGATGTAAGGTCACATGGTTTGCATGTGTGTATTTATTGTTATTGTTTGAAAGATGACTGCTGATTATACTAACATACATTTTTAAGTAGATGGTCTAAATATTTAAGCACTTAGCAAATCTTGACTCAAGGTCTACTTATTTGTTTTTGTTTTTGGAGCTTTCAGTTGAGTTTTCTATTTTTTTCTGAGAATTTATAGATCTCTTAAAGACATGATTGAAAGCTACAGAACTAACACAACATGGACGGAAAATTCCCAAAAGTGATCTGAAGAAATGGAACTGTAAACATCTGCAATTCCATTACAAAGTCCATGTGCTGATGAAGATCGTATGGTATGGCTGAAAGCTCCAGAAGAGCTGGAGAAATTGACCTTGTATTGCTGCTGTCTTGTCTATGCTATCCAGACTGTAGAAATAAACCATTTAGATTAGCTGTAATGATCGAGTCAGCATGGCTCCTGTCAGTTCAGTTCTATGTGTGACAGTTCTATCTTCCGCCGCGTGGAGCTTTCTGCGTCAAATCTTCCCTGCACAACTTTATTGTTCCAAACCGGAAGACAAAACAGGCTACGTGTCAGGAAAAAGGAGAAACGGCTAAATGGGCGAAGGCGAACAGGCCACCTGAGTTCACCTGTCTGGAGTATTTGAGTTGTTTTTATTGTTCGTGGGGAGTTACATTTTACCACAGCATTAACATCGTGACTTGTTTTAATATCAAGTGACGATGTTAACAAAATTCGAAACAAAGTCGGCTCGTGTCAAAGGTAAGAGTTTGTTAGTTGCAGTTAGCTTAAGAGCTAACGTTAGCTAGTTGACGTTATCCAGCTCAACTATTTATCATTGTTAATGTACGTTATGTCTATAAATGAATTAATGTTTGTGTATCACAACTTTAAATGATTTATGTTACGTCTTGTGTTTAAATGTAGTTATTGAATTATTTAGCCATCTAACGTTAGCTAACTTACAATATTTAGCTAAACTTGATATGGTTTTCTTGCTAATATAAATGTGTGTGTGTGTGTGTGTGTGTGTGTATGTATATATATGTGTGTGTGTGTGTGTATATATATATATATT
>NW_022280084.1:2648465-2667087 GCF_004355925.1 Anarrhichthys ocellatus | reverse complement strand
ATGTATATATATATGTGTGTGTGTGTGTATATATATATATTGTATTATTTTTATATATATATATATATATATATATATATATAAATAATACAAAGTAAACTAGCCTCCCATCGGCTGAAATCCTAATTTTTTTTTAAATTTATTTGATATTATGAGACAGTTGATCAGCTGTTCTACATTTCAGGCCTGAGTTTCCATCCCAAGAGGCCATGGGTTCTTGCAAGTTTGCACAACGGAGTCATCCAGCTGTGGGACTACCGGATGTGCACCCTGATTGACAAGTTTGACGAGCATGATGGTAAGGCCATGGTGTGGCCGATGTAGTAATATTATCAGATTATCTATTTAATAATCTGATTTGATGTATTTTGATTGATTTGATGTGATCTGTGTTTTTTGGCCACAGGTCCTGTCAGAGGAATTGATTTCCACAAACAGCAGCCTCTGTTTGTGTCCGGAGGAGATGATTACAAAATCAAGGTGAGACTGCTTATTGTTTTGCACCAAAAATGTGTTTGTATTCATGCTTTCTTGGGTTACTCACTGTGACGCCTATGTCTTAAAAGCAAAGGTTCTGTCATATTTAATATAATTATTAGATTATATACAATATGTTATATGTGTACATGTTAAGTAAATATTCCTATTTTATTCAGGTGTGGAACTACAAACTGAGACGCTGCCTCTTCACTCTGCTTGGACACCTTGATTACATCAGAACTACCTTCTTCCACCATGTGAGTTGTGCTGACACTTTAAATACATCTTCTTCCTTTCTAGTTCATCACTGATTTAATTAATACAACCATTTCCATTACTCTAGGAGTACCCCTGGATTCTGAGCGCCTCAGATGACCAGACTATTCGCATCTGGAACTGGCAGTCAAGGACCTGTGTCTGGTAAGACACGCGTTGAAGTTTTTCGCAACAGACAAACACAATTTTAAGAGTTATTGTTTAGTTATATAAAAGAATACAAACATAGAGCCTTTGTTTTGATTTCATATCTTGCACAAATCATATCTTGCAACCAACCCAACCAACCACTGTTTAACAAAAAAAAGTGAAAATAGTAAGATACCTGTGTTCTAATTCTGAATCTGTCCCTTTTTCCTCCATCCACAGTGTGCTGACCGGCCACAATCACTATGTGATGTGCGCCCAGTTCCACCCAGCTGAGGACCTGGTGGTGTCGGCCAGTCTGGACCAGACCGTGCGAGTGTGGGATATTTCCGGTGAGCGCCTGGGGGACGGCTGACCAGAGGACAGCGGGCTGGGTTGAGGAAGGGGTGGGAGGGTAGAGTGGTATGAAGGACGAGGAAGAAGCAGGAAGCAGATGAATTAAAGTCCTGGACCGCCTCTTCTTCCTCTCGTACTTGTAGAGGACAAATCTCTATGGGCTGTTTGCAGAAACACCTCTCCTTTTCAGGAAAGTCAGACAGGGAAATAGATGTTTTGTCAGAACCAATTTATAGTGTGCTATTTCTAAATGAAACACTGCACTGTAAGGGGTTCTGAATGAAGAAAGAGTTTACAGGTCAGAGAGTAAAATCTAATGTAAAATGTGGTTGAAAAAGACCAAAATAAGAAACGGGAGGTGTTTCTGTGCCTCTGCATGCTCTCAAAATCTGTGCTTGTTGATTGTATTTCTTGCTTCCTTTTCCTTCTCTTCTCTCTAACTAAACCATTAATTGACTTGCATCTACTATCACTTTCTTACCTGTGAACATGCGTATGATGTTACTGTCTTCTGTCCTCGGGATACATTTGCTTTCACATTTTGTAGTAAAGAGCATGGTTGTGTTCATACATTCAGCTTCTATAAGCTCCTACATCATAACTGGGTGAAGAAATTGCACGCTTGACTCACCATGTTTCATGCACGGCATCCATTTAACACGAAAGGAAGGCTTACTTTAATTATAGGAAGTCCATACTGCTTCTGATACTTTTATTGTACCATTTTTGCATTGAAAAAAAACCCGTCCATAGCTACTAACTAGTTTAAAAGCATTTATTTCATAAACTTAAACTCTCTCAGTACTGATTTTGACATGTTTTTATCCCTCTGGCATGACATTTGCACGGCTAGCTCTACTACTCAAAATATAACATGAAATATACAACAGCGTTTATATTTCTTGTACTAAAAGTCACCATATTGTTACGAACTTAATTCCTAACCCATAACTGTTACATTCTATTAACTCTGCATGTTACAGTGCAGAAACGTGCATGAGCCTCTAAAACAAA
Organism: Anarrhichthys ocellatus; assembly: GCF_004355925.1. Lineage (NCBI taxonomy): Eukaryota > Metazoa > Chordata > Actinopteri > Perciformes > Anarhichadidae > Anarrhichthys > Anarrhichthys ocellatus. Next base: position 2,664,834 of record NW_022280084.1, on the reverse strand, counting down.
TACCAACGAGCTCCTCATATTCCTGACATCCAACGCCCCATCAGAGCACGTCTTTTACAACGCAAAGCACCACCAACCCCCCCCATCCACCTCAGCCAAGTCTGCACACTCCCTGTGACCTCCTTATCCCATGCTCTCCCTGGAAACATCCACACTTGCACATGGGTTCCTAGTGCCACCTCCTTACCCCCCCGTTTCATCTCTCTGGTGCTGTTGAACTGTCTGTTCACCACATCGCTTTAATCGGCAGGAATCATGAATGCAAGCTGTGTTTTCTCAATCATTTTTTTCCTGATTATGTTTGAGTCTGGGAGCTAATCGGTATCTTTCAAATCAAATCAATCATGTAATTGTGGTTTTCTTCTCTATGCGTGTGTGATTCATTAACCCAATCAACCTTACTATTACAACCATGATTGTTTCCAGACTCGAGATGTCAGGGACTGAGAGAGCAAAGGTTGTGTTTGTGTATTTAGACCGTGTGTGTGTTCAATAGTCCAACAGTTCTCCCTCCTTATAATTCAGCTCTGTTGCCTCTCCTCTCTATTATATTGCTTAATATTTCATTATTTTAATAATGTGTCCCTTGTTTTTTTTCCTCCTCTGTATTTTGGTTGTGCCTTGTGTAACATGAATATGGCTCCTTCCTTGCACGCGATGCCCTGAATGTTGGTTCCAGGTCTGAGGAAGAAGAACCTGTCTCCAGGCGCTGTGGAGAATGATGTGCGCGGCATCTCTGGTGTTGACTTGTTCGGTGCCTCTGATGCTGTTGTCAAGCACGTCCTTGAGGTGAGCAGTGAGTTTCTCGTGTATGATTCAGTCTGAAGTTGTATGAATCAACCTTTAACTTTGACAGGTGAGCAACAGTTTACGTTCACCTGAGTGAAGTTGTCGTGCTCACTGGAAACGCCTTTTTAAAAAAGTAATTTGTGTCCCTCAGTGGTAAATGTTTCCTTTTCACTGAAAGCTAAAGAGAAACAAGCTTAGCATTGTAACAATACTTTAAACATTATTAACTGTAGCGTGTCGTCATTTGAAAGTAATGAAAAATTGAGACACAACCAGGCACAGTCACACTCTCATCTTTGGACTCCGCCACCTCTGATGGTGGTGTCTTCCCAGAGAAGGCAGTTGTAGAGAATTCCTCCGGTCCTCAGCCAAAGTGCTGGACCAGCTGTTAGATCTTCGTTTAGATTTGTGGGACTTGACTTCGTGTATCTGTGTGCAGGGTCACGACCGGGGGGTCAACTGGGCTGCCTTCCACCCCACCATGCCCCTCATTGTGTCTGGAGCCGACGACAGGCAGGTCAAGATCTGGAGAATGAACGGTATGTGACGCAGTTCATCCACAGTCTTATAACGGAAGCTCTGACATTTTATTTATTTAGTTAGTTGATTTGTCTCTCATTAGAATATAAAAGCTTGTGCCCATAATCAAAGTAGATTTTAATGGAAAGTATGCTTTTACCCAGCATGACACAGCAATAACAACACATAACATCAATAAGTGCTTCGTTTGGTACTTTATAGCATCTTTAATTGAATTACTGCTGGTTCATTTTCTTTCCCCCCCCCCCCCTTTTCTGTGGTCTGTTCCTGTCACGGTCCAGAATCCAAGGCGTGGGAGCTGGATACGTGCCGCGGTCACTACAACAACGTGTCCTGTGCCGTCTTCCATCCGCGCCAGGAGCTCATCCTGTCCAACTCCGAGGACAAGAGCATCCGGGTGTGGGATATGTCCAAGAGGACCGGAGTGCAGACCTTCCGCCGGGACCACGATCGCTTCTGGGTGCTGGGGGCTCACCCAAACCTCAACCTGTTCGCTGCTGGTAGGTGGTGACACTGGTCTGCATCTGTACACATTTAAACTAAGTCAAATAGTCTTGTTTCCTGTGTTTGATTATGAAAGTGTACAAATCATCACCTGCCTCAAAATAGACTGTCATGTGATTGAAGATGTCATTCACATCCCACGTTTTGGTTTCCGCTATACATCAAAGTACATTTTCTGTGCTTTATTAACATTTCAGAGACTTGGACATTCAAACACTTGGTGTGTAACTTTGTATATGTGCCTCTTACACTGAAAGACGGTCTGTGTGTCCTTCAGGTCACGACAGCGGCATGATTGTGTTCAAGCTGGAGCGTGAGCGTCCGGCATACGCCGTGCACGGCAACATGCTGTACTACGTCAAGGACCGCTTCCTCCGCCAGCTGGACTTCAACAGCAGCAAGGACACTGCTGTCATGCAGCTACGCAGGTCGGTCCTCTCTAGTGGTTCTGCATCCAGCCCACCCTCATTCTGAGTGATTACAGAATTTTGTTGACGTATTTGGATTCGAGTGAGTGTAACGTGCTGTTTTATACGTTTTCTCGTCCCAGTGGGTCTAAGTTCCCAGTGTTCAGCATGTCTTACAACCCAGCTGAGAACGCTGTCCTGCTCTGCACTGTAAGAATCTTTCCGTTAAAAACTTCTACAAATATTAATCCCTCACTGGTCTCTACAGTTAATGTGTTCCGTATGTTTTTTACAATACTCTTTACCTCCTACAGAGGGCGACCAACCTGGAGAACAGCACCTATGACCTGTACTCCATTCCCAAAGAAAGCGACTCTCAGAACCCTGATGGTACAGAAACGACTCACTGAAGTTCAACTGTTTTCCTCACACTTTGCTTTCACTATTGCAGTTGCTTTTGTACTCTAAGGTGTTGAATGTGATGCCAACAAACTGGATCCCTTTTTAAACGTACTGTTCTTCTTTTTCTCAGCCCCGGAGGGGAAGAGGTCATCTGGTCTGACTGCAGTCTGGGTCGCCAGGAACAGGTTTGCCGTCCTGGACCGTATGCACTCTGTAAGTCCATTCGCAGGTCTAGAAAGTATGGAAATGATTTGCGAAAGAATATAATAATAACTTGACATGGACTTCATCTTGAAACGTTGGGGAATTCTTAATAAATGATTGATGAAAGGCAGAGACGAGGACATTAAACTTGACCGTTGACTTCTTCATCAGTTTTTAAAAAATGAAAATAGTCGACATCTCATTTGTAAAACATTTTTTACTAAAATGTCTTTCAATCTTTATATCTACGCTCTCTGTATCTTTTTTATGAGTTTATCTGACTTTGTCTCAGCTCATCTAAAACCCTTGCCTCTCCTTTTCCAGCTGCTGATCAAGAACCTGAAGAATGAAATTGTGAAGAAAGTTCAGGTGCCGAGCTGCGAGGAGATCTTCTATGCCGGGACGGGCTCGCTGCTGCTGCGTGATGCCGACGGCGTCACACTGTTCGATGTGCAGCAGAAACGCTCTCTGGCCACCGTTAAGATCGCCAAGGTCAAGTACGTGGTGTGGAGCGCTGACACCAGCCACGTGGCTCTGCTGGCTAAACACGGTGGGTAGATAAGACAAGGACACTTATCGCAGAGTCGCAATGTCTATCGTATTCTGTCCTCTAGCTATGTTTGTGCTGCAAGGGCTGAGGCTCTGCAACAGGCACTGATTTGATTTAACTTGTGCGTATCAGGAGGCTGGTGAAATAATTTTCTGGGGATAATTGTGCACTCTTACCACAATACAGCAAAACAGACATATTTGCGTAACTCCAGATGCAAGAAAGCTTCATTTTTTGGCATCAAATTATGCTTTAAAGTCCAAGTAACTCACACAAAGAAGAGGATGCTGTGTTGGTAAAAGCACCGTCAACTATTTTATGAAAGGCTTTATTACAGTTGAATTAATTTGACTTGTCATTGGTTCAAACTTGATGTTGATCTGTAGCGATTCTTAAACGAAGCAAAGTCGGTCTAAATCTTCTTCGCCCTCTTTGTCGTCTCTCAGCCATCATGATCTGCAACCGCAAGCTGGAGAGTCTTTGCAACATTCACGAGAACATCAGAGTGAAGAGTGGAGCCTGGGACGAGAGTGGAGTCTTCATCTACACCACCTCCAACCACATCAAATATGCCCTCACCTCTGGGTATGTGCTGCTTAGTACAACAGTAGTTGATACAAGTCTGTTATCAGGCAGGTAAACTGCCTCCACTTTATACAGCCCACAACGACACATCCCAACACTCAGGACTTTAGTTTTACTCTCATGAGCAAACTAGATATTCAGAACAATGTAAGATCTTGATCAGATGGCGGAGTAATTACTGGAAGTGTAGACGAATGAAGCTAAATGTACCAGACTGATGGTGGGCACACATTTTCCGTTCAGTGTCTTCACTGACCTGATTTCAACGATGAAAGCAGTTTTTATAGTGCAACGCAACCAGCAGCACTGGATATGTAAATGCATAGACATCTTGTTAAATAACTGTATAACTGACTTCTTAATCAGTGTGTATTATTTGGAACAAATGTTCTGTTATTTCAGCGACAAAAAATAAAGTTTTCTGTTTGCTGTGTCTTCCTCAAACAAGGAAACCTGTAACATTAGATGTAAAGGTTTTTACAGTTAGAAAGAGCAGAATGCCACACACATCAACTGGTGAAAACCTTTAACATGGGGCTTTCCTTGTGTTTCCCTGTAGTGATCACGGCATCATCAGGACCCTGGACCTGCCCATCTACGTGACCCGCGTGAGAGGAAACAGTGTTTACTGTCTGGACAGGGAGTGCAGGCCGCGGGTCCTCACCATCGACCCCACAGAATACCGCTTCAAGCTGGCCCTGGTCAACCGTAAATATGACGAGGTGAATCAATTGTTAAAGTCTACTACACCTGCTTCCTCGCGATATTGTACTTAATGTGCAACAATGTAGGAAAGTATTGTAATGACTCTGCATCTCTAGTCTCCATTTCCTAGACAGTTTTACCTCATAAACCTTGTTCTGGCAATCATTTGATTCCCAAATTGTGGTTTAAGACATAATTCCTCTCATCGTTATCCCTCCAGGTCCTCCACATGGTGCGTAATGCCAAGCTGGTGGGCCAGTCCATCATCGCCTACCTGCAGAAGAAGGGCTACCCTGAGGTGGCGCTGCACTTTGTGAAAGATGAGAAGACTCGCTTTAGTCTGGCTCTGGAGTGTGGAAACATTGAGGTGAGCTGCTGCTGGACAAACTGTATGATTAGGTCGCGGTTTCTATGACCTGCACTATTTTTTTGCATGTTTTCAGCCAAAATTAGCTGAGCTTAATAACAATTTCAAGTTCACATCAAGTTCTAGTTTGAATTCTCCCTCTGCTGTTTGGATCATTTCTGCATGAGACTCGGGTTCAAGCACACTTGGGTTTAAACCAATCTGTTTATCCATTCTTCAGGTTGCTCTGGAGGCAGCCAAGGCTTTGGATGAGCGCAGCTGCTGGGAGCGTCTGGGTGAAGCAGCACTGCTGCAGGGTCACCACCAGGTCGTGGAAATGTGTTACCAGAGGACCAAGAACTTTGACAAGCTCACCTTCCTCTACCTCATCACCGGAAACCTGGCCAAGCTGCGCAAGATGATGAAGATCGGTGAGCGATGCAGACTTTTTAATGAACAAAGATGTGGTGGTTTTATTTTGAAGTTTGTGTATCTTGTTATGTCAGTGAACTTATATCCAAAACTCTCTGTTTGTAGCTGAGATCAGGAAGGACATGAGTGGTCACTACCAGGCAGCTCTCTACCTGGGAGATGTCAGTGAGAGGGTCCGCATCCTCAAGAACTGTGGACAGAGTGAGTTTAAGTGTTTTCTCTGTTCATTTACTGTAGAATTTTTAGGCTTAATGTTTTTTGGTTATGTATTCAATTTGAAAAGCAATCAAACATCTACCTAATCATCTTAATTTCTACATTACCGTACATGTGCTTACCAAATCAGTGTTGTTTTTTACATTGTTGACAATGGAACAAGAAGCCAACATGTGTAACTGTTTGTGTGTTTGTTTCCAGAGTCTCTGGCTTACCTGACTGCTGCCACTCATGGGCTGGATGAAGAGGCCGAGGCGCTGAAGGAGACCTTTGACCCAGAAAAGGAGACGGTGTGTTTTAGAAAACATTCTCTGGAGCTTTTATACACACAAGGACATCCATAACTAGTAGTCTGAACCAGAAGCAGTGCTCTCAATAGTTGTGTTTTTTTGTCTGTGTAGCACAAACGCATAATCTCAATAAAACAATGGTGGGTCGTTTGTCTTGTAGGTGCCGGAGGTTGATCCCGATGCACAGCTGCTGCAGCCTTCTCCACCCATCAACCCTCTGGACACCAACTGGCCTCTGCTCACTGTGTCAAAGGGCTTCTTTGAGGGAGCCATTGCAGCAAAGGGTGAGTCATAAATCTGCAAAAGTCCAATTGTTGAAAGTCAGAAAAAATACTTGTATAAGTTGTGGTAGCCGGTGGCAGCTGCTTTTGCCAGAGTAAGAACCGTGTTTTTGTGTTGTAGGGAAGGCCGGTCAGATGGCTGCCGACGTGGACATGGAGGCCGCAGGAGGAGAGGGCTGGGGAGACGATGCCGAGCTTCAGCTGGATGAAGGTAAATCCAGTGCAATTTAAGGAACGTTTTTTTAAACCTGACCTTACAGTGAGCGGATTGGACCACATGATTAATTCTGCACCTTTTGTATAAATGAATATTTCTCTGTCTCTCAGATGGTTTCATGGATGCTCAGGAAGGATCAGGGGAAGAAGGTGGGAAAGAGGAGGGAGGAGGCTGGGAGGTGGAGGAAGACCTGGACCTTCCTCCAGAGCTGGTGAGAGAAATCCCTCTACTAATAAAATGGAGTTAACAATGAACACAAGAACAGTGTTGATAGTTTTCACGTCAGGTCTGCTAAGTGCTTTTTGAGGTGACATGCCAATATTTTGTCAGCGTTACCTCTTTTATACATCTCACCCCCAAAGAAATGACACAGGCCTCAGCTAAATGGGGTACTAACAAGTTTTATTTTCTGTTCTGCTATATGTTTAAACTTTTAATTTCAATGTCTTTCTCTAATCCATCAGGACATCGCGGCTGGTGGAGGTGGAGGAGCAGAAGATGGCTTCTTCGTCCCACCGACCAAGGGAATGAGTCCCACACAGATGTGGTGCAACAACTCCCAGCTGCCAGTGGACCACATCCTGGCTGGCTCGTTCGAAACTGCTATGAGAGTAAGTACAACAATTCACATTGATTTCTTATTGTTTGTTTGTATTGTTTTTAAGTGTTTTTTTTTTAAATTTTGCCTGAGGTGTGGCCAAGCACAGAAGGGATCACGCTTTATACTGACATTTATTGTTCTCCTCGTGTACCACAGTTGCTCCACGACCAGGTAGGAGTTGTGAGCTTCGAGACCTACAAGTTGCTGTTCATGCAGACACTGTCCAGAGGCCGCACCTGTTACTTGGGGCTGCCCTCCCTGCCCTGCCTGCGTAGCCAACCCCAGAGAAACTGGAAGGTACAGCTGTTTTTTTTGTCACCTCTTCATAAGGATCGCAATATGCTCCTCAATGTGCGTCAGTGGAGACGGATGAAATGATGAATTAAGATGTACCTGCTTTCCTGTTTCTAATCAAAGACTTTTTAGTGAAAGTAAATATACAAATATTGTTATTTTTTTAGGACTGTGGGGCAAAGCAAGGACTGCCTGCTGTGGGCCTGCGCCTCTCCGACCTCATCGCTCGCCTGCAGCAGTGCTACCAGCTGACTACATCCGGGCGTTTCGAGGAAGCTGTCGAGCGCTTCAGAGTCATCCTGCTGTCGGTTCCTCTGCTGGTGGTGGATAACAAGCAGGAGATTGCAGAGGTGAGCACCAAACCGGCTGTGAATTGCAATCAATTAAAACTCCAAATGCAGCACCAATTATGCCAAATTTGTTTTTTTAAACCCATGTGGGGCTGCATGCTGCTTATAAACCTGAATATATAAATGTGTGACTTGGATCTGTGTGTGTTTCAGGCTCAGCAGCTGATCACAATTTGCAGAGAGTACATTGTGGGTCTGACCATGGAGACGGAGAGGAAGAAGCTGCCTAAAGACACATTGGATCAGCAGAAGAGGCTGTGTGAGGTAAACGTCTTCGGCTTTCTGACGTCACCTTGATTGAAAAAGCTGTTGTTGTAGACGGACCATCTGACGTGTGCGTCTGTGTTTCCCCTACAGATGGCTGCTTATTTCACCCACTGTAATCTCCAGCCGGTCCACATGGTGCTGGTGTTGCGCACAGCGCTGAACCTCTTCTTCAAGCTGCGCAACTTCAAGACCGCCGCCAGTTTTGCTCGTCGCCTGCTCGAGCTGGGGCCGAAGCCAGATGTTGCACAGCAGGTCGGTTGTGCGACATCCACAGCTTCATTTAGTGTTTTCAGTTTTGAGTAGGAAGCTGCACAGATGATGTATTTTTGTAGGCAAACCCAAAAGTTCACACTTGTTTCCTTGACGAAAAGCCAATAGGATATTTCCATTGGATTTTGTATTATTGCAGAAAATAAGCTCTGTAGCAAACACGTTTTTGTATTTAAAGATTTTTTTTCTGCAAGATAATCTTCACCACATCTTAACACCACACTTAGGTGTTTTTTTTTAAATCGTGATTGCAATAGGCAGAATAAAAAAAGCTGAAGTTATACTATAAACTATCTACACAACGAGGCTGTAAAGCCGTGATGTTTTGCAGTCTCATTCAGCCACTTTTCAGAACTCATTTCTGCAGCACTCTTTTAAAAGTACTGTACTGTTTTCTCATGTCTTGCCATCATGTTAAATGTCTTCCCACCATTCAGACCCGCAAGATTTTGGCAGCCTGTGAGAAGACCCTGACGGACGCCCACCAGTTGAACTACGACCCCCACAATCCATTCGACCTGTGCGCTGCCTCTTTCGTCCCTCTGTACCGCGGACGTCCTGTTGAGAAGTGCCCTCTGTCCGGAGCCTGCTACTGCCCTACGTACAAGGGCCAGATCTGCAGGGTCACACAGGTGGGTCGGGACTCGGGACAGCCATGCACAACTCCAGTCAAAATAATAAATTGCGTTGATATTCTGTTTTATAAAAGGACACTTTCGAGACCATCCGAGTCTCAAAAGTGTGGAGAGAAAACAATTTCAACAGTAGCGACTGTTGCTGAGTTAATGAACTTAAATATACATGTAGAATACTAGCTCATACAAATCATCATACATATTTATAGATCTTGTTTTCTTTAGATATGTCAGTAGTATTGACAGAAGTTTCTCTGCATATTGGAGTTAAGTTAAGAAAACAAGTGTAATAGATAGTAAGTGTTCTCTTGTTACATCAGAAAGATTAGTTGGGGGCTTCCTGGTTGATGTCTGTCAGTAGAAACGGAGATTAGTGAGTGATTATCTTTTTCATTATTTCCCCTCTGTAATCTTTAATTTCACCTTATTTTCTAGGTGACAGAGATCGGTAAGGATGTGATCGGTCTGCGTGTGAGTCCACTTCAGTTCCGTTAAGAGGTGGAGAAGACAAGACGAGGACAAGAAAAAGACAAATACATCCACATTTACTCTGGAGAAATAATATTATTATTAACACGTGAAATGAAAGCAGAGATATATAGGTTTGCTCACAGTGATGTTAAACTTCTGGGATCCTTTTAACTATCTTATTCATATGCGCCATCCTTCAAAATGCTATTTCCCTGCTGTGTCATCTCTGTGCTGTGGCTTTATTACAGCTGTGAACTTAACTGTTGTCTCTTTCCTGACTTGTATGAGATGAATAATTCAGTGAGCAGCACTGCTGTGTATCTGGGCAAAATGAAAAATAAAAATAAATGCCTGTTTATGAACAGAAATGCGTTTGTGTGGTGTGTTTTTGATGTGGTATGTGGCCACAGCTTTATGGCCAATGCTACTTAGGGATGATGGTTTTATTGCATGTATTCAAAGTTCACCACAGTGCTGAGTCATGAAGGAAGTACAGAGTTTAATCACTCTAGTTGGCATTATGTTGGGCCTTTACATTTAAACAAGGAGGCTAGGTGTTGGAAGGAGAGAAAGTAGTTATTACATGTATGTATGATGATTATTTTATTTATATGTGTGTGTGTATGTATATATATATATATATATAGTTCTATGCAGTACGTATGCCGTTACTCAGTGTTAGGAGTGTCATGGGTCCCAATATATATATATATATATATATATACACACACACACACACACTCTTAATTACTCCAGTTGCAGAGATCCAGAGCTGCCATTTTGAATGAGTCCGTCTCCTTTCAGGGTAGCGGAACCAAACTGCGGAACCCGGACGCTTTCCAAGTCAACACCTACTGTTGTGTTCTTCTGATTATCGAACCAGGAAGATGGATTTGCTGTCGAGCAAATGGCTCGTTAATTTGCTAGTTTGTTGGTTTTTCATCGGTAAGTTGTATTCAAACAGTTCTCATGTTTCACGTCCGTGTATTTGTTTGTTAGCAGAGTGTTTCTGTACGAGGTGGTTAGCTTGATGGACTTCTTTGTGCTCGGAGCTAGCCGAATGCTAAGCTAGCAAGCGCTAGCCAAAAAGCTGCCCTGTTTTGTCTTAAATCACAACTGCCTTTTTTTTAATACAAGTTTCACAATATGGGGTTCAGTGCAACGATTCTTGGCCCATTCCTGTCAACTGGAAATTCAGAAATAATTCTTTTTTATTTTGTTATTGAGTCTTTTCGACGACTTTCCGCTAACACTGTCACAGATTGTTTCTGCCCTGTCGGTAAACGAGCCGCCCAGCATCCCGTGATGCGCTCGAGGGATTATATGCTTTGATCGTTACACAAAACTACAACTATTTCCTCGTTTATTGTTGAATTGGTTGTCACAAAGCAGTTGAAGCACAAACTTAAGTTCTTTTCACATCTTCAGGGTGCCCTGGTACATTCGGCATACAGGTGATCCACCAAAAATAGCACTTTGTTTCAATTAAAACGTTTTATTTATCTATTTATAAACTGTAACGTTACTGCTTTTACACAAAGTGCTGCAACTGTTAGTGGACCAACAGGTGAAACAAGCCGAAAAGCTACATTTTGGTGGAGCTGCATGTTGACAGTTAGTGTCTGGAAAGAATGCAAGCAATGACTCATTCAAAGTAAATATATCGGTCTTAATTTATTGCCACCATTGTCTCAGAGAAAGGGTCATCTGCCCATATGCAAGAGTATTTACACTAAGGGGATCTAGTCTCAAGTCTAAAATTAGGAAAGTAGATTTATAAGTGAGGGATGAAGGATGTGACTCTTTTAGTTTGTCTGAATAATTAAAACCCACTCTCTGTTTTTCTTTCTTTCTTTTGCAGTCTTTGTAAATGCTATGCCCTAATGTTTATTGCTCTCCTGGCCCGTGCAGTTGTTGAAGTTTACTTTTTTTTCTTCCCAGGTGTCGGCTGTAATTCGGTGGAAAAGAAGATTTATGTGAATCTCAATTACACTATCCCGTGTGTGCGGCTGCTCAATGCAACACATCAAATAGGATGCCAGTGTGAGTAAAGCAGCAGATTATTAAAGGGATGCTTTGTACTCGTCACAAGAATCCAAGCATGCATCTAGGACACTCGTGACAAGTAAAAAATACTTTTATACACAGTTTGCAACTCTTAAATCAAGAGTATGTGCCCCTTATGGCCTCTGTGTGTCTTTCTTTGGCTTGGTTATTGTAGTAAAATGATTACTACTTAGTTTATTAAAACGTGTTTTTAAAGATTTGTCCATGTGGTTGCTCCAGGCAGAAACCTACAAATCAGTTCTGTGGTTTTGAGAGTCAGAAATGATTTTTCAGAAGAAGATAAAAGCAAATAAATTGCAGATAAACCAGGCAATTTTTCTCTGATTACTATCTATCAAAAGCTGTTAAAATGCAGTGTAGTGTTATTCTGTAGTGTACTGTTATACTACAAAAAGCCCCAGCAGCAGCACTTTAGTCTTTGTTGTGTCAAAACCTTTCCCGTAATGGAGAAGAGGTCTGGAGGACCGACATCGATTAGATAAGCTTTCAGGACATTTTTATCAGCTGTTGTATCACCTCACAGATGCTGATACTAAATTTCCTCTCTCTGATTTTTAGCCCATTTGTCAGGTAATGTGGGCGTGCTCCATGTGCTCGAGTCGGAGGAAAACCTGGACTGGGTCCTGCGCTCTGGTCTCAATCCTCCATACCTGGTAATCCTGGAGTCTCCTCTGTTTACCAGGTACAGTGAACATGTCTCACCCTGCAGAGGAAGCATCTCTTACTAGTTCCTAAGAGAGGAAGCTCTATGGTATACTTCAATGTCTCACCCCGTCACAAATCAAGAGTTTACAGTTGTTTACATAGATTAAATAATAGTGAAAATGTGTTCAATAAGTCCTAAGCATTTATTTCACTTACAGAAGATAAATGTACAGTCTATCCCTGAGGACAGAAGGTTGAATCACATTTCTGACCCGTGTTTGTACCCGCTTCGTTTCCACTGCCCCGTGCCGTCCGTCTGCCTGTCAGGTCCATCATGATGAAGTTGAAGAACGGCTCCAGCAGGGTGGCGGGCGTCGCTGTTGTGGCGGCAAACACAAACCCTTCCGATGGCTTCTCTCCACACACCAACTGTCCCAACGAGAACACGGGTGGGTGAGGGTTCGCCTGCTGAGACTTGTCCCTCAGTATGAAACCCGTTACAGACATTTATTTATTTATGATCCTCAGAGGGCGCAGAGCATGAAATAACACGTTGTAGTGGATTCAGTTTTAATGTTCTGTGAACAGTTTCTGCAACATTGTAGTGTCACCATATAGTCACGCGTGTACTTAAAACACAGATTTAATTCCTCATCGCTTTATATATATTTTTTTCTTCAGTTTGATACCATAAATTCAAAGCTGCAAGTGTGCATATGAGAGTTACTTTTTTAACTGAGCAAGAATAGTTTCAGACAGCCAGTGCAAAATCGCCTTGTCCAATGCTTTTTAATACTTTATGTTTTGTTATTTTATAATATTAAATAACAGTGGATGTAAATAGTTGCGAAGTGAAATGAGCCGCCGGTTCTTAAAGGATCTTCCCCAATTCTGTATTCAAATGTTCTTTTACTGATTTAATGTATAATGCTATAGATTTATGTAATGACCGTCAGTTTTAATTCATTAAACTAATCCTATTTTGTCCATCAGTTTGGTAAACAGCCCTAAATACTACATTACCCATGACACCACTGCTATGGAGAAGAAGTGATTCACATTTGTGGCATATTCAAAATACTTAATTTTTGAACAAAACATGTCACCATAGCTGCTAAATGAATCCAAAATTGACCCAGAATACAAAACGGAGTTGATTTACTGCTGCATATTGTAGTTCCTGTAATCTTTAGTGTTTGGGTTTTTCTTTCTTTAAGCTCGCTGATTGAATGTTTCATGAAGTTTATACGCACACAGGGCTTTGACTTTTTAATCAAAGAATCAAATGTTTTTTAATTGAGTTGTACTGATGATTGAACCGGGTTAATTTCATTCCCATCCAGGCTGAAGGAAAACAATATTTCATCTACATTTATTTAGACTTTTACATCACAGCTGTATAGGATGTATTAAGACAGAATACAATATTTAAAAGCTCACCTGTCGAAATTGAGGAGCTAGATCCTAACACCATTTTTAGCTTCACTTTCTATGCTTTAAAGAAATCCGTCCACTCTTCATGAGTGGACTGCTTTAGTATCAAGGCTGCTTACATGAACTCTATGTATTTCCCTCAGGCGTGTACACAGAGAGCTACGATCCAGCCATGGCCCATTGTAACGTGACAGTGTGGAACCCTTTGGGAAACGGTTTGTCCTACGAGGAGTTCGACTTCCCCATCTTCTCTATGAAGGACGACAATGACACTCAGGTCATACGTCAGGTAAGAGGACAGGAATCAAAAGAAGTTCATATTTTGTCTGTTAATCCCATTTGATATAATCACTTTGTTGTCTCTGCTGTCACAAAATGTCTCTCTCACTGTTTTCCAGTTGCCTCTGGTGTTTGAGAATAGACATATTTTAGAGGAAAAGTACAGTTCCAGAGAGTCTGATCTGAACTTGTCCCAGTAGTGGTTGAGATTAGGCACGATGCCTGTGAAGCTTCAGCAGCACTTAAGATCTTCTCTCAGGAGCCAACATGTTGTGACACATTATGTTCAGGACCCATAAATATTTAGCTGCTTTCCCACTCTAGTGTGTGACAAAAAGGTTATCTGCATATCTGCCTCTGATGCAGTGAACGTGTTCATAAGGTTCTCTTCCTCAGCAGCAGGTTTCATGTTGCAGGTTTCAAAAAAACAGCTAACCTGCCGGTTTAAAACTCTACAAACTGCTCTGTGAAGGTCTGTGTTGGTGACTTTTTGTTGATCCTGAAACATTTAAACGTCTTTATCCGGAGGCTGAATTCACGTCACAGTTTATCTCTATGAGTTTAAAGGTTGTGGTTGCTCCCCGTCTCAGATAAGATGGCTGGGTAGACAAGGGAAACTCTCCTGTAAGCTTTTGGTTTGAGGTTTGATCCCCAACTGTCAGAGTGATAAATTTAGCCCCAGACATGGAAGTTAATGTATCGCTGTGTTCAAACCTGCAAGTGTGCCCCTGAGCAAGAGCACCAGACCCAGTTATAGACGTTCCAACTTGTTCTGAAGGATTGCAAACTAATTGAGATTCTCTTAAAATACTATAACGTTATCGAACCCACACACGAAGATGTTCCTAATGTGTATGCTGTTCTCCATTGGCAGTGCTACATGGACCATAACCGCGCTGTGAACGGCAGCACTCCTCAGTACCCGCTGTGCGCCATGCAGCTCTTCTCCCACATGTCCGCCGTCACCGACACGGCCACCTGCATGAGGAGAAATGACATCGCCTTTAGCCTGAGCCCAGGTATTCATTTACACACTAATACATATCTAACAACAGGTTCACTTACTGTGCAAAGGCCCTTTTTAAAAGGCTACACACTTTGTCAGGGAGAAAATCTATTGAAATGCAAGAAAATATCCAATGTTTATGCTGTTTTTTTGTTCCGTCTCTCCCTTTAGAGATGGTTTGTGACCCCTTGAGTGACTATAATGTCTGGGCCTCCACTAAGCCTCTCAACAACACAGCCAAGGGCCACAAGGTGGGGGAGCACGTGGTCGTAGCAGCAGCACGGGTGAGTTACTGACCTTTAGTCCTGTACCCATATTTCAACATTTGTTAGTTATTATCACGTGAGTTCATGAACACCGTTAGCATTTCTTCAGCCAGTATCTGCAGTGATCTCACTCACTTTGAAAGCCTTCCAGTATGAAAGCTAAGACCAAGCGAGCTAACATGGCGCACGTGATGTAACGGTTACAATCTGAGCTTTATCGACTAAATTATGAATCAGTCAATTGAGAAACTAATCGGCAGATACGTGATGATGAAAATAATGGTTAGTTGCAGCCCTGCTTTTCAACAGAAATGCATTATAACGTTGGTAAACAAAGACCAGATGGGCTGCGTTCCCTCACAGTTTGCTTCATGCTGTGATTTAATAATGAGGTCATTGCAAGTTGAACTGAACTCCTTACCTTGATAAGACGTCTGCTTGACGGATCTCCTCTCCTCCCCGCAGTTGGACAGCAGGTCTTTCTTCTTTGGCATCGCTCCGGGAGCTCAGAGCGGCGTCTCTGGGTTTGTCGCTCTGCTGGCGGCCGCTCACGCTCTGCGGAATGCCACCCAGGAGGCTCCGCCTCCACACAACATCCTCTACGCCTTCTTTCAAGGGGTCAGTCGTTTACACGTCACTGTATTCACCGCTGTGCTTGACAACTCTAACCGTACTCATCTATTTCTTTTGATTTATTTGACTCCAGGAAACCTTTGACTACATCGGCAGTTCGAGGATGGTGTATGATATGCAGAACAATCACTTTGCTGTGGACCTGGACAACATTCACTCAGTACTGGAGGTTGGACAGGTGTGTATGTTTCTGTGTTCTGTATCAACCTGCTGAGGATATCAGATTTTTAGGTAATACTTAAAGAAATATTAAGTTTTTAATACTAGCAGCAATACAATACCGAGGGTTCGGTTCCTAAAATATATCTAACAAATACTACTAATCATTAGATAACTTTTGGTACTTTTTCATTCTCAGTGGACATGTGTGTTTGGTTTAATAATATATTTATGCCCGATACCAAATCCTACTTTAAACAACTTACTTAATAAACAGATGCCTTAAAAACTTGACTCATGAAACCATAATAAACTAAACTCATGTTATTATATTATTACAAACTGTGTATGTGTCAAACATATTGATGCCAAAATAATTATAGCTGCACCTTTTACATTGTGAACAGATTCGGTTAAGAATACGTAGTTGACTCTTTTTCACTTTAACGTTATAAGACATGAGTTATGTTTCTGTACGTGTGTGTGTGTGTGTGTGTGTGTGTGTGTGTGTGTGTGTGTGTGTG
>NW_022280084.1:2598259-2648455 GCF_004355925.1 Anarrhichthys ocellatus | reverse complement strand
TGTGTGTGTGTGTGTGTGTGTGTGTGTGTGTGTGTGTGTGTGTGTGTTTTTATATTTCAGTGTGTTGAATTTGTTCCCCGCAGGTTGGACTGCGTGCTGAGTCCAAACTGTGGCTTCACTCCGACCCGGTGTCCAGGAAGAACAGCAGTGTCGATGAAGAGGTTTGTATCCTTCTCAAACATCACTGCTCCAACAACACAGCACATGTAAAAAATATTATTTAAACTGATCGCGTAATGTCTCTAAATATAGCTTTTTAAAGCGGTGTAGTGCCTTAGATTGGAAAAATTCATAAGATAAACTGAAGTGTGACATCAGCAAAGATGATGTACAACGCAGATGTATAGATTAGAGAGGTTAACTAAAAGTACTATACTATAGAGTACAATAAGAGGCTACTATACACATTGTAAGCATATATTGTACACAATAAAAAGCAGGAAAATGAACTAGAGGTACCGTATACATATAGTAAACAATAGTGTCTATAAAAGTGTATTGTTGTCTCGTATATTAAGTAATACCGTAGCTGAACCTAATGAGAGGATTTTTTACGTTGAAATAGATTATGAAATAAAAATTGTACTTCTGAAAAGATCCTAAAACTTTGTGTTAGTCCTAAACTAATGTTAAGACTAAAACAGGAACAGATGTGGAAACAAGTGGAAATGTTCCTTAAGCTCTACTGCTACATACAATTCTATGAATGCAAAATATAAAAATAATAAAAAATCAGCAAAAAAACTTTTAAATATTAGACGACCGTTTCAGAGTAAACTTGGATGTAAGACGGAGCAGAGATCAAACCACTGAGCTCACAGCGTGTGTGTATTACTGTGTGTGTAACGTTTATCCAGGTGAAGAAGCTCATCCAACGCCTGCAGTCGGCCGCCACAGACCTAAACGTCTCAGCGGAGGAGCCGAATGTCTCTCAGCCGCTCCCGCCCTCCTCCTTCCAGCGCTTCCTGCGAGCTCGACCAATCCCTGGAGTCGTTATCGAAGATCATCAGTCTGCTTTCACCAACAGGTGACTCGCCATCATTACACACTTATCGCATTAAATTGTCATCATGGGATCCGCGTTGCCTCGAGGAATCGTCTTGTTTTGTTAATTTATTTTCCTCTTCTGGTTCCAGGTTCTACGAGAGTATGTACGATAACGCCGAGCACCTGAACATATCTTACCCATCCAACCTGACGCTAGAGGAGCAGCTTGAGTTCGTCACTGACACTGCCATGGTAAAGCTAATTAATCACTGATGTTCCATGTTGCAGAATGTTACAGAGTCATTCTACTCTACATGTGTTATCCGTAACTAGTTGCTTTCATCAGTTGTGTAATCATAAACCCGTTCTCATTGTTTGCTGACTTCTCAGGCAGTTCAGTCAAGTCCAAACTTGTCTGGTAGTATTTAAGCTGTCAGGCTGTTGCTGTTTAATTTATTATAGAGAAGTTCACTCGGCTGTTTGTTGGGAAGCAGCTAAATGAAGATCTTCTGCATTTCTCTTCGTGCATCTTCAGGCTCTGACTGAGGTGGCCACCATGGTTGCCCGGACTCTGTACGCACAGGCAGGAGGAGCAGAAAGCCAGCGCAACAACATCAACGCAGACCGTCAAATAGTAAGATTTATTTAGCAATTAGTGGAATTTGTTTTCAACCATCTCATCCACAAGTTCACTATTTCTATATATGTGTTGCCTGTCAACACCACAGCATTTCTCCACCTGAATAATATGAATTTGTGCTTTTTTATTTTATCTAAAGTCAACGTCTAGTAGACAATAAAAGTTGTGTTTTACATCTGAATTAAAGTTGTAGAGGTTTTAAAAATATGACTGTTTCTTCATCCACTTGTGGTGAGAATTTAAGCCAGTAATGCAGATTATCTTCCGACATACAATATCAAAAGTTGCTTTCATTTCCTTACAATGATATTGGTATTTATCTTCCATTCCTAGAAGGCTTTTGTATTTAGGAGGTACAACTTTGTTTTTACTGTTTAACCGTCACCTTCCTGCATGTTGCACTCACATGACACAGTTTTTTTTATTTACTTCCTTTACATATTACATTATATAATATTATGTTAGTTTGTTCTGTCTAATTGGTCCCTTGAAACATGCTTTTATGTAGTTTTTCTGGATAGATTTCTTCCTAATGACACATTTGTATCGGTGACTGACTCTGTTTAACTGTTTCCTGTCCCTCAGGTGACCCGGATGCTGTACGGTTTCCTCGTCCGTTCCAATAACTCCTGGTTCCAGCAGCTGATCCCCTCTGACCTCATGAGCCACCTGAGTGAGTTGAGATACAAGCTAATCCTTTTTTTAGTTGACTCATACAAATGTCTTGTTTTGAAGCCGCTGGGGTCATGATGAACGTTACTGCTGTACTTGACATATTTACTCTTGCTTGCTTGTATTGGAGCGTAGAGGGCAGTCGGAAACCCTTTTCTCATTATTGACGAGGCAGAGGAGACGGTACATTTGCTCTGTTGAGTCCTCGGCCCTGCATGCATGTCCAGAGGGGACATTTCAGCGAGCTACAGTATTTCCAGACACACAACTTCATTTCCTTTGTCCTGTCTCTCAGCTGACAGGCCCACAAACTTCTACATCGGCGTGGACCTGCAGTCCAGCAAGTCGACCTTTCTGGTCCAGTACCTGCTGGCTAACCTGACGGGAAGCACCGTCAACGTCACACAGGAAAACTGCCAGAACCAGAGAGAGAGTGAGGAGGACAAAGAGAACAAACATGTGAGGCCTACAGCAGTCTTCCTTTTACGAATTTACTTTAGTCTGAGACAAATTATACCACAAGAATAAATACATTCATAAACGTATTACAAAAGGTCAAGATGTGTATCTCAAAGTTCTTTCTTCTGTTGGAAAAATACAAAGATTGATGAATATAGAATAAAGGTGCATTCGGAATTCTATTGGAACTGTAACATCTTTGACTCCTCCTTTAATATATTATTATTTAATATTTATTCCCTGCCTCCTCCCTCAGATGTACTACTACTTGTGGGCTCAAGGCGCGGCGCCTCCCAACAGCACAGAGCGGGAGGGTTTCTGCATGCGCTCCACGGCCCGCCTCTCCAAAGCGCTGTCCCCAGCCTTCGACCTTCGGGAGTACACCTCCAAAGACTATTCAACGTGGACAGAGTCTCGGTGGAAGTCCATCAAAGGACGCATATTCCTGGTGGCGAGTCACGAACTGGAGGTAAACCTTCGCTTCACCCCTCAGAGTCAAAGACAACACATGTGATGCAGGTTTAAAACACACTGTGCTCTGTGGATGGCCGATGGGTTCTTCTAAAGGAGTATTGGTTATTCACGTGCTGTAGGAAGTCTGGACTGTTTGATGCCTCCTTCACCAGCCGTTGGAACAGTGCATCGCTGTCTGCCACTGGGGGTGCCAAAGTCCAATATGTTAAAATTCTACACATAGTGACTTTAAAACTGCTCTGATCTAATATTTTTATCTTAACAATGTATGAAATGAGAATGCATAATCTGAGAGGTGTTAATTATCAGACTTCTTGACTCCTCCAGATGGTGACGCTGGGCGTGGGCGTCGGCGTGCTGCTAACATCTCTGCTGCTGACGTACTTCATGAGCTCGAAGGCCGACATACTCTTCAGCTCGGGGAGGGAGCCCGCCAACGCCACTTACTGATCCAGACTGAGGCGACGCCGGCCCACGACCACTACTACTACAACTACTACTTCTATCCCAACCAGACATGGACAGACAAACCACGAGTAGGTACACAGGTTAGAAACGGCAGCGGCAGAGGTTTTTTTCTTTCTTTTCTTTTTTTAAAAAGACGACGACTCCATGTTTATGGACTCACTGAGGTGAGGCGTGACACGAGGACTGGACTGGACCGGACTGGATTGGCCTGGATGGATCTGGACTCATCAGGGTCAGAAGACACTGCTCAGGCCCTGTCAGTGGAAAAGATGTTTATATTTCTTTAGTTTTTTTTTCTCTTATTGTCACAGAATGTTTTGTTCATGGTGTCTCGGGATAGGCACTAAACATCGAGCATTATTTTGGAGTGTTTCTGATTGTGAATATGTAAATGTGACTGAGTGTGTGTCAACTGACTGTGTGTACGGACTATTATGAGCGCGTGTTTGTGTCTGAACTTTGTATGAGGAATGCGACGGTATGTGCAATACTGCCTCTGTCTTCTCTGTCAATGTAGTTAACTTATCAATCAGTTCTGAGATGAAGAAACCACTTTTTTGAGTCCGTGAACAAGTAGTTAAATTTAGGGTTTTGCAAAATCTGGACATGTGCAGTGAAGTATTTTGATAAGTTTTAGGTTCTGGGATGTTGACAACAATCCTGAATATTTATATTGTTCACTCCCAGTACACATACACCTACACCTGTATGTAGTTGCAGACCCACTGCAATTTCACATGTTGTGATATTTGTGTGGAGAAGAAGAATTTCCCCGCAGCCCCGGCGTGGCTGACAAACACTTTATTTCATATCGATCAGCTGCCAAAAAGAACCACGTCAAATCCGGTCCAAACATCTTGTGTTTCGACACTAAAGATGCGCTGGTGCTCTGGCTGTGCACTCTTTTTGGTTCAAAACCTTCTTCACAAGATTTCTGTTCATGGTAACTTTAGTTTAAAAAGTACAGTTTAAGTGTGTCAACGCTCAAAAAAGGTTTTGAAATTCTGTTGTAATTGTAATGGATGGAATCGATGACCAGTTGTGATGCCTTGATGAAGAAATAAACACATTGCTTCTTCTCAAGTTCTTTCTCTCATTGTCGACTCACTGATGAAATGTAATTGATGTTTTAAGAGCTTCCTGTTACAGATGAGATAGCGGCACTCAGAAAACATATCAAACAAATACTGTGACCACAGATTAGCTTTTTATTTCTGTGCTTACATGTTTAAACAATCCGTGACACCAGTGGTTCCCCTTCAGGAAGTCAATGAGTTGTGAACAGCTAATCAGACATTTACTTCATCTTGTGACTGCTCGGATCTTAATTAAAACTCTAAAAACATATTTAATACTATTCTTTATTTTGAATCTAGAGGTTTAAATGTGTTGAGGTCTCATTGGTTTGTTCGTGCTGTGATTAATCAGACGGATTCTACAATTCAGTAATAAAATAAAGTACATTTTATTTATAAAGCCAGAAATCACAGACATGCTGTTTTGCTTCTCAAAAAATTGTATTTATTATGAAAATACATGCTCTTTATTGTGGTTATTCAGTTGTAAAATTGGTCATTACATGCTAATAAATCATGATAGAGTAAAAAACAACTAACTAAAAGTCTTCCAAGTATCTTAATGAAACCTGCAGCTACTCTGAAAGTCATTATATGAACAAGTTAGTAAGATTTAACCTGCTGGAAAAAATACTTTGATCTCCTCTTCCCTCATGCAAACTGTATTGTAATAAGTTAAAATAGTTAAAAAAGAAATCGTGTAAAATAGTTTTGCCTCTTAAACTACTAGACAACAAACCATAAAATCCCATCAAAGAAACGTGAGTTATACAGTATAGGCATTAAACACCATGACTTTTCTTTTTGGTATTTCTCTAATGTAATTCTGAGGATGACACGTGAGGGCAGGAAATGACTCACCCAGCGTATTACAGGAAAAATGGCTCGTTCTAATATTTCGTTGGGTCGGGATAGAGTTTGTGTATCTAAATGTCTTAAAAAGCTGCTGGTCTGAACACATAAATGTGTGTTCACAGCTCCACAAAGGTCAGACTGTATATAAAAACATCTGATGATGATGATGGTGGTGGTTTCTGGAGGATTTTTCTTCTTCTCCCATCAGCAGCTCCATAAACTGTTTTATGAGCCGAGGGAACCACTTTACTTTGTGACATTATAGTGTCCACTTCTTTTCACTGTGTGTGTGTGTGTGTGTGTGTGTGTGTGTGTGTGTGTGTGTGTGTGTGTGTGTGTGTGTGTGTAATGGATGTTTTGTGGCTGAACACACACAGTTTCTCAGGGAGGGGAGGAACAGAGGAACAGAGGAGGGGCCAAAGTGGAGCGGAGGCGGGGCGCACGGTGCTACGGCTGAGTGGAAAGAAAGTGGAAAGTGAGAAAATACCTGAATGGACAATCTGGAATAAGTAAGTAGTATTTTTGTGTGGATAATGTCTTGAAGTGCTGCTGGCGGGTGATTGTGTGCGCTGCTGTAGCGCAGAGGGAGAGAGAGGAGGGGTCTTGGGGCGCAGGAGGTCTCCGGTTTCCCCAAACAATAGTCGACAGGACGCGATGGTCGCCTTTTTTTTTTTTTTTTGGAAACCGCAGGGAACTTTAGGACCCTCATCGGCCCTATTGTTGTCCTCACCGAGGCCACGTAGCTCTGTGTAACGGTTTTAAACGTGGTGGAGAGAGACTCGTGTTTATAAATGTTAGAGAATGAAACGTTCAGAGAGAGAGGGAGGGAGAGAGAGAGGGAGAGAGAGAGAGAGAGAGAGAGAGATGCGCATGGAGGAAAGGAACCGCGTCCAGTTTGATTGTAGGCCGACGGTTTGGGATTTTTCTCCTCGCTGAAGGACCGCAGGGAATTTCGAGTGCGTTCATTCATTTACAGTGTTGGAGAAGCGAATGCGGAAGAGAGGGCACGAGCATTTTTTGGGGGGGATAATTTGGCATCAGGACGCGGACCAGTGGGGCCTGGGAGTCTCCCATTGTCCTGCCCGTACAACACCCTCCTTTCCTTTCATTTTGTGGGTCGCACAACTCTTTATTTTGGCCCTAAATGCTCCCGGATCCCTCACAGTAAGTCCGCCTCTTTGTAGCCTTTTGTGCATGTGGAGACATTGTTGAATTATTGATCCACGTTCCCTCATCCGACAACAGTGGGAGGATACGAATGTGTCCAAATTGGCTCTCGCGTCGTTGTTGCGCCGATCAGACTGAAACAGTGTAACGTTGCAGCAGTAGCAACAGGCCTGGTGTCCTCAGCTGTGTGTGCTAGAGAACAAGAGAAACACACCGTATGCTGCTATAAATACACATTAGAGGGAGACAGAGGAGCACAGTACACTATAAACTGCGTCCAGAGGGACTGTTGCAGCGATAAAACAGGCCATAATAATACCATCAAGTACAGTAATATCACAGTGCAGCTGGTTCACTACAGGGGTCTGTTGACACACATGGATCGAAACAGCCTGTAGGAGAATCACTATGAATGTTAGGTTTGTATACGTGTAATAATGTCCAGTAGGGCCTTAACTAACTCATCTTATTTTAATCATTAGGTCAATTAAAATTTCAAGAAATAGTGAGTGTTTTCTATTAAGTATAGAACTCTTCCATCTGTAGATCATCTAGTGAATGCACCATTGAAAGGCATGCTGATGATGTTGTTGTTGAGGTTTTTAAATGTCATTTTTAAACGCTGAGTGAACCACTAATTGGATCGCACTCAGCGTCCGCAGAAAATATCTCAAAACCTGTGCAGGGCCGTCATAGAATAAATCCATTCTCAGTCGAGTAACACTCAGACTGTCGACTAATTTAATCCACAAGAATCATGTCAAAGCACCACTTTACACCCTGTGTTCACCAGAGATGTGCTCATAAGAGGGGGCCGCCCTAAACCCGAGGAGATAACGCTGAAACTATATTAAACACAGCTATAGGGCTAATATTGTTTATGGTTTGGCTGAACTGACCCTTAAACATGTTTGTCTAACTGGATTTATTATGAAATCTATTCGCCCCCACGCCGTCTAATGGACTGGAGTCCTTCATCTGAACCACATCCATCTCATCTCGGCCCATCGAGCCACTTCCTGTCCCCTCAATACTTTGTTTGGATATTAAGACAGATTGTGTGCAGGGGGCTCTCTGACACACAGCGCTGACCAGAGGACAGGCCTGTTGATTCAACCATATCCTGTTAGATTTGCACACACACACACACACACACACACACACACCTGCTCCGGTTTGCTAGCCATGTGTGCACAAAGGCTGACAGTAGCAGTTGTCTTGTTTTTGCTGGTTTTACTGATGTCGTTTTAGGCAGCAGTGGGTGGTGGTCAGCCCTGTGTGTGTGTGTGTGTGTGTGTGTGTGTGTGTGTGTGTGTGTGTGTGGCCCCGGTACAGGGATGAGCCTCTTCCCCTGCAGGACCCTGGGTGTGTGCACCCTTATTTTCACAGTTGGCACATCGGGCCTCAAATGGCTGCTGAGCGGAGCTGGTCATCTCAGAGACGGCCCAGCTTGCCTTCCCACTCTGACAGCTGCTGCCCAGAGCTCAGAATGTTTGATGAAAGCTTGATTTGCCTTTGGGGGGAAAAAGAGGCTGTAAAATCCGACATCTGCTTGTTTCAAATGTAACGTGACGCGGGCTGCATGTTCACGGCAAAATTCCTGAATCATTTTCGTCGCCAATAAAAGTCAGTCGGAGCGATTTATTGAGCAGCATGAACTCACTTTTTAATATCAACATCTTCACTTTTTCAAGGCAAGTTGAGTTTATATGTACGTCACATATTTCTTACTTAAAAACTTCACATAAACAGGAGGTATTTGATAAGAAATACAGGCATTTAAACACCAAATAAAGGCTTAGAAATCATTTTTAAAGCAAAAATAAGTGGAAAGCAAAACATTTTTTAAACTACAACAAAACTTATGACAGAAATATAGCTCTAATATTTGTAAACAATATTTAAAAGCATGAGGTCATGATTGGGGATGGTTACCAGACCAAAGTGTAGAAAAGATATATACATTTTGAATTAGATTTAAAAAATACTTTGATTGGAGTACATTCTATTTGAAGTTTAGTTAGTGACTTGTCAAAAAATGTCTTGGGTCAGTGGGGTTTTGGTGGTGACTCAGCATCTTTCAGTGTTTCTAGAATCCTGGCTATACGGCCTCATTGGGAGAGATGTCCCGTGAAAACAGTTGTCTTTGCTATCAGTTAATGATAGATATTAAACAGTTTTACAATCCTTTTGGCCCGAGCCAAAAACCGTGGCACTCGTAGGCGTGACGCCCGACATCGTCGCTGTTTACTCTCAGACCACACACACCTACGCAGATTACTGAACCGGCCTGTTGTGTGCAAACTCTGTTAAAAAGCTGCCCAGAGCGTGAAGTGAACAAAGGTCATTTTCTTTTTTTAGAAGCCAGACTTTGACTTTGAGGCTGGGTGGTGAGAAATGAACGAGTTAAAATACCCTGAAGAATCCCACCACTGTTTGATTCACGAGGAACAGGAACCGATACTGTGTTCGTAGAAGAAGTCGATCAAAAGACACGAACGACGACGGGTTGTTGCTTGTGTTCAGATACTTATTCCAATACTTTAATTTAACTTTAATGTTGCCATGCTGACTGAGGTGGACCATGAGGACCCTGGTGAAGCTCATTAAGTAGGCCATAGGAAACTGGGATGAATAGGAAACCTTATCCATCTCAGCGCTGGACCACACCCCTGAAGATCAAGCGCTGTGTCATATTCTCACGAACCGTCTGACTGGTTGGCAGACGGGCACAGTTGTTGCACGGTACATCGGGTTCAACCCAGTGCTGCTCAAGGATCAGGGTAAGGGACACTGCTGAAGAACAGAAATGCAAGGTACCATAATGTACAAGGTAAAGGCATTCAGTGGATTTATCTTGTGTAATTATTACAGGACATTTTGGGAAATATGCGTGTTCGCTTTCTTGCAGAGAGTTGGATGAATACGTAAGAAGCTGCAACAGGTTTAACAGCAAAACATGTAAAGATAAAACAACCAACAACGTCGGAGCTCATCAATAAGAATTTAGCACCGGTGCACGTTCAATGCAGGGTTTCGTTACCCATCCCTAGCTAGCGGAGAGTAAAACGTTAGCCAGTGCTCGCAAAATGTCAGCAATTTAAGATATATGCTTATTCGCAGACATGAGTGGTTTCGTTCTTCTCATCTAACGCGCAGCAAGAAAGCAAATACATGTATTATCCATAATGTTGAACTCTCCCTTAAAAAAGGGCCCTCCAGTGATTGTATTTCACTTCCAGAGAGTTGGGGGACTTTTGAGAGACCGATTCCGTTTCCCATAATGCATCCTGATAGCATCTTTAATGTGAAACCCTACCTGCCTCGTAGACACCTGTGTTTCAAACACCATGCCTCCAGTTTGTAACAAACTCTTTCTGTTAGGAGTTGTCAGAGTTGAGATAACACTAATGACATCACCGTGACATCATCGGAGTTGTTTTGATACCAGTTTCCAAAATGCGTCCTAAAATGATAGATCGGGTATCGGCGAGTATGCATGACCATGCACCATTTTATATCATGTTATCAGCTCATTTATCAGCTCATCTACACGACGCATGTTTCAAATTGGTGGAAAAAATAGTTTAAATTGTATGAAATAACAACCAATGATATGTAACCAACCAAACCGGCCATTAAGGACTCAAACGCATCATAAGCAGGCCAACACTAGAAAGGGAAATATCATAACCCGATGTATCGAAACAGTGGGAGTTTGTGATGTATATTGTAGGTCATATCATCCCTGTTATGCAAGGCTAAAATTACAAACCAGTTTCTTTTCTCCATTCAAGCGTTTGTGTCTTTTGAAAGACGTGAGGTTTCATGTAGAATCCGCTTTAAAACACCAACCGAACCTCCTCTCATACGCCTTTCATACCACATGTGTCCCATTATGAGGAAAGCAGGTCAATCTTAAGTGTTATGACGTCATGTTGACATGACGACTGAAAGGTCAGTCCTGCAAAATGAAAACAGGAGGAACTTCCTCGTGAAATGCAGCCGTCATACAGAGAGAAACCCATTGTTCAACCTGCAGAGATCCACATTTCTTCATCAACGTCAGCTTTACAAGTTAAGAAGACAAAGATGCAAGTGATGCAAGTACATGTGTTATAAATATTCAGGGTCCTCTGAGGATTAATTTTACATTTCCGGGTGACTCCCTGACTTCACCATCAGGGTAAAAACCTTCCTTGACCTAAGCTTTTGACCATTTTTCTGCATTAAAAAAAACATTCGCAAATGTGCTTGAAATGTACGGTATTCATGGTCCCCATAGGATGAATCCTTTTGGCTTTGGTGACTGCCCCGTTGGGCTAAACTTTCCAGTTGTACGCAGACATCTAACGGGCAGATTGCCCTAAACTTCACTGAGCACTTTCATTCTCTCAGAGGATTATCTCTCTACATTTTTGACACTCTGACGCCTCCACCCACCTCGCACCAAAATGTAAACTTTACACACAGCATACCTCGTATTAGAAGGTGATGAAATCCTTTTGATTTGACTTACGTTATCTATAAGTGCCGTCCTCACAACAACCTTTATTTATCACCACGATATTTGACGTTTCGACTTTTATTCATGTCCCTTTTTTAATTGCTCCCTTTTGGATACATACGGTTTAGTAAAGGTTGTTATACTTAATGAGACAAAAACACTATACTTGCCTTACTTCTCGTGTGATAGTCGGAGATGCAACGCAGTAAATCAGCTGCTGGGATCTTTATCTTAGAGTGACTCATCTTAAAGTGTAATTGCTTTAAAATATGGACAGTATTACTGTAATGGCTTAATTGTTGTTGGGCGGCGGGTAAACATTATGAGGCCAGCTGATGAATTCAGATTGTTATTTTGGCCGAGGTTTCTCTGTCTGGGAGGGCGCGCTCCAGCTAAACTTCCCCAGCCATTAGATAAAAACACTGTTTAGATTCAGTTTATTGCCGGTCTAAAAACATGTGGTTTGCCTGCGAGTCTGTAACTACTCTCCCTCACCATATTTCCTACTTTACTCCACTTAAATCTGCTTCCCCATGTGAACCTGCAGCGACTATCTGCAGGACAGATCTTGAATCTCGGTCGTTTAATGTGTTTATTCATGCAACTGTACCACTGTACTATGCAGTTGCGTGACATTTACAGGGCAGGTTCCTCTCTGTTGCAGAGATAAATCATGTGGTCAGCATGAAACCGTTTTACTGCACATCATGTGGCATGAAAAGCAGAGCGCGACTGTGTACATAAGATGCTCATTGCTCTGCCATTACTGCAGATAAAAGCCTATGATGATACAGCAGGAGGAGGCTGCTTACTCATTTGAGTTTCGTGGTCTGGGATCGGCATGTGGAGGTTTTTGCACATGGCGGCAGGGATTCAAGATCTCTCGTCTGGTAAGACTTAGTGGGTTTATTGGTGCTGGATAAGGGGGCGCATCCTCTTATGACAGAATATGAATGCTGTAAAACAAAAGGAGTGCACGAGAGAAACTCTCAGACATCCCACGGACATCTTCGCACAGTATTGTGGCTTGAAGGGGAAAGTGGATTTTAATCACAAAGGCGCTGATGGAGCAGAAACCCCACATTAAGTCAAATCAGGACCCCTTCAGACCGTGATGGCAGCTAACGTCCCGCTCCATTTCCACCAGAGGCCCAATGAAAGCCAGCGAGCGTCACCCGCCCTTTATCACTTAACCAGCATATGACAGTCCAACATCCGTCATGCCAACACTTTTATTTTGCCGATTTCTTTCTGGAGAACGGAGTGGTCGGAGGGGCGGCGTAAGGTCAGGTTTCCACAGCAACTGTCAACCTCCGATCCCCCCCCCAGCTGAACACCCTCTTTCATCGCCATGGCAGTGGAGAGGCCCTGTCTCCCAGGGGGACGAGGGGAGTGTGGGAGGGAATGTGAGACGGAGAGAGAGAGAGACAGAGAGAGAGAGGGAGGGACAGGGAGAGAGAGGGCAAACAAGTTTTGTGAAAACACAGTAATGCAATATGGCCGCCATTGTGTCCGCGAGCTGACGGCGGCTGAAGCTGCCGTCTTGACACAGCCGCGTGATGATTAACCTCGGCGAGACCCGGAAGACGAAGCTGAAACCGAAGCCTCAGTTTAGGGTTAATGTGTGTTGGTGTCACTCACAGTGCTCAGTGGGCCAGGGTGAGAGGTTCGAGTCACACAGGAGTCAACGACCACAGACATGGACTCTTCATTTACAATCAAACCGACTGAATAGATTCTGAAACCTGGTCCTGATGGTCTTTGTTTCCAAATTAGACAATTTTTCATCCCTGAACTTTTGCGTTCTCCTGCTCTTCCAATGTGAGGATCTGCTGCTTCTCTCTGTTATATAATTGTAAATTGAATATATTTGAGTTTTGGACAGATGATGATACTTGGTGATGATGGTCTTTTTGCATATATACTGAACATTTTACAGACAAAAAAACGAATAACAAATAAAACAAATCAATCAATAACAAAACCAAACATTAGTTTCAACACAAATTCAAACCCAGACTGAAGACAACTGTGTTGCACATTAAAACGCCACTGAACAATCAAATGGAGAAATAAACTGTGAAGATCATTGAGGAGGACCCTCCAGTGACCGACATGGCTGGACAACATCTAATAACAGGCTGGCATCAGCCCAGAATACTAACAGATTAACGTAGGCCCTAAAACTGTGTTTACAATCGCTTTAAGTTAAGTGTAGTTCTGACATCATCAGCTCATAAATCATCGTTTAAAGGGGCCTTTAGGAATTTCTTTTGTAAACAGACAAAATGTATGTTTGTATTAAAGTTTTTATCACCAAATGTTAAAAGCATTTTCCTTCCTTATGAAACATTTGCAATAAAACATTTTTTTTATTTAAATTCAGCCTTGTTAACATACATCTTCTTCTCTGCCTTTACTGGAGCATTGAACCATATCTTAGAAGTTTCATAGTCTTAAGTTTTTAAACAATAACACTACTTATTAAACTTCTTTTAAACGTCGCGTTTGAAAGCCAGATATGAAGGAAGTGTTTCCAAACGATGTTTAGATCAAAGCCTTTAATGAATTATATAGAAGGAAGCTCAGAACAGACCCCGGGGAGCTTTAAGTGTATCCGTCTCTAGATGGTCTGGTGTGATAACTGCTAGAAACACTAAGGCAGGAAGTTCACCAAGAAGGGCTTTAAAAATGATGTCATGTTTGACTTTTGACTGGTTATGTTAAGAGTTTCATGGATCTTCATCCAGACCTGTTAAAATGTGGACAGCTGTTTGTGATCCTCAGCAGATACTGAGGTGAAGTGTTAAGCATCCCTCTCTCTCTGCCTCCTCTTTCAGATCACAGTCTCCTCAGCTCTCCCCTGCTGCGACTCTCCTACCCCTCTTCTCCTGCTCTCCGTAGCCTCCCCCGCTCTCCCGCCTCCCTTCTCCTGCGCCCTCCTCGTCGGCCTCCAAGATAGATTCCCTCAGGAGCAAGGTTGACCTGCTCAAGCTGCCCCTGGCTCTCACCACCAAGTCCATCTCCGAGCGCAAGAGCCAGCTGGGAGGAGTCGGCGAGCAGCGGCGCACGGGTGGAGGAGGAGGAGGAGGAGGAGGAGGAGGCGGGCTTCGTAAAGCCTGCTCGCCGCCGACCCGAGACATGGACAACGAGTCGCAGTACTCGGGCTACTCATACAAGTCGTCCCACTCCAGAAGCTCCCGCAAGCACAGGTTGGTAAAATACAAGTCCATTGTATTCAAGTGGTCCAATGTCACAAATCACAGATTTTCTTCAAGGTGCTGAACGTTTGAGAAAAATATCTAATTGTGGTTAATTTGACTGATGTAGCAATTGCGATATGATTTGCAATGTTAAAGAAATAAGAGCAGTCCCCGATCAAAGACATCCTTAGTTGAACTAATCGATAAGTTGATTTAATTAAAGGAACTGTAAAACTGAGTTTCTCAACAAGGAGTCACACCAAAGAAAGTTCAAAGCTGGTGAATATGGTGATGTACAGTAAAATAAAGTATGTTCAGTGACACAACCAGTGACCCCGTCTGCCCTCCAGGGATCGAAGGGATCGTCACCGCTCAAAGAGCCGAGACAGCAGCAGTCGTGGAGACAAATCCGTCACCATCCAGACTCCCGGAGAACCGCTGCTCGATGCCGAGTCGACCCGCGGAGAAGAACGGGTCAGTGAGCTACTCTCTATTAAGAGACACTTAATAATCTGCCACTTATTAAAGACTTCTGGTATTTGTTTTGATTACAATGGTTGTTACTACGTTAATTTCTTTGTAAATGTTTCGTTTACTTTTGTATACATTTGTCCTACTATTACTATTTAGCTATCATCCATTTTAAATAGAAGAAGTGTCTCTTTTATATTCCTCTGATGTCTCTTAGGAGCTGTCAGTCACTGCATGTCAACCCTCGTCTGTCTTGTCAGTCAGTTAAGAAGCAGCAGGTGTCGTCTGGTGGTCTTAAAATACCGAAGACGTATTATATTGAGTTTAAAAGGCATGCGTTCATTAGAGGGACTGAGGATATTTGTTTGTTGCTGATATGAAGTGAAGAGGCGTCCTTCTTTAAATAGTAAAGAGGTATTTGTGTTTAAGCTTAACCAACCTGTCACCCTTCCCTGCTGGCCTTCAAATGGCCACATAGACACAGAGGGGTTGATTTCTTATATAACTTCGTAGAATATTTTAACTTTTCTGGAATTATGGCAGAGTTTAAGGACTTGTCTAATCTTTTTCTTCAATGATTTTGTTTTAGAAATGATACGTCTATATTTGCGCAGGCTCTCTTTACACCCTGAACACACATAAACATAAACATCTTGGGTTTCTGCCTTCATACAGAATCGATTTTCACGAGTTGTTTGATTAATTACTTGACTGTTATTCTTTAAAAGCACAAACCATATCTGGTTAATCATTTTATTCAGTTATCTAGTAAAAAAGACCACAAAAGTATTTTGGTAAAACCTGCAAAAAGCTTGATTTACATTTCATACATTTTGAGTTCTTGTATTAATCATTTGCTGCTGTTCTGCTGGACTTATGTGAAAATGAACCGTAAACACTCATGAATCTTGATACCTGTATCTCTGACAGGATGATAACTGGGGTGAGACCACCACGGTCGTCACCGGCACCTCAGATCACAGCATCTCTAACGAGGACCTGACCCGCATCACCAAAGATTTGGAGGAGTCGACTCCGCTGGAGTGCAAGCGCTTCGTTGGCCCGGCTCTGGGAGGCTGCCTGAGCTTCTTCGCCCTGGTCACGCCTTTAGCCTTCCTCATCCTCCCGCAGGTGCTGTGGCGTGACGCCCTCGAGCCCTGCGGCACGCCCTGCGAGGGCCTCTACGTCTCCCTGGCCTTCAAGCTCCTGGTCCTGCTCATCTCGTCCTGGGCGTTGTTCCTCCGGCCTCCTCGCGCCACGCTCCCGCGCTTCTTCGTCTTCCGCTGCCTGCTGATGGTGCTGGTGTTCCTCTTCATAGCGTCGTACTGGTTGTTCTACGGCGTGCGGGTGCTGGAGCCCCGGGAGCGGGACTACAGGGGGATCGTGGAGTACGCCGCCTCGCTGGTGGACGCCCTCCTCTTCATTCAGTACCTGGCTCTGGTGCTGCTGGAGGTCCGACACCTGCAGCCGGCCTTTTGCCTCAAGGTGGTCCGGAGCACGGACGGAGCCAGCAAGTTCTACAACGTGGGCCACCTCAGGTCAGTGAGACGAGGACAAACATGACAAGTGTGTGATCCTTTTGATCCGGAACAAAGATGAGAAGAAGTTCATTTAAAAAATTTTGGCCATACTTACACTTTCATAACAAAACACAATTATATGTGTTGACAATTTGAATGTTATTATAGCATCTTTTAAATCATTCTGATAGCCTAAGTTTTGTTTTGAAGAGACAAAATATTCTCTGCCCCGAGGTCCACTTACTGCCTTTTTATGAGCTTTTAACTACATCCTATGGTCTTCCTTATTTCACTCCGCTTCAACCAGCAGCTGGGGCCCCATTAAAGGGATTGTTCGTGTGTTTTGAAGTGGGATTAAATGAGGTCGTTAGCCCCCAGTGTGATGAAACAGACAGGAGTTACCGCACAGGAGCCGTGATACATCAAATGATAGTTTGAAGTGTAATATTGTCGATTCAGGTGTGTATTTGTTTTGTTTTATAGCATGACTATAAACCTGGTTTACAAATCTATTAAGGCGTTTGACTTCTCTTACAACGTCTGAGCAGAGGATATTCCCGTTTGAATTCACTCCCTGACAAGAATAACCTCGTTTGGAAGTCGTACTGCTGTTGACTGTCGATGTCATGTGTGTATACAGTTCATGTTCTTGCGTGGTCAGCAGCTGATGATAGACATGTCCTTACTGCGACACTGATGATTGACACGCTGTGTTTCAGTATCCAGCGGGCGGCCGTCTGGGTGCTGGACCGATATTACAGCGACTTCTCCATCTTCAACCCGGCCCTGCTCAACCTGCCCAAGTCCATCCTGTCCAAGAAGATGACCGGCTTCAAGGTCTACTCCCTGGACGGTAAATCCAGAACTCCGGCTTTTGTCAGTTGACACGTTCAGTGACGTACACTGAGGTTAAACCAGCAGCTGAGGGGTCATTTGCAACTATTCCCCTTTACCTGAAACTGCGCTCCTTGACTGTGAGAGTTCAGTGTTCTCTCACATGAATATGAGCATCAGCTAAATACCTGAAATGCAACCCGCTAATCCTCTTCCTCTGCATGTGTCGTCTTGTAGAAAGCACCACCAACAACTCATCGGGCCAGTCGCGGGCCATGATAGCAGCTGCTGCCCGGAGGAGAGACAACTCCCACAACGAGTTCTACTACGAGGAGGCCGAGATGGACCGCAGGCTCCGCAAGCGCAAGGCCAGGTCAGAGAGATGTTCCTCGCTTAACTCCTGGTGTGAAGTGACAGCAGGATATTCTTTGTGATTGGTCGGAGAAGCAATTTGCCTGTTTGCAAAAACAAAAACGTTTTGATTCACTCTCTCAATTTCTCCTCTTGGTCTTGAATATAAATAAAGTTTTCGACGTTTACTTTCTAAGTCAGAAATCGTAGCAATAAAGTCTGACTATTAAATCCACTGAGCTGATAATGTCAACTAATATTAGCTTAGTTGACATTACAGCACAAATACACCAGTATTACCTTATTTGTAGGGCGATTAGATGCTTTTGCTGTAATTTAGAACTTGCTGTAATTTGCTGTGTCTCGCACACACACACACACAAAGGTTTTGCATCGTATTTTCTCCAGAAGGTTATTCTTTATTTCTCAGTGCCTTGGTTCTTAACATAAACATATTTTAAATGTATAGATGTCTCCTGGGTTACTTTTGGTGCTTTACAGCTCAAACCGATTATGAAGGGAAACTATTTCTGTTTCTAAACATATTTAAAATGTGAATCCAGTAAGTAGTTTGCATGTTCGTCAGAGCACAGCCAGCGTACGCTCTTATCTCCATCATAATTACACAAAACATTTGACTGTAAAGACATTCAGAGCCCACTGTTAAAGCAACCAAGAGAATCTTCTATTTGAATAGAGACTCTGCTGAGAGTTAACCACACATCTGACGAGGTTTATAACGGTGCTTTTATCCTCAACCCTCCAGGTTGGTGGTGGCGGTGGAAGAGGCCTTCACACACATCAAGCGTCTCCACGAGGATGAAGTGGCCTCGTCCCCCAAACACCCTCGGGAGGTGATGGATCCTCGGGAGGCGGCTCAAGCCATCTTCGCCCCGATGGCCCGAGCCATGCAGAAATACCTGAGGACCACCCGGCAGCAGGCCTTCCACAGCATGGAGAGCATCCTCACACACCTGCAGTTCTGCATCACACACAACATGACGCCAAAGGTAAAAAGATTGTGATCACTGTGGGGAAGAAAAGCTTCAAAACAGCCCTTTAACCATCGCATGAAATTAATAAAGAAATGATGGGGGTGCAGTTCTAAAATACTTTACTCTAAAAACGGTTATCTTGGTTACTGACCGCCTACATCCTCCCCGTCAGGCCTTCCTGGAGCGATACCTCTCCCCCGGCCCCACCATGCAGTACCAGCAGCATACCGGCAGGGGGCGCCAGTGGACCTTGGTGAGCGAGGAGCCGGTGACCTCGGCCCTGCGGCAGGGCCTCGTCTTCTCGCTGAGACGCCTGGACTTCTCCCTGGTGGTCACGGTGACGCCGCTCCCCTTCTTGCGCCTCGGGGAGGAGTTCATCGACCCAAAGAGCCACAAGTTCGTCATGAGGCTGCAGTCGGAGACCTCGGTGTGAAGGGTCTCCCCTTCCCCCCCCCTCCCCCCACGCTGTCCTCTCTTCGTGCCCGCTCCTGCTGGATCACTGATGTGGCGGGACATGTGGAGGCCATGTGGTCCACTCACATCCAATCAAAGACACCATTCAAGGAGAGGAGAGTCTGAATCCTCCTGTTTTTATGATCATCACAGACGCTCTGATATCAAACTGTGATCAGCTCAACGATTGTTCAAACCTGGAACTAAACAGATGCCTTGACTTTTACTCCTCCTGCGTTGTGACGTCTTCGTCTTTTACGACACGCTGTAAAAAAAACAACAACAAAACACTTTTTTTTTTCTAAAGGGGACTTTTTTCTCTTTTTGCCTCATCTGTTGCCGTGACCACTGGACTACTTTACTGTGCTGACTCAACACATGAACACAGAGGAGGAGGATTACATCACATGTGTCACTTCCTCTTTCTTGTGTCTTAAAGACTAACTGGAGCTCAGCTCTGACTGTGACGCTGGTGAACCACTGCCTTTCTGCTCCCTGTCAGAGCTTTCTTTAAGATGACAAGGACTGTTTTTATATTAAAGGGTGTGACTTTATTCTTCTTTTTTTTTGCACACTTACAGAATGTAGCATTATGTGCTTTGAAATAACACATGGCTTTCTTTTTTTTGTTGTGGTCTGAAGGCCAAAATGTCTTTTATATCTGACTGTAAAGAAAAATGGAAGAACATTCCCGAGCTTCTCCAGACTCTCTCTGTTCATGATTGTCTAAATATGCAGGTTTTGTTTTTACTCTACACTGGCATTTATACTATTCATTTGACAGTTTTAACAAGAAGACTAAACAAAGACCCCATTGGTGCCTGTTATTATCATGCAATCTTAATCAGCTTACTTTACCTGGATAAGGACGTTAAAGCGTAAGCCTGGCGTTGTGTTCTGAGTTCTTCTTACTGTCAACAGCTCCCATGAAAATACCAGAAAACCAATAATGTGTTTCAATACTTGCTGGCTTCTCTTTCACTTTCTGGAAGTCTTTACTTCACAAATATATGCTTTAATTCAATAAAAATGAGCCTGAAGACGAACAGCTGGGCACAAACTACTAAAACTGGAGTAAGGCTCTATTTTAAGCCACTGACTAATGTACGCTAGTGAGAATTACATTAATATGTCACCCAGTGCAGCTGTGGTAGCTAATGGTTTCCTATCAGGCTTTAGTTACACTAATAACATGGTGTAATGAAGATCAATATATTTTTTGTTCCTGGTCTCTTCATGGGATTCGTTGAGAATAAGAAACGTTTAGATGATATCTGGACTTCTAATTTTTTGATGGAAGGCGTGACTGCGTGCATGAACTACTAAATCTACTTCCTATGTATCGGCTAAACCAGATATGGAGGTGGTCTGGATTGCATCGTGATTGGATGTCAACAATATGCGCATGCAATTTGTGACAGATGTTGTGACACATAAAAAAGGAAAAAAAAAATTTTTTCACGACACCACTTCCTGCCACCCACAAGCTGCCCGGCAGGCGATCCCTCCCCCTGCGAAGGACTAATAGAGCTTGAAACGTCTTCCTCAGCCCGAGGTTCAACTCGTTGTTGTTTCTGAAGCTCTCAGCCTCATCTCAGGGCAGTCCTCGGTGGATGGAGTTGCTCAGTTGTCATTGTGACGGTTGGAAGAGGAGGCCGTCGTCACGGACTTTGGTTATGATCTCAAACCTCGTATATGAACATACTTTAGGTCTCACCAGGACATTTATCCCCATGACACCTGAGCAACTCTCTATAGTGCTACAACTATAAATATAATGTATATAGTACAACCATACATATATTCTATATAATGTATTTATAGTAATACAACTATATCTGAATTGTCAAAGATAGAACAACAAAGGTGTGAACCTTTTATGAAGACGGAGACGGACCTTTATATGATAAGATATTTTAGATAAATGAGATCAAAAACATAAGCGTGTGAACAAACGATCGATGAAATCTTTTCAGGAAGTAAACAAGGTCAAAAGACATCAGAAAACATGTCGTCTCACATCATAACAGACAGCGGTTATAAAACAAGGTTAAGATACAACAATGTATTTAATAGAAGCTTGATTCTAAAAACATGTTGACTAAATCTAAAAAGGAATAACATCTGGCAGCCATTGTTGAGATGTGGTTGAAAGCTTTAGAGAACTTCCATTTAAAGATGTACACGCCGTTAACGAGTCCTGAGCTCAATTAACATGTTCATATCCAATCACAATGCAGCATCGAGCCAACAAGAACACCTGTTCATAGCAGGTGTAAAAGCACAGACCTGTGATCAGATGTCAATGGCCAGATTAACGTTTCCAGTCCGCTTGTTAATAGCAGGTGTAAATGGGTCTATTCTTTTTATGTCTTTTACAATATACACATAAGGAATTCAGTCCTGAACAGGCAGCTGAAGTTAAACTATCAGCTGACTTTTATGGTTTTATTTATTTTATTTTTTTGCATTTCTAACAAAAGATCCCAAACCAGACGTGTGATTGTAACTCCTCTCTGCAGCTCCTCTGCAGCGTATCACCGCACTCGCCTTGTGCCACGAGCTGAACCGAGCACAGAGAACACGCTGCCTCCATCCGACAGCCTTACTCTCCAGATGTGGAGGAGCAGCGGTGGGGCACACCTGTCCCCACACTGACTACTCCTCCTCCTCCTCCTCCTCCTCCAGGTCCCAAAACCTACTGTAACGCCAAAACTCGCCTGATGTTGAGACTTGAGCCGATCTGTCGCATCACCCTAGTTTGTTGAGCCACAACGCGACGGACTCTTTTTCTTTTTCCAGTGAAAATATGGTTTAAAAAGCCTGTTACATTTACAAAACATCCAAATACCAGGTCCAATTCTAAGTGATCACAATGCAGATGTTTTTAAAGATGCATGCTAAATATATTCCGGGTTTTTAATAATAACTTGTTTTCTATCATTTTGAAGGTTAAGTTATGACGATGCAATTTTCCGAATGTTTTTACTTTTGAAAAACAAGCGGCTTGTAAAAAATATTTGTAGATTTGTCTTGTATTTTCCTCCTTTTGGTAACTGTAGCTTGTGTAGTGCGATAGGCCTTTTTCCATTATTAAACCATTTATTCCTTACATGTCTCTTTGTTGCCTCACTTTGTAGCGTGGGAGGTCGCTGGAGGTGAAGCTATCTTTAAGAAATGATGTGAACATAATGACCATCCTCACTGTTGTCTTGTGACATAGTTTCACACAGATTCTGCTTTCTGTTTAAATGTGTCTGCTCTCATTAATCATGTTGAAAGTTCTGTGTCACTGGACCAAACAGTAGCAGGGTGTGTGTTTTCTTCTTTTCTTAAGCGTTTAAGAGGAACTTCTGTGAAGAGAGGATGGCAGTGTGGTCGGCGTGTGGTTTTACAGCTTCAAAAAAAAACAAAAAAAAAACACGGACAGAGAGCCCCGGACTTCCTGTTCACTGCTGCTCACAGAGCTCACTTCAGAGGGTTTGACAAGAGCTCTCGCTGACAACCGACGAGGGACCAACACAACAGATCCTCTCTTCTCATCTGAAGCCCAGCCGGTAAGATGCTGCGAGCGTTGCTCATTGCCGCCTTTCTGGTGATCAATCCCACCCGATGGTTAAATGTCATGGGGGAGATTTTCAACACACCTGTAGCACCTACAGGTGGGACACATTTCTGCTGGAGGTGATGATGATGATGAACGATGAACGATGATGATGTGTTGTCAGTGTGCAGAGGCCGTTGGAGACATGAACGTATGTTACATCCTGGATGGGATTCTCATCCTTTACGGCGTCATTCTCACCGTCTTATACTGCAGGTTGAGGGTAAGACAAACAGGAACAACACACACACGCACACACACACACGCCATGACGAGTGTAAGAAAGTGCAGAACTGTTCCTTATGGTTGTGTTAGCGTTCTTCCAAATGACGATGCTGACAGAAATATGATTATTAACACTATTCTAAAAGTTTTGTTCAGATATTCTCTATATTTTGCACATAAAAAACTAAAATGTTCCCCTATCCTATAGAAATGTAGATTATTCTGTCGTAAATGATCCTAACTCCCTTGATATATTTCCTCATTCATATTTGTTTATTTCATGCTCACTGTAGCAGAGTCTCTGATGTATCTGCTCATTTTAGAAGCAAACTCTTCATATGGTTTTGAATATTTCAGCACTTTTGCCAGTTAAACACTCACACATTGGAGTTTAATTTACACCTCCTGATAAATCTTATGTGAATCTCACAATCATTTGTTCTTTCTGATTTGTCTTTGACAGATGATTCCGTCCAAAAAAACAGCTGCCAATCAGCCTGAGGTAAAATTAAAGTTCTATATTATTGTGGGGAGAGAAAATAACTAAAATACAGGACAGATACTGTTTTCTTTAATGCTTTGGCTTCATTTTTTTTGTTGGTACTTCGCCCTCAAAGGCATTAGTTCTGCTTTAAAGCCAACCTCGATCTGTCATTTCCTGTAAGCTCAAGCTGACCACCGAACATCATTATTTATACACGCACACAGTCACAGTTTCCACCAGTGTTTCTTCACACAAATGTGTCAAGATCCCACTTCCTGCTAATTATATGCATTTAATCATTGATCCTCAAAGATTAGAGTGAGTAAGATGCCTCGAAGGAGTAACTGTATTTCACACGTTACACCCAGCGCTCTGTTGTGTTTACTAAGAAACCATTTCCACTGAATTCCTCTCAACTGTTTTTGTCCCACAGAAGCAGCCGGCTTCGGGAGGCATCTATGCGGTGAGACCTCTCATTCTAATGATTAACAAGACATTTAAAAAGGCACATGAAGGAAAAGTGACAGCTTAAGGCCCAGTGGATAGTAAAGAACCTTTTTTTTTTTTTTTTATTCACCTACCTGGCTGTCAGAAAAGAAAAACACTTTGACTCAGTGCAGGAAATGCTCACAGCATTGTGTTGTAGAAATGTATTTAAACTTTTAACACCCGGTGTTTACTTCTCACTAGTTTGGATGTCTGTTTTCTGCAGGGTCTGACCACTCACAGCATTGATGTCTACGAGACCATCAAAATGGATAAAAAGCCGATCGTCTGAAGGGTTTGGGTGCAGAGAGGATGCCGAGCACAGAAACACTGCGTCGAACCCCTCAGAGCTTTATACTGTATATTAAGTTGTGCCTGTGTAGAGTTTCTATGACTTTTCTCTTTGTAAAAATACTATTTTTATTCAGAATACTATATGTGTGAAATGTTAAAACTAAATGAATATAAGAAGTTACTAATAAAGCCATTGTCAGTGTGTTTCACAGCTGGTTTTTCACAAGTTACCAAGAAAACAGAAGTTTGAATTTATCTTTTGTTTCTGTTCGTGTTCCCTTTTTTCAGCCATTTTGCTTCACTTCATGTGAAAAACACTCACGAGGAAGGAGTGCAATGAATGATTATTTTTTATTAACAGTTAATCTGATAATTATTTTTTCATAATCTTTCAAGCGTGTAAAATTACAAAATTATGAAAAAGGCCCCTCACAATTTCCTAAAGCTCGAGGTGACGTCTTCCAACGTCTTTCTTTATCTGACCAACAGTCCAAAGATTCAGTTTCCAATGATATGAAGGAAAAAACAGAGTCTAATTCCTTCCATGTGTGAGAGATCAGCTGATTCAGAATCTGATATGAAACAGAAATTATGAAGATTTTCACAACTAAGAAGCTGGAAGTAGCATTTTAGATTTTTCTGTTTTACATAAATTTTCTGTCAATCAACTAATTGATCAATCGACTAAACTTATAAAGTAGATTTGATTAGTCCTGAAAATCATGTTGTGGTTTTAGAGTTAAACAAATCTCGAGCTGATTCAATTTAATTTGATTAAATTTTGCATCACAATGTTTGGAACACCGTTTTCGTTTCAACAAGTTTCATGTCCATTTTATCACTCTGCAGTTTTTAAAACACAATCTCAACTCTCTTAACTTAATCTCAACTTAAATTGTCATAGACTTCTCAGATATGCTTCATGTTTATGGAAGAAATCAACATTACATGATCATTTTTGTCAATTTTCTGGAGCAAATCAAAAACACCCCAAATAGTTCCAATCTTGTAATTGACCAGCATTAAGGGAGCATTTAGTTTGAGCATATAGACAGTTAATATAACATGTATCATGTCTAAAAATGGCTGATTCTTTACAGAAACATACAACAGCACCAGAGGTCACAGTGTTTGACAGCAGCAGTTCCTCAACTATTGTCTCGCCTACTTATTTACACAGAAACATAACTGTTGATGTATTCAAAACAGATTCATAACAGTGCGCTCTGTGGTTGTGTCCTGTTCTCCCCCAGGCTCTTCACAACAACACCAGAAACACTCACTCACTCATCCAGACTTCTGTTGCAACACGACACACTTGTGTTTCACATCTCAATGTGTGAAGTTGGGGGCTCGGCTGCATTTGAATAACGGTGAATTGAGTATTCATTAGACGAGACACATGCATTTTTTTGGGCGTTTGTAATTATGATTTTTTTTTCACAATGCAATGCTTTATAAATGCATTTTGAATTTAAGATGTGTGCTATTTATAAGCCCTTTAAAAAGGCAGAGCCTTATACGTATAGGTTTATAGCTGACAGAGTCATAATAAAACGTACTTTTAGTGGCCTGTAACTGTGTTAACCAACATTTCTGCTGAACCCTCTGTATATAGGAGTTTGGTATCCCAAAGGACAGTGTGAAACCTTTTTTATTATGTTTTAATAATATTGTTTTCTGTCATATTCTCTCATTTATTTTGCTCTGTTTTTCTCTCTCTTGCATGAACAGCTCTGTAAAGTATAATTAAGTTGAATTATTAACCGTAGATGAATACAAATAAATAAATCAGCTTATGCTGCAGGATGTCTATTCTTGTGTTTATTTTCCGACATGATGTTAAGTGATGACAAGTGAAAAGAACGATTTTCTCAACGCCACGTAAACGCAGCACCAAACGGGCGTGTCCAGCCGAGCAGTGGGCGGAGCCTGACGCAGACAGGTGTAGAGGCTGAAACCTGTGTTGTAGGTATATCTCCCTGTGCGTGACAAACAAGCAGGTTTTTGTTTGGTTAACACACGCTTTACTTTTATTTTCCGCGTTGGATCAAATAGCGTTTCAAGTTTCCACCTTCAGGCGTGTACCTTTACTTTGTCTGCTGAGTTCACGGTGCAGGCTCTGCAGAGGACTTTGCACAGGGAATTAAGTTTATGCAGTTTACAAATTTCAACAATATTCAACCAGAGGACGACGCGTGGAGGATTTTGTATTTAGTAAGCATCATATGTGTGATTTGAAGAGGGAACACCTGTTGCACCTGCCCTCCTGCTGCGTGCTCCTCACCTTGCGTGCCGCTGGGCTTCCTGTGAGATCTTAAAGCAGATATCGACCACGAGAACTTGATAACCGCAGTGGCAACAGCTCAGAGAGGAAGGTGATTCACACCAGCTTTTATTTTGGGACTAAAGATGGAGTTGAAGGGGCAAAGGGCAAAATGTCTGGCGCTGCTTTTACTAGTTGGTGAGTTTTCTGTTACATTCATTTACATGACAATTCACTGTTTTACACAACCTGCACTGCTTATTATCTTCTTGTGCTTTTCCAAAAAGTTACTGTATTATTCCAAAAACAAGAGTTGCATTATGTCTCATACTAAATACACTAAATACACATTTAAACACTAACCTTATTGTCATTGATACTCTATAAGTTTTCACTATAATAATCTTGGAAGGACAGAAAACAGAAGTTACAAACTGCTTT
The DNA here is from genome assembly GCF_004355925.1 of Anarrhichthys ocellatus. NCBI lineage: Eukaryota > Metazoa > Chordata > Actinopteri > Perciformes > Anarhichadidae > Anarrhichthys > Anarrhichthys ocellatus. Next base: position 2,621,523 of record NW_022280084.1, on the reverse strand, counting down.
ACAGGAGAATCATGGAAATAAATACTAACTCATGGTGCTTCATGGTAATTTGCACTTCTTTTTATCTTTCATAAAAGATATGTGGATATGGGGCGACTGTGGCTAAGTGGATAGCAGGACCGTCTTTCAATCAGAGGGTCGGCGGTTCAATCCCCGGCTCTGCTAGTCGCATGTCGATGTGTCCTTGAGCAAGACACTTAACCCCAAAATTGCTCCCGTAGCTGTGCCTAGACTCTGAATTGTAAGTCGCAAAGCGTCTGCTAAATGACTGTAATGTAAAATCTTTAACAGAATAACACTTTGATATTCCAATAAGCAAATGGAGTGAGGATATAGACACATTTGTGTACTTTAAAAAAAGAAATTCATATAATATCTATATGTCTGTGTAAATCTGTCTGAACTCATGATTACTGTCTGAATATTGTTGTCTTACACCATATCACCAAAAGTATGCGGACACCTCTGATCTTGGTGGCACAGTCCTATCTGTCTCTTTTCTGATGTGTGGGCGTGTATTTAAATTTTTCTGAAGATGGATGACCAAACATTAATGATGATGTTTCATCATTCAGTATACACTCTTTGGCTAGACACAAACTTTCCTCTTTTACTTTAGTTTTGGACTGTTTTCATGATCCAGGTATTTCCAGTGAAGGGAAATCGTCAAGCGAAATAAGATTTGTTTTTACACAGTATAGTGCTTCCAACCTTGTGGCAACAGTTTTGGTGAGGCCCTCTCATGTTTCAACGTCTGTGCACAAAGCCAGGTCCATCAGGAATTGGTTTCATTCAATTTTCAAGAACGTAACTGGCCTGCACTGAGCCCGCTGACCTCCTCGGCCCAACACCCTTTGAGAAATGGAAACGTCGGCTGTGATCCAAACCTTATCAGCCAACCTCACTAGGTGGCCGAGTGAGGAGCAAATCCCTGCAGCCGGGCTCAGGATCATCTGGTGGAATGTCTTCACAGAAGCGTGGAGGCTGTTTAAGCAGCAGATTAACTTCTAAGGTTTAGGAACGAAATGTTCAACAATCGCTCACAAACTGTTTGTCCCGGCAGGTGTGGAGGAAGAAGCAGCATGACAGAATGTGGCTCAGTCACATTTTTACTTTCGGTAAACATGAATCACAACTGATTGCCCAACATGCATCCGCCTGTCTTTTTGTGGCTAATTCTGTCGCTACACGATTGCTGTTCTCTCCGTCTTTGGCTGCGGTTTATATTATTTAGGCCGTGCTGCTCCGATTAAAAGAGGAAATGCACCTTTAAACTGTTGTTTTTCCCTTTAATCCTGGAACCAAAGGTGTGATGAAGTTACTGTTGTGCAGAGTGAACAGGAAAAGCTTGTATGACCCAAGCTTGTGACCCAAGTGAACCTGTGTTTGTCTTCTTTCAGTGTGTGTTTAACTCTTTCAGGTTATTGTTTATCTCTATTGACTCTCACCTCTATTTTCATTTCTCGTTGCCTTCCTCTGAAGTTAGTCTTATGTGTCTCTTCCTTTCTCGATCATTTTAATGGCATAAATGATCGAGGTGTTCTTCTTCTGTCGCTCTCTTACAACTCTGTCCTTTTTCTCTCTCCACTCCACAGTTGGGTCACCCACACTGTAGTTCTTTGTTGGCCAAATTTAAACTTTCTGTGTGAAGAGACCAGTTTGTCCGTGTGTCCGACTGTGTTGGATGTTATCTGTGGGAGACGGCCCTGTCCCATACTGGCTGCGGTGTAATCATTAATTGAGCTCGTGAATCAGTAACTACAAAAAAAAAAAAGTGTCACCCCAGAAATCAAAGGGCAAATGTTTGGCTTTCCCTGTTTGAGTTGTAGAAGCATTGCTCTCTCACACCCTTTCCCCTCATGATTGTGTTTCTGTCCCACGCTCAGACTGAGACTTCTAACCAGGTGTGATTAAAGTACAGTCAATCTTAGTCATCAGTCGGCACTGATGACAGCTTTGATAGCACTTCACTCATATGAGACTCCATGGCCACCATACTGAAGCATCTGTGTGAGGAAAAGTTGAATTCCTGCGCTGCATTTATTAAAGATGCAATGTTTTGGTCATGGACTTTTGTCAGGCATCAAATTCACAACATGAAATCTTTCTACTAAAGCCACAGGCTGCAACTACAAATCAAAGGGAAAGGTCAGATCTACTAGAGGCAACTACACCCATAAATAATACAAAATAAACACAAGACAAATGGTATAGTGTAATGTCAACAACAATAGAATACAACTGATAAGTAATATCTTAGAAGATATTCGGTGGGTAATGAAAAATAAACGAGTTTTTTCAATAAGAGGAGTTGGAATAAGAGTCGGGTGATCAGACAATAACCAGTCCAACTCTCATATGTTTTCATAATCTTCAAAATAAACAGACTTTTGAAACGTTTAAACAAAGACAACAGAATAATTGACGATCAAGGAATTTAAACAAAATAATCGGACATAACGCAAAAATATCAAGATAATGTAGAGGAACCTCTCAAACAGCATCTAAACCATCACATAACAAAGACTCTGCAGAAGCTCTGTTCAGACTCAAACATTTCTGCCTTTGAAGAAAGAATTAAGACTCATAAAAGCACTATTGTTCAAGTTGTTGGCACCGTCGCCCCACAGCATGAAGGTCCTGTGTTCAAACCGTCCCTGCGCCTTCTGTTGGGAGTTTGCATTATTCTTTGTGTCTGCATGCCGACAGACGAGCAGGTTAGGTGAACCGGTGACGGCGCGTAGGTGTGAATGAGTTTTTCTGTCTACGCACAAAACTGTCTGGGGTATTCCTCGCCTCTCGGCCAACGCATCATGGGGTCCCGTCAAGGCCTCCTGCGATGCAGTGTTTAGGAAATCAATAGACTAGACTATTCATCATGAAAAACAAAGAAGGAAAGCTGTTGTTAGTTTTTAATTGTAGTCTAAAAGGAAACTTCCTCGTAAGGGATCAATACTTCACTTGTCAGTGAATAGTTTCCAGCTTGTTTTATCTGACCATATTCAAAACCGCAAAATATTCAACTTACAATGATGGGAAACAGAGAAAAGTAGCAAATCTTCACATTTGAGAAGCTGGAACAAGCAAATGTTTGGTAGCGGCGTGACTCTGGGGATGACGGTCAGTCAGTCACTTTGGTCCAGACTGAAATATCTCATCTGTTGGAGGGATTACCATAAAAAAGGTTAATATCTGTGATTTACTGCATTTTACGTGACTTTTGATGCCACAAAAAGGTAATTACCAGAGGCTAACCTTTTTAATTAATGGTCAAATTGTTCAAGCGCTCTCCTCGTACCTCTCGCACTCCCTCACCTTAATTTGATGACGCCCTCTCTCCTCAGCGGTGTGTGTGCAGGCGGACTTTGTGGAGCCTTCTCAGCCCATCACCTCCCAGCGCTCCTTCGCCGAGAGCGAGACCAGGCTGCCCTGTCACTACCAGGTGGAGAAAGGGGAGAAGGTGGTGCAGGTCTCCTGGTACAAGGAGCTCCACGACGGCAGCAAGGACCAGATCATCACGGCCCACTTCGAGGACGGCCACACGGGTGAGCTGCAGCGAGGGGTTGGAAGTGTAAATAGGCAGGAATACAAACTTTTAGATACACTTTTAGAGTATTTGTTTATATTGTTGTATCAAACATTTTATTTCACAGAGTTTGAGTGTTTCACTTTCGTTTTTTGTAGTTTTAGGATTTGACACTTCTCACTGCTGTAGCCATAAATCTGCCCCTGCGACTAAACGGGCACTGAGTTCAAAGGGCATGCAATAACTGATAACCGATAACCATCAAAACCAAATGTCCTTCCAGTTTATTGCAACTAGGTTGAACTTTTTTTATTCTGTAGGTTCAGAGCTCGAATCTGGAAATGATCTGAAATGAGATCCTATAAATCCTAACTCTGGCTTAACCTCTTGGCACAGAAACCAATGTTTTACAACTTCTGCCTATTCTGTTTGTTTCATCTTAATATTAGACTGACAGATTTACAGACTTATATCTCACGTTTGCAATTCTATCATAATTCTTTAAGTTGGCCCTTAGGCCATGAACACAAACCAATATTTGGCAATTTCAGCCTGTTTTTGCACTACTTATATGCATGTTTACACATAGAATCATATCATTTTAAGGGGGAACTTAGGCCTTGCACTTTTTTACAGTTTAAAAGTACTACTAAGTAAAACTACGCATTCTCTATAGTTTGGTCTGTGATATTTTTCTGTATATGGCCCAAAGGCAGAAAAAGTTAGGGCCACCCCTGGTTAAGTTTTACACCTTGGTTATTTGTCTATAAGGTGAGGCTGTGACGTCTTTGGATGAATGCTGGTTATTTTGGCCAATGCCTATAAATCTATTAACATTTCCTGGAGTCAACACTTTTGACGAAGAATTTGTATTGTTCCCATATTTTAAAAATATTTTTTGTCTGTTTGAGCTTTGTTTAAAGGATGATGAACATGTGGCCTGAGCTGAAGTCTTTGTTTTGTTTGTCAGAGTTCGGGCGTTACTCCGGCCGGATGAGGTTTGAGAGCGGGAGCCCCACGGTGAACTCGGCTCTGCTCATCCCCAGCACAGATGAGTCGGACAAGGGCAGCTACACCTGCCACATCTCCACCTTCCCCAACGGAAACTTTGAGAGGCACATCACGCTCGTCGTCTGGAGTAAGAGTCACCCTCGTACTTTCTCTCTCTCTATCTTTTCGGCGCTCCCACACTTTCCTAATCCTATCGGAGCTGCTGTAATGATGTTTAAACCGTAATCATCTTTGTAGAAGAGAAAGCCAACCAGAAGATTTTCAGCAGGTTTGTCAACGTGGCCACAAACACTGACAGCATATCTAAAGCTTCAGCGGGTGAAAAGCGAACTGAAAAAAGTGAATATCGTTTTGCATAGTATATTTTTGAACATTATTTATTGCAATGACTTGAAATTGTAAGTTTGAAACGGAACCAAAAAGTGGATATTAACAGGTTAGTGGGTCTTCACTCTGTAGAAGATGTCCAAAACTGTGTCTTCAGTCTGGAAATCACACCAGTGCTTCACTAAATCATGAACTAAACTAGGAAGGTCCACTGCTGTAATGTTTGATGGACTGAACACAACCCCACAATTGGCTAACCCCCCCCGTCTAGACGTTTTTCACTCACACGTGTCACACAACATTTACGCTTTCATATTAATCTATGCAGTTGTCTGCACCGGCTCTGACAATCATTTGTGTGTCCTCCTTCATCACTTACTGAGATACTTGCATTGTGTCCTGATTTCAGTGGAAGCCTAATAGCAGCTGTGGGGATCCCGTTTTTTGTTTTAATTGGATCCTCCTCCTAGTAAAACATGTAGCGCTGCCATCTGTTCCAAATTACTTTCTCTTGTTGCACCATCAGGTCATGAGTGGTGACAGCTGAGTTGTAAGCTTGTCCCAACACGCCACAGATCAGACAAACCTACAGAAATACACTCACTAGTAACTGCCAACCTCCAGCATCGAATTCCCTCAACTCCTTAAACCTTAAAACATGTAACCAATAATTGTTGAATCCATAAGTAGAGCAGGGTATTATCCCTGCAGGAAATTCCTTCCCACGTATCACCTGTCAATCACACGCTGAGGGCGATACTGTGATGTCATGTATTTTAGAGTTTCTGTTTACAAGGTTTGAGTGTCTACAGGTAGTGTCCTTTTCTTTGTGTGTTAATCCATAATGGAGATTTCTGCTAATGCTAACTACCTGTTTAGTCTTCTACGTTAATAATCCGAAAAGATTTACTAGGTGTTTACAACAGCCAACGCTGCCATGAGCTGGGCGTGAATCACAACCGTGTTAAACCTGTTGGTTACCGAGAGCAATACAACCGAAATAGTTTTATGTGAGAATATCCCTGGGGACATTTACGCACATAGTTTCTTGTCTTCTTGCACAATTAATCAATCAATCAATCAAAATGTATTTTTATAGCACATTTTAAAATGCAACAGAAGTTGCCCAAAGTGCTGCACATACAGTAGATACACAGTCATACAATCAAAGACTGGATTGATAACAGTACTTGACATTAAAATCAAAGACTAACTGACACAAATCACACAAAAGTGCCATGTTAAAATCAAAGGTGATAGGCCAGGGAAAGGAGAACATCGGTAAGGTGGATGACAACCCAACATGAAGGGGAATGTTGTTCCAGAGCTTAGGGGCAGCAGCAGAGAAGGACCGGTCGGCCCGGGTTGTCATTTTTGTTTTCGGAAAACAACTAAAGGCTGTTGGCCGAGAGATGTTGGTGAGCGAGGTGGGGTATAGGGCTGCAGCGGGTCAGACAGATAGACTGGGACGTCGCCAATTAAACACTTAAAAACAAATAACATTTTAAAATGAATTCTGTACTCTACAGGGAGTCAATGAAGGGATTTTAAGATCGGTGAAATGTGGTCACGCCTGCGTGTTCCAGTTTAAAGTCTCGCTGCTGAGTTCTGCACCAACTGAATTACGATGGACTTGATTTAGTTCATATCCTTGAGGATCCTCTACATATTGTTAATGTTCATGCCTGATGTTGTTTCACTGTTGCTCACCGTCTGTATTTCATTCCTCAGTAAGATCCTGGTGGTGCCTAGTTTTCTTGATTATGGTTTCCTCTGTGTTCCAGGATGTATTTAAGGTCTTTTTTTATAACAACGTTCTTATCTGAATCTTCCAGTGCTTGTTGCTTGAACTTGTCCCACAATGATGATCACTAGTCAAACATTCAGTGACGTCCTGGTTTTAATGGATCTAATTACAGCCACTTTAGGTAATTTTAGGTGAAGACAAATTTACCTCGAGCAGGCTTTAGGAAGTATTAATTAACTCTTAATGCGGTAATTGTAGGGAATGTACTTTACGCAAATGGTTTACCACATCATTGTTACTACTAATACTATATTTACAATAATAATTATTGTGTTTTTAGCAAGTAATACACAAAGTATTGTCTATAAAAGCAAGAAAATACAAAATCTGAAAACGCAACCCAATTCATATAATAGCCTACAGTACAATTATACACAACATCAAAAATATTTTGTGTTGGATACATAAAATACATAATAAAGCAAAAACGTTAGTAAGTAAATTGATTTATCTGTTAAAAAAAGACATTTTGTTGTTTTAAATAAAACCATGTAGCGATATAAAGATGTCATGCATTTTCATTCATACTTAAAATTGACAACATGTTTCTTAACACATTTCATCTACTTCTTCACCCTGAAAAATCCAGAATCTATGAATATGAAAAGTGAAGCTCAAACACAATAAGCAAAACGTACGTTTGATGCCTCTCAACTCACCCTGTTTCTCTTTCCTCCTCGTCTCAGTTTTACCCATCTCCAACTTGGACCCTGTGCTCCTGGTGGAGGGCCAGTCGTACCGCGTGGCCGCCTCCTGTCGAGCCGTGGGCCGCCCGGCTCCCCGCCTCTCCTGGGACACCGACCTGCCGGGCCAGTCCCAGAACCGCACCAAAGAGGGCGGGTCCGTGTCCAGCTACTACTCCCTGCACCCTTTGCGCAGCATGAACGGGAGAAAGCTGGACTGTCTGGTGTGGCATCCCGGCCTGGTGCAGCCGCGCAGGATCTCAAACCGCCTGGTGGTCCAGTGTGAGTACAGCTGATGATGATGATGATGATGATGTCGTGTTTTTAGGCCAAAAATAGACCAAAAGCAGATTGTAGTTTTTAAATAGAATTTAATATTTTCTCGAGGGTAGAGCTTGTCTAAGTGCAGAAATCATCTTACTGGTTGAGTTAAACATCAGTGGGAGGAACCACCCTTTGTCTGAGAATATAATTCCATGCTGTACCAACTGTGTACAGTGTGTACTAATATCAGAGTGTACTACTTATTAGTGAATATGCCTGCACATTTAGTACTAACAGGAAATATGCAGCACACCCGTAGATCGATCGAGCTGTGGCTTCGGAATGTCCAAGTCAGTTCCACTTGACAGAAGAGAGTGAAGATTGTAATACTTCTTTGAACTGCCTCGCCACCAGCCACAGTTTTAATGTTTGTAATTTGTAAATGTTTTTTTATGCAGCTGTGACCAACCCCTCAGACAAACTGCACAGTCAAAAAATGTGCTTTTTTTTAGTTTGCATACTGACCGATTTAAGTACACTGACTTTCTTTTAGTGCAAAGATCTGCTGATGATTTCTGTGGTATGTAGCTCGGGCTCTGTTTCTGACTCATAGATAGATTCATGGTAACTTTGTTTCGTTTAGGTGTGTCCGTAAGAACTTCATACCAGAGCCGTGGAACGGGAACACCTTAATGAAATGTAGTATTATAAATAAATCATTATTATTAGCTACAGCTGTGTGTTTCCTGCAATGTCTGCATTGTAAAAGGCATATTCCACTCAAAGCATGGGAAACATTTAATGACGGTGATGTTATCAGGCATGACTTCATGACTTAATTAGATTTGTAATTAGCATTCTCACCAAGATGAGCTAACCTAGAGCTTGGTGAATGATCAACTAGGAAACCTTCTTTTATTTTTCCAAATGACTTGTAGTAAATGTACATACAGTATACTAATCTATACTGTTTTATTGCAGTTAAAATAATGCATTATGTATATGCATGTAATATTACTTTCACTTCTCACTTTTCACCTTCACCAAATAAATAAACCTATAATCTAATCTCAAATAAGAACAAAGTAGTTTTCAAAATATTTTTTTAATAACATTTTTGAGATATTTCTGCAGCAGTTCTACCACCGTTCACAATGTATTTAGAATTTTTGCAGCTGTGAGTAGCACCTCCATTTCTTTTGTAAATAGCATTTTTGGACAATAGTGCACATCTCAGAATTTAAAGTATTTCTAATTTTGTCAGTGTGACACACTTTGAATCTGCTCAGAATTACTATGGAGTTTACAATTAGGACACTGTTGCATATTGTATGTTCAGTTCAACCTGTTTTAGCTCCTCCTGCTAATGGCTCATTTAACCCACTGTGGCCTTTTCCCCTTTGGCTGCCCTGCAGGAGCTATTTGTATAGCTTAACATTCCTATTGGGAAAGTAAATGGCTGGCAGTAGACTAAACATGAAACAATATTGGCAGATTGCTGGGAAAGTGTATGAGTAATGCTTCGTCCTCCACTATCACCCTTCAATTCAGTTCCTTCTGTACGCAACAACGGCTCTCTGTCCAGTGTAATGTGACAGCTCAATGTCGCCCAGAGGAGCGGACTCAAGTCACGAATCTGATGACTTTAGACGTGACTCGACAAAAATCTGACTCTGCTATCAGACTTACAACTTAACTTGAACGCAAATGACTTACTCCATTTGTACTTTAACCTTTTGACTTGGAATGACTTGATATTCTCCCCAAGCCCAAAGATTAAAATGTACTTTACCATAAATAATTGCAGTGTTGGAATATAACTAAGTACATTCACTCAAGTACTGAACTTAAATAGAAAATGTGATGGACTTGTACTTTACTTGAGTATTTCCCTTTTATACAACACAAGTTATACTTTTACTTCACCACATGTGAGAACAGATATTGTGCTTTTTACTCCACTACAATTACCTGACAGCTTTAGTTATTATTTACAATTTCTTATACTCTCTGTCCAGTAAATACAAAAGTAAAAATTCTTCTACTTCTTAAGTTAAGCAAACTCTTTAAAGTGAGATTTAAGAGTGAGATTTTCCAAGTGCTATATAAATATCACGGCTGTGCTATCTGTACAATAATTAGACCAGTTTTAAACGTTAACATTCTAAATGTGTCACCGTTTATTCCCGGTTGCAGTGTATGTGAATGACGTCAGCTGACAGGAAGTAAACATGCACCCAAGCTGACAGTGAATACAGGTATAATCAGACAGACGGTATGAGGGAAATTAAAATGTTGAACATTAAAGCATGTAAACATAGTAGAAACAAAAAAGACAAGTATGAACCTGGAAATGAGCTTAATGTCTCCTTTAAGTGAATCTTTTAATGCAGGGTTTTCCCTTATACGTACGTTTACATAAGTAAAGGATGTGAATACCACCACTGAATCATCGTGCAGCAATCGACTTTAGATTATCCTGACAACAGATGTGCAGAGCTGTACAGAGCATTGCCTCAGCAGGAGGAGCAGTGCAGACCAGGAGAGACTCTGCTGTCCTCAGCAACATGCAAGACACTCGACTCAGAAATGACATACATTAGTAATTGTGTCACTGGAAGGACATCATGTACCAGAACACACTGGTTAATTCTGTAAATTTAATATACTTACTTGGTATTAAATGTTGGTGCATGACTCAAAACCCAGAGTTTAGTGTACTTTGACTTGACTTCATTGCCAGGTCTTCAGACTTATTCGTGACTTGCAAAACAATTGCTTCTGTCCCACCTCTGCAGACTTAATCAGTATGAGAACGTAAAGTAGTGCTGAGGCAACTTCATCTTTGGATAATCAAAGACACGAAACAGCCTCACACATTTATGGCCCTCTCTGCTGATACAAATCCTAACATACAAGGTTTTTCTGTTTTTCTGTCAGACCCCCCAGACGCCACCATCTCTGCTGGTACAGGGGACTGGTTTGTGGGTTTGGAGAAAGCTGAACTGGTCTGCGGCAGCGGAGGATACCCCAAACCTCAGAACATCACCTGGACATGGTACCGTCATCAGTCTGTCTGCTGCTCATGCACATTGCTCATGCACATTAACCGTCTGGCTGCCAGCAAGAATCTGACAATTACATGTTAATTCAACCCACTGGGATGCTATTTGCACTAATTGCTCTTTACATGGCACTGGAATGTGTCTCACAGCATATATAAGCCACTGCGATCACATACACACACACACACACACACACTCACACACTACTACACACCTGTGAACAACGAGGAAGTGTGCTTTGAATGTAAAAGAGGGCGTCTTTCTCTCCTGGCTTAATTCACCACAGAATAAAAGCTGTGGTGTCGTGTTGCGCAATTTGAAGTCAGAAGATTGAGAGAGATATTTTCACATGAGGGAGGGAGTAAGCGACACAAGGAAGGGCAGGAGACACATGCTAAGCACTTAATCATAGTGCCATGCTTTAAATATCACTCTAATGCCTGGTAAAACACAGGGTCTGTGCTTAAATTAGAGAGACCGTACCAGCTATTACAGCTACGACTGAACACACGATGATCAAATGTTGTGTGCTGAGTGGAAAATATTTTAGCCATGAGGCAATCTTGAAATATTAAGATTATTCCGGATTAAGGTTTTTCATCCCCGCAGACCCTTCGGCGCGTTCATCATTACAAGATCACGCTGTGTGGACAAGCATTGTTGTGCTATAATTTCGATTTTGATGGGGAAACAGACTCTGGGCTACTGTAGAAACACGGGGGTCTGCTCTGTATGTAGATATAAATGTTCTAGGGTAACTATAACACAACCATTCTTATTTTCAGGTGATTATACACTAAAGAAAAGATACTTATTGACAGTATATTCCCGTTTCTTCCCATAGATCCCCCTAAATGCTACACTGTACCTATACCATATAGAGAACCTTTTGAAGAAATAAAGAACATTTTATCTTATTTACTTAATTGTGGAGTTAGATGAGCAGATCGATACCTCTCTCATATCTGCAAGGTAAATATAAAGCTTCAACCTGCAGCCATTTAGCGTAGCTTAGCATAAAGACTGCTAGCGTGGCTCTGACCAATGGTAACAAAATACGCCTGCCTGCATGTCGTTGCATTGGTATTGTGAGAATTTTCTCACAAAGATCAACAAAACGGAATAGAATCTTTTTGGCTGCTGAAGGTGGTTTTGCTCGCTTTATCTGTATCGTTTTCAACCATCTACTCTGTGTCGGATGCAATCTCCTCCTGTGACTCTCTTATAAAAGGCTGTTGAGAAAGGCTAGGTGGAGTTTTGAGAAAAGAAATCTGAGCTTGCCTCTGTTTGGGGGGGTGAAGCGGCAGTTAAATAGCTGCTGCAGCACAGTGAAACCGAGGGCAACATGACCCCTCTCAGTGGACCTAATCAGAAACTGGCTCTCCATTATGTGATGTCTTCAGCTGCACCGTGTACTCGCTAAACTTGCTTAAATCCCCCAAACCTATATTTATTCGGTCTGTTCGGATCAATGGGCGCCAGTCGTAAGCCCAGCAGGTTTTGGTTCAGGTGCAAGGGAATTGATGGTTACACTCTGCGGCGAACCCGATCCTGTGATGTTTTAATTTAGCCGAAACACTTGTGAAGCAAGCCGCTCGCTGCATTTCATGCTGCTGTGTTCCTTCAGGCGTTATTGTAGATTCCTCCTCTGACACAACAGGTTTATATTTTGTACTGGAATGCCCGTCGGTTCACATTGGTCACCAAGATGAGTCACAGCTATTGTTTGGAGCGGTGAGTCGCGTGTTTCTGTACGGTTTATCAATGGGTTCACCTCTGGTTCACATCATTGCCAATTAGTGGTGACATAGTCTTCCGCTTGTCCACAGGAAAGGAGGAGCGGTGCCGGATAGGGTGACTGTGGTGGGAGGAAAGCTGGTGTTTGGGCGGGCCCTCCGCATGAATGACAGTGGGGTCTATGAGTGTGTGGCCAGGAACGACGTGGGAGTAGGAAAAACAGATTATATGTTGACAGTAAAAGGTGAGTGCATTTCAGCTTTGTTGGTGTTTAGGATCACACAGGACTAACATGAAAAACTGTCCTTCTATTGTATGCTTTGTTGGTGTTGAAGGTTGAAATGAGAGGACAGATACTTAGAATGAATCATAAGACAAGTTGAGTTTCAAAGAAAAATTAAATTCTGAGCAATTCTCCTTAATTGTGCAAATTTGCTGCCCCCTTGTGATGGACATGCAGCATGAACTGATGCTGTTTTACCTAATTTAGGATCAAAATTGCTGCAGGAAACATGTCACTGTGGTTTTGTTGCGGTGTGACTCTTTGCGTGAGAGATATTCATCAGGTGTCTTCCCGTCCTCGTCTTTCTTCCAGAGACTTCTCAACAGAAGGGCCCCATCGATAACCTGCTGCTGATCATCATTGGTGCTTCAGCCGGAGCTTTGGTCCTGATCCTGGTCCTGGTCGTCCTGCTGGTCAACCGCTACCATCGACACAAAAACAAAAGGCTTGAGAAGGAGCTTAATGAAAAAACGTGAGCTGCTGGCCCACAATTCTCTTGAAAAAAGCCATGTGGTGACAAACTGGAAAATACTTTTATTCATTCCCCATACCCTGATGACAGCTGGACTGTGAATGTTTTTGTTGTTAACTGCTATTTAAAACTGTTTACACACTATTTTCTGAAATGTAAATGTGTTTTTTTTTTTTTCTCAGGGAGGAAATTCAAAGCTTCTCCAGACAAAACTCCTTCAGGAGACTAAACTCTGTCGGCACAGACCCCAGAGCACAGGTACAGACACACACTGAGAACAATAACCTGCAGAGTTCAGAGAAACCAGGCGGACACACCTGACCCGCCCCAGTGTAGTTTGGGGTGGAGCCGCTGCCAAGACGGCAGCCATGTCTGCTGTGTGGAGGCTGATGATTGCAGGCTGCTGCAGCTTCAAACAAATAATAAGTGTCTATGAACGCTGCATGCTAACATCTCATTCTGGGTGGTTCAGTTTATTTATCTTTTGCTCTCATGGTCGCTAACTTTCTCTCACTTTCTCTCTTTATTCCAGCCTGAAGATTACGCTCTGCTCAGAGTAGACAGCCGGATGAAAAACAGCCAGATGTCTCTGGTGAGTTCCTCTCTGGGAGAATTATTTGATTCCAGATTCTGAAATGTAAAGAGATGGTGTCTTCTCTGTTTTACAAGATTGTAAATTAAATGTCTTTGGGTTTCAGAACGTTGAAACAAAAGTGTCAATATGACCTTTTTCTTTTTTTTTTTTACAATTTTAGAGAGTAAACAATTAATTGATTAATCTGTGAAATAATCAAGGTATTCATTTTTTGTGGAATTATTATTGCAACAGAAGTAATTCAGTAGTCTAGTCAGTAATAAACATCTGAGAGAAATGCTGAATATTCCCCTTTTTTAAATGAAAATGGTCAAATTTATTCCAAAGATGTAAAAAGCGGCATCAATTACTAGCTTCCACAGGTTGTCCATCCCCCTTTAAAACACACAGTTACTTAAAGTAATACTACAGTATATTAACTTACATGATTGAAAAGAAACTGATGAATACATAAATAACAACAATTTCTGTATTATCATATTTATTGTGTGAGAACTGAAGAGCCCTTTCATCGGTGTTTGTATCCCCGCCTGCAGGAACGACCCGTCTCCACTCTGAGCGGGAAGTGGGGGCCTCCAGCAGGGGTAGAGGTGGACGAACTGGGACGCCCCGTCGTCTGGGACGACGGCAGGGAGAGCCTGAGAGGAGCAGAGATGGACAGAGAGAAAGAGGAGCGCAGGAGGAGGGTGGAGTCCTACCTGAAGAGCAGCAACATGTCTCTGGTATGTGTCAGCATCCCAGAGAATAGATTGGAACGCATTTAGTTTCGTTTGTAATGAGTCATACGGTATCGTGTTTTATTTGCTGCTGAACCTGCGTCGTCGCTGTCAGACGCTTTCTTGGAGACGGAACAACCGGACTTCAAACATATTTTTCAAAACAAATTCATCTGGGCAGCTCTGTCCATTTCAAATGATCACATTGTCTTTAATTTATGTACAAATAGGATAAAACAACCAAGTAAACTTGGTACATACTTAACACCAGTGAATGTATCACAACCTGATTGGCTACCCTTAAACACTCATTAAGTGGAGTCAGTTTTTACAGGAAATATCTGCTCTACAGGGTTGCATTCAACACTGCCAAAATGTAGAAAAGTTTATATTTCCTGTCTGTTTTTTAAAGCAGAAGTAGCAGTGTATTATTGACCAACCTGTTGTGAAAAGATAGCACTTCATGTTCCTGCAAAAGCAGAGAATTTACCAACCGGAGTCCTTTCACCACCTTAAATAGGGTTGTATATGTCGCTCTAATGTTGTGTTTTTGTACCTGTTTTCTTCAGTTTTTAGCCTGCATAATTCCTGCATACATTGATTTTCACTTTGAACAAACACCAGCAGACATACAATACTGTGTCTCATAGGCTGTTTTAAAATGTATTGCAAAGTTGGAGGATGTCTTGTTAAAACCAAAGTGAACACACCACCTTATTTTGGATTTTTGGAGCAAGTGTTTAAGCCCATTTGATATCATAGCAGTGAACTTTTCACAACAAATAAGGATTTGCCCATTTTTTATTAATAAAAAAGAAAAAGAGGAGTAAAACATATCTACATCCAGCGCTAGAGAGGGAGAGACAGTAATGTGTTTCTATGCCGTTTATACCAGGACTCAGGTCTGCCCTCTTCCCTGGTTCCCCTGAAGGCCCAGCAGGACGAAGGCGTCGGGCCCACAGAGCCAGACCTGGGCCACGTCAGAGAGGGAGACCCCCCGCATGGAGAGGACTGGGCTCCCACCCAGTCGGTGGACGAGGAACACGTGGACGACGCGAACAGCAGCCCCTACCAGCTCTCGGAGGCGCTCACCAATCACTTCTACTACAGTAACGGGATCCTCAGGCCCAGGCCACACTCCAACGCCATCCTGCTGCACCCCAGAGGACAGATCATCTAGACCACAGACTCTCATCCAAAACATGAGAGGAGAGAAACGCCTGCATTGAAACTGATGTTATCCTTTTTCAACGGGATGTTTGTTTTGTACAAATTGACTGCAGGGGGTAGTTGACCTCAAGAACGATCCAAACTGTTACTTCTTGCATCTGGATAGTGAGTTTTTGTCTTTTTATTCTCACCCTATGAATACATTTTTGGGGCATTTTATGCCTTTATTAGATAGCCGACAGACAGCAGGAAATAAGGTGAGAGAGAGATGGTGACTGTCATGCAGCAAAAGTACCCAGCCAGACATGAACCAGAGATGGCAGGGTGCCCCATTTTTGGGAAGCTTTTGATCCCGATTATTTAGCTGATGGAGAATTACAGTAGCAGGACGAGTTCTGCCTTTCACAAACAACCACGGAGTGTAAATGAAAGATATTTCACTCCTTAAACATGCACGGAATAAAGGTTCCTGTTACACAATGTTTACTCTGTTATCTATTATCTTATATTGACAAAAACAGAGTCCCAATTAATCCTGACAAACACAATCGGGTGCCTTGTTTACATCAAAGACATTCAGGGAGGATCATATGGACAAGGACACAGTAAACTGTACTATAGTGTTTGATATTTTCAGCTGGGATGCACCTGCAGATAAGAAGTAAGTGTGTGCATTTTTGTAACTATGTATTATGTATACGTTTATGATTTTGTCATTGAACAGCCACTGTAAAAAGGTCAAAAAGGCACCTGAACACAAACGGGGACAAAGTAAACGGGTGGATGTTCATGTATACACAAAGCAAACTGGTCTCCATGACCAGATGTAAACCATATCAGTGTACAGCGAAGAACAGACTGGACCAAACGTGCAGAAGATGTGTGTGTGTGTTCGTGTGTGTGTGTGTGTGTTCGTGTGTGTGTGTGTGTGTGTTCGTGTAAATTGTTTATATTAATTCAGTGTTTTTCTATGGAACTATAAAAAAAAAACCTGCCATGTAAATATTGAAATGTTTATTCATAAAAGTACAGCATACAAAGTCATTGTTCTTTATTATAACCTGGGATAATTGAGCTTGATTGGCCTCATACATGTGAGGATAAAGGGCATCACCGATCACAGCTGCTGCACTAACATTTCAATTGGATTTGCTCATCAGTTGCTTGGTAATGAAGGATATAATTGAGATTGTGGACACCAGTAGAAAAACTGGATTTTCACAGGGTGGCTGGTCTCTCTCTGTGTGACAGGATGGTTGAGTAATCTCAGAAAACCTCTGTGTTCAACGATTACAGCGACATTTTGTGAAATAGGCTTATTCCCTTTCTTTTCAAGAGTTGCTTCATGTCCGCAGCCGAGATGCAACCCGTTACCCCTGGTGAGCGCTGGAGGATTCCAGAGCCAGGCTAGCTGTTTCCCTCTGTTTCCAGTCTTTGTGCTAAGCTAAGCTAATCAGCTGCTGGCGGAAATGAGAGTGGTATCAATCTTCTCATCCAACTTTTTTTTTTTTTTTTTTTTAAAAGAAAGAAAAAGGCGTATTTCCCAAAACGGCAAACTTTTCCTTTAGGATGCTGCTCCTCTACTCAAATGGAATGTTTGGGGAGGAAGTGAACCAGGCATGGATGACTGGAGGAGACCTTGGGCGACTACACCTAAGATGCCTACATCTCCCAGCATGCAAGGTTTAATTCTTAAAGCGCTAAGATGAGCGCTTCCTTTCCTCTCTGTGTTAGCCTTAGATACATATGGTGGGGCAGCTGTGGCTCAGGGGACAGAGCGGTTCGATCCCCGGCTCCTGCAGTCTGCATGTCAAAGTGTTTTTGGGCAAGACACTGAAACCCCAAATTGCTGCTGAAGGCTGTGCAGTGAATGAGCATTAGATTAGATCCTAATGTGTGTGTGGTAAATGTCGGCATGTATTGTTAAGTGCTTTTGAGTTAGTTGAAAACTAGCAAGGCGCTTTATAAATGCAGTCCATGACTTTACAGAATTGTGAGATATTGCCTAAGTTTCACAATTTACATTGAATGAAATGTGACCAAAGTTGACGTTTCAGCAGTATTACAAAGACACGAGCCAGGTCACCGTGCAATGGCGACTGTTCCATGAAGCAATAGACTGGTGTGAGTTCAGTCTCACTCGCTAAGCGCTGCGGTTGTCTTTTTCATAATGTCTGTTCATTTGTAATCTATATCTTTCCCTCGACCAGCAGTTCTGTTTGCTCGATATTCACCGTGAGCCTGATAACGGACAAAGGATGAGGAAATGGTGATGTTGAGGGACACCAGAGTCTCTACAGTCACCACACACACAGGTTTGCAATTCATGTCCTTATGTGTAACCTGTAGACATCAATATTCAGCCATGTCACCGTGGCTGGATGTCCCTACATGTTTGTTTTTAACCAGGTTTACAAACAGTACTTAATACCAAAGTTAGTCCTTACACTCCAAGCTATGTTAAAGTTTTAATTCATCCCAAAGAAAGAAGTGCACAGTAAAATCAGTCGGCTACGTTACATTTCAGTGATGTCAAAATAGAAAAGGGAATTTGTTAGTTCATCTAGACACACTGATATTTCGAGCTGTTTCTCACACCTCGAAAGTTACTGAATCATTTTGGGAAAGTGCCTCTTTGTGAGTCCGCTGGTGAGTGCGAAGGTTGCTCCTCTGAGAGAAACACTTGCCGCATGTGTCGCACGTATACGGTTTCTCACCCGTGTGAATCCGCTGGTGAATCTCCAGGTGGCTGACGCGGTCGAAGCTCTTGCCACAGAACGGGCAGATGAACCACTTCTCCTTTATGCGGCGGCTCGCTATAGTTTTATGCACCTCGGGGTCGTTCAGAAGGAAGAATCTGCTGTCGGGGTTAAAAGCGGACATGTTTTTAGTTTGTGGTTGTTTCTCTGAGAGGAATCTGATGGACACTCTCTCTGGGTGATTCATTGCTTCTGTAGGCTGACTCTGCTGCTGAGGTTGGCTAAAAGTCACAGGAGCCCTCGATTTACTCGACGCACCAGGTCCATTATCCCTCACAAACCTGTCAGAGTACGCCGTCTCTGCTGAATTGTCAAAAATGTCCAACGCATTCTGAATGAGCAGGATTTCCGAGTCCAGGTTTTGTGACAGCTGCTTCGGTTCAAAGAAGCAGTCCGAGTCATCAGCAGTGTCGCTGTCTCCCACCGAAACAGACGACCAATGCTGGCTCTCTTGTTCTTCCTCGGCAGGTTGGAGGTCCACTTCCATCTCGTGGTGACCCGCTCCGTCGGCGTCGGCGTGATCCACCGAGTCCACGATCTGCTCCACGATCTGGACGTCGTCCTCGTCCTCTAGCTTCACTATCAGGTCTTCGTCGTCGTCCCTGCCGTCGCTTTCGCAGACGTCGGACTTGAGCTGCTCGCATTGTTTCTCCTCCGTCTGTGATGGAGGCGGAGTCCTGTGATTCGCTGACGTGTCCGCCTTCTCTCTGACGCTCTGATCGCACGACAGCGTCTGGACAGAATCTATAATCGGCCCTGAAACGACAGAGCAGGTGCATGTTTTATACGTGCATTGAGAGCCAGTTGACAGTATGTATGTGCTTTGATATAGATGTAACAATCACTATTTTTATAAGTGAGGTTTCAAAGCTTTCAAGGTGACGTGGAACAAGTTTAACTGGTGTAAAATGGCTTCTTACCAACACAGATTGACCTAAAAGGATATTAGCAGGGCTGTAACGCACATTCATTTTCATTATTGATTATTCCATCAATTATTCTTCCAATGAATAGATTTCTCATTTAGTCATGACGTGACGTTTAAATTACTTGTTTTGTCCGACTACCGGTCCAAAACTATTTGGTTTACAAAGACATAAAACTCAAAGAAACAGAAAATCCTCACATCTGAAAGTGAAAACTATACAGATATTTAGCTTTTTTATTCTTGATTGTCTAAATTGTTTTTGAACCATTTTCTGCCAACTGACCCACAGAATGAGTAGAATGTTATTTAGATGCAGTCAGAAAGTAGCCTCCAAGTCTTCTTTTGAGCTAAAAGGCCAATAATGATCAAATGAAAAGATGCATTATGTGTTTTCCCAACAAAGGTCAGGGGTCACATGCTTACCGTCACCGGTGAGCGGCTGCAGCTCTCTCTTGGAGGAAGATGGTGGAGACAGACTCGTGAGCCGCTCGTTCTCCATCAACACCAACTTTCTGTTCAGGGCTTCGATCTCGCTCTCTCTCCGCCGGAGCTCGAGCTGCACGAGGGCGAAGCCGTCCTCCCACAGTTTGCTAATTTCCACCACGGCAGCCTTCGCCAGCACCTCCATGATGGAGGTTAACTTGCTCTGGAAAGCCACACAGTTGGCCATGTTTGACCCCCCGACCCCCGACCCCCACCACCTCCTCTCCGGGTCAGCGCCTCCGCGACGGGACGTTGAACTAACTTATATCTTATGTGCGACACAAATCACACGACTAGTGACGACGTGCACCGCTGTGGTTCACATTACGGGTCGCTGTTTGAGGCGAAAAACATGGAAGTGTAATACAATAGTAACGGGAAACGCTGGTGGTCATGTGACGGAGGAGATACGGTGCTACTGGTGGGACAAAATTCCTCCGCAGGAACACGTGTCTATAAAGCAAACGCCTTCAGCGTTTGAAGGCAAAAATTTACAAATGGTTCATAACAAACTATAAAGTAGTTGTAAACACATTAAATAAACGGTTAACAATACTATCATACAAATTAAATGTTTATATCTAATTCTAATTGGGGGTTAAAGTGAAGTGTTACAGTTTGGGGTGATTTGATATAACAAATCTTTACTTTACCATGTAGCAAATATATAATATGTTGTATTACTGTTTCCAATCTCAAGAATGAAAACGCCTATAAGACCATAACAAAGAAAGTCCATCCAAATACTCATTGACTTACAATAATAACAAACCACTTTTGAATGCTCGAAGATCTGATAAATATGACTTGGTATCTTATAAGTATAAACGCTAATATGATTATAATAATTATCTATTATCTTAATAGTGACATAACAAGTCTTATACACTTGGCATGATGGATTTAGTTTTTAATAAGTGGTGGAAATGGGCATTCATCATTTGGAGGAGAGAGAGCAGATGAAAGCAAACAGCGTTGCCCTCACCCAGTGCTGTTGATACTTGTCATGTGATGCTTACTATTCAGATCCTGTTTGTTACTCTGACAGGACACACTCAACGAGTGGCTGAGATGACACGTACTGTATCAATCCTGGACCAACACCGATTGAAATAGACTGCCCGTGCTCCAAACTTAGAGATCCCTTTCCCCACAAAGCTGTCACCTAACTTGCACACTAAGAACACCTGTAGGAGACAATATCTTGCTGTTGTTTGAGATTGATGTGTACAGCAGTGCTGCCTCATTTTGGCCACTAGATGATGCTCTACTTCCATGAGAGCATAAGCGCTGAGGTCAAAGCACCTGCCCTTGTAGGAATGAAATCTATCAAAATAGACCCTATTTGGCCCCATACACATGCCTATAACTTATTTATTAGCCAATGAATTCCCCAAGTGTATTTTAGTCACTCGCAAAAGCTGCAAAACTTTTAATCAGTGACCATCTCTTGAAGTACATTTCCCACGAACAAAAATAATAGGTTCATAAAAAAAGCAAACAAAGAGGCCATGCTTTCAAGTTCTCCAATTTGTTGCACATCAAAGAGCTTTGGTTAGAAATGTTTAAGATGGAATCTAACAAAAGTAGCGGTGGCTGAGTTCACAATTGTTAAAAAACGGACTATTTTGCAGAAAGAAGTCAAGTCGAGAAGTGATTGTTTGAATTAATTATGAAGGTTGTATTCAGTATTTGACCTTTTTATTCAGTTCAGCATTCCTCATAAAGTAATATATATCTTATCATTATTTTTCCCGTGTGTTTATGCTGTGTCTCTACTGTTTGGACTGCTTCTGTTTCCTCTCTTTAGTTTCCCTCTGTTATGTTGCTATTGTTTACCTCTTTGTATGAGAAGTGATATACAAAATAAACTGATACTTGAACTCGAAAACTAATTTACGATCAAAGTTGATGATTCTACTTCCTGTGTCCCTTAAATATTCTTTGCTGGAATAAAATTTTTTTTTTTAGAGATAGATAGATACTTTAATCCCGCAAGGGGACATTTGTTCGCTACAGCAGCATTATGATACAGGTAAGCAATCAAAGTAGTAAAAATAAAAATATTGACCATAAAAATGCACAATATATACAATGAAATATAATAATATTAAATTAACTAACTAAACGGTAGTGCAAAGATTTTATTTATTTTTTAATTTAATGTTTTATTTTAATTTTTGCATTGCTTTAGACACGTACTGAATTTTGTTATTTTTTATTCCGTTACTTGTGTGTTTGAGTGTTTTTACACGCGCGCACACATGCACGTGGACGCCTGGCCATTGATTGGTTGATTTACCCTGCCAATCAAATGTGGGCGTGGTCAGGTGGGAGTCACTCGGGTGAAGAGCGAAGAGAGACGACGGAGCTGTCAAACAGCAACAATCGGCTTGAAATACTATCCCGGGCGGTGCAACAAACATCGTACTTTGCTCTTTTGTGGTAACAAGGACGACAGAAGCAGACTTCGACATCACTTTGAGCATTCAACCTTTTGGGGAATTGGGGACTTCTTTTACCGCTGGCGACGAAAAACTTCCTGTTTTTATGTTGTGTGTTTGGTGGATCAGGCTAATGTTTGTTAGCTCTTGGTTTAGCTTAGAGTTTTGTTGACAAACTAGCCACAGTCAGCTGTTCTGTTTCGAAGGGTTTCGCTTCTCGTTTGTGACAAATGCTACACGAGAACGGCATGGCACCCAGCTTCAACTGCTGTAAACATCTCCATGAAGTAACATCAGGTAAGTGAGCTAAACTTTATCAAGGACTACAAGACAACATTGACTGTTTTGGTTTGTTTACATTGTGTCTGGCGTTGATCCAGCTCTTTTTACTCATCTAAGCACCTCTACTTAATATGACTTGTTGTATCAGAGCTGTTTTGGCAGCACTGACTCATTAGCTGTCCGTGGGATCAAGATAATGGGCAGGTTTCTGTTCCGCCCCATGGACTCCTTCATTACTTTAAACCCTGGAAGAATTACAGGTATGCGGCGGCTCGTATGTCGTTGCAGTTCAACACAATAGACTGTGGTCAGATAAGAGGCTTCGATTCACTTTAGTTGAATGTGACCTTGCTCATTTACTTGACAAAGATTTATTTTTTTTAGTGAACCAGAGACCTCTCAGCTGTCTGAATACTAGGATCCACACAGTTACTCCAAGAACAGTGTATCAGTGGATGTTGTCTTATTTAAATCGGTGTGATTGTTGTTTTCTTCTATTGTGATGCAAGTACACACACACACACCCACTAAAATAACTGTCTCTCACACACGCCCATTTAATTCCTCTTGCCCTCCAGAGACACTTTAACCCTTCCTGCAACCAATCATTATAACATCACTTACGTTTTTGATTTATTGCAGACATTTTCTATTGGTCTGTAATCCCCCGGGACACAGCTGGATAGTGTTCAGTCCCCCCCCACCCCCCCCC